>NW_022437002.1:13491391-13589358 GCF_009761245.1 Sapajus apella | reverse complement strand
TCTTGCTTTTGTGTATGTGTTAACTGATTTTCTGTCCTGGTCCCTGCTGGATTACAAACTCCCTGAGATCAGAGACTCTTGCTCCTTGTGTCTCACCATCATATTCCTAAGAATTAGCACAGCGCCTGGCAAGTGACAGAATGTCAACAAGTATTTGTCTGGGTTTTTTGTTTTTGACAGGGTCTCCCTCTGTCGCCCAGGCTGGAGTGCAGTGGCATAATCTCAGCTCACTGCCACCTCCGCCTCCTGGGTTCAGGCCGTTCTCCTGCCTCAGTCTCTTGAGTAGATGGGACTACAGGCGTGTGCCACCATGCCTGGTTAATTTTTTGTGTTTTGAGTAGAGATGGGGTTTCACCTTGCTAGCCAGGATGGTCTCTATCTCCTGACCTCATGATCCACCCGACGCATCCTCCCAAAGTGCTGGGATTACAAGTGTGCGCCACCATGCCCAGCCAAAAGTTCATGATTTTTGTATCTTCTTGGAGAAATAGAGTCTTTAGCAATATAAAAAGCCCCATGTTAGTGTATTTAATTAACATTTTGCATTTTGTCTGATATTAATATTGACTTTCTCACATTATTTTTGCTACCATTTACTTTTTTCCACTTATTTGATTTCAATCATTTTTGTCAATTTAAGTATATTATTTCCAGATAGCATACGGCTGGATTTTCTTTTTCCTTTAATCCACCCTGGTCTCTTAATTTAAAGTAATTTAATTTATTCACATTATTGTATCTTTTGTCATCTTATTTTATGTCTTTTGTTTATTATACTTTTTCTTTCCTGTTTAATTTTTCCTCTCCTAACTCTTAGCTAAATTAATAGAATTTCCTTTGTTTCTCCCATCCCCTCTCCCCACACAGCGGCTTAAATGGTTTGCATCTTACTTTTCTTCTAGAAATGGTTAGTTTTTACACAAACTCCTCTATTTGTGTCAAGAATTAAATGGTGTCTAATTCCCAACAAGATAGAATCGTGATTATCAACATTTGTTGAGACTTGACTTCACATTGTTCTGCTTTTATTATTTCTCCCTGTTTCTTGTATATCCTGTCTTGTCCTTTTTTGAATTACTTACTCTGGTACGATTCTTATTTCCTTAGAGTAATTCCTTGAGTAATTTTTTTTTAAGAAAAGATGTGTGGGTGGTGGGTGGCACACTATTTTAGTACTTCTCTCTGGCTTTGAGACTTGGCTGAGTAACGGAGCTAACGGTTTTAACCCCTTTTCCTCCAAGCTGGGAGGTCTTTGCCCTGTTGTAAATGATGCAGATATCAAGTTGAATGTCAATATGATTCCCAGCATTTTTGTAGAGACTGTCAAATCCCAGCTCCCCAGATATCATCAACACAACTTATTGGTAAGGCAAAGCTGAGTTTATTATTCACTTGCTGAAGGGAGGCCAGCAATTTCAGGGAGCTTTGGCGTGTCTGGGAGGAGGGAGGCAAGGTTGGGTTTTCTGAAGACTGGAAGTTTCCTTTAAGGTGGACGTGTCAGTGTGAGGGCTTGGTTAGGGTTGTACAAGGAACACAGTAGTCTGGGACTGGTGGAAGCCATGAGGTGAGGAGTTTTGAGCCCGGGCAAGGGATTCAAAGAATCCTAGAGCACCAGCTGTTGATTGTAGAGTAGATGGGTCCTTCGGGAGGTTTCTGTCATGAATAGTCAAGCCATTTGCCAGAGATAGAGGCTCCTGGGATACTAAAATCATGCAGTTAAAACCAGAAAGGTATGTGGGGAGGTACTTTCTGCTCCCAGTACCTCCCTGCCCAGCTCCCACTTCTGTCTCTTTGGAAACTCAGAGGACCCACTCTTTTTGGGGGTGTTTCAGGACCCCCCTCCAGCCCACCCTGCCATGGAGGAGCTCTGAGCAAGTCCTGGGGTGCCTGGCAGGTGGGCCCTCCCTGCCCAGCTGGGTGAGGCCAGCTTCACTCTGATTAGATTTCCTGTCACTCCCACTTGTCTGTTTTCCCTCGGACTTTCTGGACAGCTGGTGCTACTGTGGATCTGTTCTTATTCGTACATTTCTCCTTTTATTTCAGGGGCATTGCAGGGAGGAGAGGGAGATAGATGGGCTCAGTTTGCCATCTAGGCCCTCAGGTGTGTGTGACGTTTTCTGGTGACCGGGACACAGTGTGGTGGGTGGCCCTCTGACCTGCCACATGGGAGGAGACTGTGGGCAGTCGGTGACACCAGCCTCACACCCGCAGCCCAAAGAAGTCTCTCTCCTTCCACCTGATCCTTTCTCCTCAAGCCACACCCGTCATCCCACCTGTATGACCTCGCTGATGAAAATGACCTCACTCCACAGCACCAGCACATCCAAGCCACTTCATCTGTCAAACCCTCATGCTCCGGCCCCGGCCCAGCACCTCCCACTGTCACCAGCCCTCACTTCCAGCCATGTGGACAGCATGCAATTTCCTTGAACATTATGGCCATTTTGGGGTCCTCTGTCTCTTCCTACACAATTCCCTTTGTTTTAAATATCCTCTTTATTTTTTTCCCTCTCCCACACATTCAGACACCATCAAAATTGACTTCACCTACTCCATGCTCCCCTTGAAGACAGGGACTAAATCTTTGCCATCTATTAATGCTGGCACCTACAGCCCAGCTCGACCCAAAATAGGCATTGAGTGCATACCTGTTAAATGAATGAACAACCAAACTGGGCGCTAAGGAGAATTGTTTTACCCTGACTGTGTGTGGCCGGCCACACTCGGGGTGAGGGAGTGAGTCAGACTGACCCTGCCTGAGCTGTGTGCAATCTAGAAGGGCTTAGAGCACTGGCTGAGCACAGTGGATGCTGTTATTTATATTAGGAGAGACACAGCAAATGTGCTTTGGGTATTCTGGGGAGGCAGAACTTAGATCCAATGTTGTGGGAGCTGGCTGAGCCTCCTGAGGAAGATGGGCAGGATTCAGCCAGGTAGGCACGATTGCGAAGGGAGAGAGTAGCATCCTGTGCAGAAGAGATTGTCTGAGCCAAGCTCAGAGGGGAGGAAACCATGGATTGTGTTTGTAAAAAAGCGTGTTCTGAGAAGTGAGTGTTTCCACACTGGGCGGAAGAGAGCACGGCCATTTTGATTAATAACTGCGATCTATTGGAGGGCATGAGGTCAGATTGAGGAGGATGGAAACCCACAGCGTAGTGAGAAGTTGGGCTGGTTTGGGCGGTAGAATCAGGAACTGACTGATGGAGCCACAGAGCAAGGCTCTCCACTCCGTGGGGGTGTGACGCTGCCCTGGGTGTAGGTTGGGGCTCGCCGGGTTTCATAGCAGCAGGTACATTGGGGAGGGACAGCAGCAGGGCTTCCGTGATCTGTATGTTCTGTGGGAATCAGCAGTGTGATATGATTGCCGAACACGATTCTGAGGCTGTGTGAATAAAAAGCGTGATGCCCAAGAGGAGAAGGGTGACAGTGCCCCAGGCCTGTGTACAGGTTCCAGACCCAGATTATTGGGTTCCACTCTAGCTAATATTCAGAACAATTACATGGGCCATGCCAGGCCTTGTTCCAGCCCCTTTCCATGTACAGAGTCGTTAAAAGTACGGACCCTGGGAGGCACTCACCACTTTTAGCCTCCCTTGCTAGCCACAGCAAGCCAAAGCAACTTTCTAAAGCTGCAGAGGTCAGAAGTGGAAGGGCTGGATTTGAACCCAGGTATACCTGTCCCTGGAAGCCACATTCCCATCCATCCCTCCACACTGCCCGGAGCAGGCAAACAGGCAAACCAGAGCATCATCCAAAGAGCACAGCGTGAATGTGACACGCCACGCCACCACTGACTGAAACAACTTCCTCTGTATTTCCTTATTCAATCCTTACAATCTCCTGGTAAGTCAATTATTAAAAACCAATCCTCATTTGTGTATTTCATTCAGGAATCACTGTTTAGCTCCGCCCTGACACAGACCTCCATTGTCCTATTTTATTTTGTGATTTGGGGACTACAATGTGCTTTTATGTCTGTTATTGTATTTCATTGCCACCCATGCCTGAATATGAGTCGCTTTTCCAGGCTGTATTAGTTTTCTCATGCTGTATAACAAATTACCTTCAATTTAGTGACTTAGAATAAGACCCATTGTTAGTTCACAGATCTTTAGGGCAGAAGTCTGGTAGAGAGTGGCTGGATTTTCTGCTCCAGGCTGAATCCAGGTGTTGGCGGGCTGGGTTCTCATCTGGAAGCTCTGGGGAACATTCTGCTTTCCAGGCTCATTTGGTGTGTTGACATGACTCAGTTCCCTGCAGTGGTGGGACTGAGGTCCTGCTTTTTGCTGGTCATCACCTGGTGTTGCTCTCAGCCCCTGGAAACTGTGGGCCAGTCCTTTCCACACAACTTAACATCTTCAAGGTGGTGAGGGTATGGTGAAGCCTTCTCCAGATCCTAATCTCTCTGACTTCCTCTCCTGTGATTTTTAGCCACAGAAAACACCACTTTTTAAAAATAATTTCAACATTTGTATTAGATTTGGGGGTACATGGGCAGGTTTGGGTACACTGTGTGATGCTGAGGTTTGGGGTAGAATGATCCTGTCACCCAGGTAGTGAGCATAGTACCCAGCAGGTAGTTTTTCAGCCCTTGTCCCTCCCTCTCTGTCCCCCACTCACTCGTTACTAGTACCTGTCATTCCCATCTTTATGTCCATGTGTGCCCAATGTTTAGTTCCTACTTATAGGCAAGAACACATGGTATTTGAATTTGATTTTCTGTTGCTACATTAATTCTCTTAGGATAATGGCCTCCAGTTGCCTCCATATTGCTGCCAAGGACGTGATTTTGTTCTTTTTTATGACTGCATAATACTCCATGGTACATATGCATCACATTTTCTTCACCTCATCCACCATTGATGGGCACAGAGGTTGATTCCATGTCTTTGCTACTGTGAACAGTGCTGTGGTGAACAGACGAGTTCATGTGTCTTTTTGGCAGAATGACGTATTTTCCTTTGTTAGCTCATTTGGGTATATACTCAGTCATGGAACTGCTGGGTCAAACAGTAGTTCTGTTTTAAGTTCTTTGAGACATTTCCAAGCTGCTTTCCACAGCGGCTGAACTAACTTACATTCCTACCAACCGCATATAAGCATTCCCTTTTCTCCACAGTCTCGCCAGCATCTGTGATTTTTTGCCTTTTTAGTAATAGACATTCCGATTGGTGTGAGATGATATCTCATTGTGGTTTTGATTTGCATTTCTCTGATGATTAGTGATGTTGAGCATTACTTTCATGTTTGTGGACCACTTGTGTGTCTTCTTTTGAGAAGCGTCTATTCGTGTCCTTGGCCTACTTTTTAATGGGATTATCTGGTTTTTGCTTGTTGAATTGTTTAAGTTCCTTATAGATTCTGAGTATTAGATCTTTGTTGGATGCACAGTTTGTGGACATTTTCTCCCATTCTGTAGGTTGTCTATTTACTCTGTCGATAGTTTCTTTGGCTGTGCAGACACTCTTTCATTTAATTAGGCCCACTTGCCAATTTTTCTTTGTGTTGCAATTGCTTTTGAGGACTTAGCCATAAATACTTTCCCAAGGCTGATGTTCAGAATGGCATTTCCTGCAAACTCTGTTTTAAAAGGGCTTTCATATCAGGTCAGGCCCAGTTAATCCCCCACTTTTAAGGTTAGTTGTGCCTGTAACATGACCCAACCATGCGTCGTATTCACAGTCCTGGGGATTATGCAAGGCCAGCGTACCAGGGGGACAGGAAATCTTGAGGCCCTCTCAGAATTCTGCCTACCACACTAGTGAAGAAATAGAGGCTCAGAGAAGTTAAGTGTTAGGTGCAAAGTAGGAGGATGTGAGGATCAGGCCCTCCACCAAGTAAAGCCGCCTGGGAGGAGCTGGGGGCTTGGTCCTCCAGACCAGGCAGGATTGTTCTGTGTCTAAAAAAGTTGACCAAGAAAGCTCTTTGACCATGTTTCTCAATCATCTCCTGCAGGATCCAAGGCACAAACCCAGCAGCCTCAACCTAGTTCATGGAGGAGCCTTGTGGGGTCCCGGCCAAGCAAGCCCGCCCCTCCGGTCGGAAGAGCGGCGCCTAGGAGGAGCGCGGCTGCCGCAGGAGTGGACATGAATGCTGGCTTTCAGAGAGAACAGCGTTTCAGTTTCGGTCATCGGAAGTGGTGCCTTCAGCACAGGTGGGAAACGGGGGCTGTGGCTGAGCATGCTTGCCAGGCGCCATGTTGGTCTGTCTTGCATGAACCTGCTTAGCTCTTCCTCTAAAATGTATTATTGTTATTATTAGTGTTATCATTGCCTTCCTGATGCCTCTGCGAAAATTGTTCTGGAAGTCCTCAACATTCCTTGGTCAGGAGTAGATACCTTGAGTGCCAGCGCCTGGCTCCTGCTCTCCCCAGGCTGTCTCCCTTAAAATGCAGCCCTGCCCCCCAGTTCCTCAGTTGCCATTCTGTCCTAGCAAAGGACACAACAGCTATTCTCAAAGGCCCACAGCCCCTCTCGAGGGGCCACAGCCTCCACAAGCCAGTCCAGCTGTGTCCTCTTGAGAGACGGAGCTCCACCCTGTCCTCCCACGTAATGGTTCTTGCCTGAAGACCACCCACTGTCCACCCAGTGCCTAGTCAGAGCAGAACCACGGGAGTCAGAGACATAGCAGCAGGTCTTTAGTTCCCTTTCTCACCCCACCTGCCCCAGGTGATGAAGGATTGGAAGGATGTCAGGGTTGGGGCAACGATCCTTGGAATTTCAGCAATTTCAATAGCAGGGCACCAGCTCCCGAGATAGTGATCAGATGGGCCTGGGGAGAGGCCTGGTATCAGCTTATGTTTATATATGCATTTAGATCTTCAGGTATGTGCTGCGGTTTCAGGCTAGATATTCAGGCTGCAGTACAGGTTGGGTGTGCAGTGTTAGAAGCTCATTGGGTCAAGAACAAGTCCTTGGATGTTTTCTCTGGTGTGGAGAACAAGAATCACCCAGAGAGCTGGGGATTAGAGGGAGGATAAAGGTAGGAAGGAAGGGAGGGAGGGAGGGAGTTCTCTGGCCCACCTGTGCCCTTTGCATCACTCTTAGGAGTTGGGGACCCAGGAGTATATGCTGATTCTGATGCAGCCAAGGCTTAGGGACTCCAGGGCCTCTTTCTGGGGCCATGGAGATGCTCATCCCATTCTGTGTTTGGGTCTGTGGGCCCAGCTGTGATTTCCAAGGTGACTTTTCCCAGCCTGGCATGCCAGGAGCAGTGACTCTTCCACTTCTCCAAAAGCCAAAGTTTCCTCACTGTATAGAGAAGGGGATGGGGCCACAGGCAACCCTCGGAGATGGCATTGCTGTTGCTGCCTGGACTGGGGGGTGGCTAGGGCCTGGGCCTCCGCCCACAATATGACAGCTTGGGCCTACCAGCCCCAGGCCTCGACCAGAGTTCTCCTGAGGAGGTAAAGGAATCGTTCCCTGGATTCCAAGGAAGAACTGGGCATTGGAGCCTCATTTTGAGAGGGGATGTTTGTTATTGTACTTAACAGTGTAGACCCACCCTGAGTTCAAATCCCAGCCCCGACTCTTACTGGTTGTGCAAGGTACTTACTGGTTTAAGAGGCTAATTGCTCCATCTCTGCCTCATTCTTCTCACTTGCAAAATGAGGCTGGCAGTGATACCCGCCTCACAGGGTTGCTGAGGAAGGCCCCTAGAATGTGGCCAGCCATGTAACAAGGGCTCCCCAAATGAGAGCCAACCTTCTGGCACGTGTGGGCAGTTGGACCACCACCCTGCTCTCCCGGTTACAGCCCTGTGCCATCTGCGTGCCCTGCCCTCTGGCCCCAGTGCTGCGTCCCTGAGGTCAGGGTAAAGCACAGGGACTGATGCTGCTGCACTGCACAGACAGGTTCAAGTCCTTCCCAAACCTCAGCGAGTCTCGTCCTGTTGCCCCTGTTGTGCACATAAGGAAACTGAGCACAGAGAGGCTAGTAGCTTAAAGACAGCTACACAGAGGGTAAGTGGCAGAACCTCTGGCTACAAAAGACCCAGCACTTTTTTCTCCACCAAGATGCTTCCCGAAGAAAAGCAATGACAGGTTCCAGGATGACCTCTTCCCCAGCAATATCTATATGTTCATAGGAATCAGTTATGCCATAACTAGTGGGGCCCCTGACTTGTATCCTGGGGCACTTCCGGGTACGTCGATGTAGTGCTTATTTCCTTTTGTGCATGTCACAGCCACTTAGGGGTCTCATGAGCAGTCTCAGGACAGGGTCTGGATTCATTCCACGAGGTGTACAACAGATTCTTGAACTACCCCAGAAGCAGAAGCCTCAGGGATGCAAGCCGGAGATATGGGAGAACCGTCCAGGGAGTGCAGATGGGGGGTCCTCTGCAGACCTGGCATTTCCGTCCCCTCCCCAGACTCTCTGTTTGTCCATGTGAGCTCAGCCAGCTGCCTGGAAGAATCTGTAGAGTATGGGACTCGCCCAGAGGGAAATGAGCTGTCAGTTCTAGCGAGAAACCCGGCTCCCGCCCCTGCCTGTGCTCTCCCTGGGGAAGAAAGTGCCTGTGATTAATGAGGTGCTGACTTGGTGCTGCTGGAGTCCAGGTGATCGTGGCCACTGCTGGCATGGCCCCCCCCATCACCAGGGAGGAGCTGGGATAGACGGCACCCAGACAAAATGAAGGCACACAGTGCTGCCAATGCCCGGTGCTGGGGAGGGCAGGCGGCCCATCAGCACCATTGGAGGCTTGGGCACGGCTGTGTGGGGAACGACTGAGGGCAGGAAAATGTGGAGTCACAGCCGCTCTTTAGAAGGGGCCTGATGGGGGGCTCTCTCCAGAATAAATGTGATTTCTGACTGAGGAACTAGGGAGCAAATCTCATCTGAAAATGGATATGGAAGCAATTTCTCAGCAATGAGAAACTTGAGCAGTTTTCAAGCTTTTATAGTCTTAGAAGCTATTTTTAAAAGCCAAATCTGGCATGGAATGTCAATATATAAAACAGGTTAAAGTGATGGCTTTTGAATACATTTATTTTTTAAGTTTGCATTTTTAACCTTGTTTAAAGATTCTCATTTTTATTTCTTTTTCTTATCTCCAAATTATTGCCTTTTAGACTTAGTCTAATTTAAGTCAGATGCTAAAGACTTTTTAAATGTGTGTGTGTGTGTGTGTGTGTGTGTGTGTGTGTGTGTGTGTGTGTATACACTGTCTTGCTTCGTCACCCATGCTGGAGTGCAGTGGCGTGAGTATAGCTGACTGCAGCCTCAAACTCCTGGTCTCAGGGGATCCTCCAACCTTAGCTTCCTGAGTAGCTGAGACTACAGGCATGGACCTCCAAACCTGGCTGTTGTTTTTGACATTTATTTATTATTTTAACAATTATTTATTATGAATGTTACATTTATTATGTTATTAGCGATGCCTCTGTTTTGATGCACAAACAGTGAAATCTGTGGTTCTGGATCAGGAATTGGCAAACTATTGCCCATGGGCCTAATCCAGGCTGCTGCCTGATTCTGGAAAGTTTTATTGGAACGTAGTCACATCATTTATGTACGCATTATCTATGGCTGCTTGAGACTGTCTGCCCCACAAAGTCTAAAGGTTTTACTCTTTAGCCCTTTACAGAAGAAGTTTGCTGACCTCTGTCCTAGATCATCGCTGTATTACTGTATCAGCTGCACTATCTAATATTCCATTTTCTTCCTTGTTTCATTTAGCTTGGCTGCAAAGTATTAAGGAATTCTTTTTTTTTTCCCCCTGAGATGGGGTCTTAGTCTGTTCCCCATGTTAGAGTGCAGCAGTGCAATACCAGCTAACTGCAATGTCTGCCTCCTGGGTTCAAGCGATTCTGCCTCCGCCCCCCAAGTAGCTGGGATTATAGGCACCTACCACCTCGTCAGCTAATTTTTGTATTTTTAGTAGAGACAGGGTTTCACCATGTTGGCCAGGCTGGTCTTGAACTCCTGACCTTGTGATCGTCCACCTTGGCCTCCCAAAGTGCTGGGATTACAGGCACGAGCCAATGCACCCAGCCAAGGAATTCTAAATCACATCCATAACATGATGTGAATGGTAACAGATTGTTAACAGCTTACTTCAGAGCCACAGAATGGTCTTCAGTTCAACATTATCTGGGCATTTGGGAAGGAGTAGAAAGGAATTCTGGTTTGCATCAGTGACAATATCAAACAACTGCTTGAATTACTTCATATTACACACACAAGTCAGACAGGAAGCTCCACAATTGTATATATGATATTTCCATGATAATCCACGTAATATATTCTCTTATCATTGAAAGCTTCAGAGTGTACTTGCTTGTATGGTTTTACATAAGCTTATGAAGTCCTGAATTTAAAAAAACAACAACACAAAGATATCCAGTAAAGAGCTTCACTCTTCCTAACTGAAGACACATTTCACACTGAAGGATAAGATCTACCCAGACCTTAATCTGAGGTCTGGGTACAAACCAAATTAAACCGGTGACATTTGTTGGCTATACTCGGTGTGTTCCTATGTGCTGTAGAACATGTCTGAATGTGTGTAAGTGCTCGTTTTCTGTTAAACTAGGGGTCAAACTGAGTTTTAGAATAACATTCTCGTGGAACATTTGAAGAGCCTCTGAAACACTTTCATGGATCATAACTTGGAGACAACTCCTTCAGCAAATATTGGTGGTTCTCATTTTTGTTCTTGAGGATAATGGAGAAGCCACGGATGCTGAGAGTTAGGGTGAAGGAGAAGAGATGGGGAGGGGAGAAGTTGAGGTGATGCTGTGGAGAGTGGGGTCAGTGGTGGAAACGGTACTCTGGCAACCCAGGGAGGCCATGTGAGCTTCTGCTGAGGCATGGGATGTCTCCTAGCAATTGCTGATGAGCAAACTCAGCTCCTGGGGCTGCTTTAATGACCTCTAGCCAGCACCTAGGAAGAAAAGGTGCAGAAGAGCATGGAGCAAGGTAACGTGTGCAAAAAAGTGGGGGGTGGGGAGCATACAAATCACTTCTGATTGGCATGCAAAGAGCCTCTGTGGCCATTCAACAGGTCAAGATGTGAGGCAGAGGGGAGGAAAAAGGACAGCAGAAGGGCCTGGAGGGTTAGCGTGCCAAGCCAGGGCTGGCACAGGAGGAGGAGGGCCTGGGGCATGGACAGTGTTTGTGAGTGACTGGCGTGGGATCGGATGTCAGGGCCCCAGGGTGGTGGTGGCTGGGATTGGACACTGGCCTTAGGCCTTCGAGGCAGAGCCCACAGATCCAGGAATGAAACCCAGGAGTCCTGACTCCCCAGCCGCCTGCCCTTCTCTCAGTGGGTACAAGGAATAGAGCCAGGCCTGGTGGTTTTGGGAGGCCATGGGCTAGACAAGCCTCAAGGGGATAGAAAAGCCCTGTGCTTTCTGAGGTTGTGCTGCTCACCCCATAGAAAAGAGACATTTTTAGGTTTTAAAAGTATGACCTCATTTTTTTCTTATTTACATAGCCCTGTTTGTTTATATAGCCCTTTAAAAATAGCAAGGGTGTGCTAAGCTTAGTGCACTCTCTCCCACCACCAGTGGCAGAGCCACTGTGCGGGGAGAAACACCTTTTTATCTAAGAGAGGGGCAGCCTTGTTTCCGAGGACAGATGGGAGCAAAACGGGACAGGTAGGAAGTTTCGTGGTTTCTCGTGTCGCTTCTCCAAAATAGCCACACTGCTGCCTCCCACTTCCTGCCTGACTCGGCCAGGGTAGATTTTCTCCTTTAGAGGATTTGTGTTCTGTGTATTCCCAGGGAGGCTCGAAGAGATCGGTTGCCAAAAACATGCTCGATCCTGAAGCCCTGGAGCTTGAGGGCCCCAGCTCAAGTTTGCACCTCTGGGTTTGCACCTGGGCTCTGCCGCAAACTCGCCGCGTAACCTCGGGCAAGTGCCTTCACTTCTCTGTGCCTCAACAGTAGGGTGGAGATAACAGCTCTGGCTATATCAGCAGTTCCTGTGCGGATTAAATGAATAGGTGGAAAGGGCACAGCCCAGTGTGGGCACATAGCGACTCTTAATGAATCTCTTGATAAAAAACAGCAATGTTGTTATTGATCTCTATCCGCTACGTGGACAACTGTACCAGGCTCCCAGCCACCTTCCCTTTCCCGTGGCTTGCCTGCTCCATCTCATCCCAACATCATCCCAGAGCAACAGAAAAGTAAAACACAGATCTGACCCTGCTGTCTGCTGCTTAAGATCCACCCAGAGCTTCCAACGCCTGTGGCAGGAAGGAGCATTCTTTTGCTCTGAATTGCCAGATAGTATTTTAACCTCTGCAGGCCACATAGTCTCTCCTGACTTTGTCATTGCAGCCTGGAAGCAACCACAGATAATATGTAAGAATGGGTGTGGTTGTGTTCCAGTAAAATTTTCTGTACGGAAACAGGCAGTGGGCTGGGTTTGCCAACCCTTCACCTACAGGATGAATCCAGACCCTTAGCTCAGCGTCCCCAGTCCAGCCTGTTCCCGTTATCACCATCCTTCTTCCTCCCCACGCCTGCTTCTGTGCAGAACATGTCACATTTTAACGCTTTGCGTGTGCTGCTCCCTCTTTCTGGGTTTTCCTTCCCTGCCCCTGAGTGCCTCTCCCCCATGGCATTAGGCCCCTTGCTCCAGGATTCTGTGGTACCCTGTCTTTACTTCTATTCTGGTCATATATGTAAGTTCTGTCTGTCTTTGCCATGAGAGGGGCTCCCCTCTAGGCAGGGGTTCAGCCTTCCTCTTCCTACACCCAGCAGGGTGCTATATAGGTTCTGCAGGCGCTCAGTAAGCATTTGCTATTGAACACAAGGATCTGCAAGAGGGATGGCTGGCCTCAGGGAGCTCACAGTCGGCTTAGGAAGTCAGGATATGGGCCAGTCAAATGCCAGCCAGCAATCCAGTCAGGAAATGATCATGGCCCATGTGTTCGGCCCTAACTCATGTCAAGTGGTGATTTTGAGCTTGATGGAGGAAAGTAAAGGCATTTGAGTTGGATGTTGCAGGGTGGGAAAGAGACTTGCAGAGATAGGGAGGTCAGGAGGTCTTTCCAAGTTGGGGAAATCATGAGAGAAGAGCAGCCTGACCAGGCCTGGGGGCTTAAGCCTATAATTACAGATTCTTGGGAGGCTGAGGCCTGAGCCTAAGAGTTTGAGACTAGAATGGGCAATGTAGTGAGACCTCATCTCAAAAACTAGAAAAATAAAAATTTAGCCTGATTTGGTGATCATAATCCTGTAGTCCTAGATACTGAGGCAGAGGCGGGTGGATTGCTCAAGCACAGGAGATGGAGGCTGCAGTGAACTGTGATTACACCACTGCACTGCAGCCTGAGGGACGGAGTGAGACCCTGTCTCAAAAAACAAAACAAAACAAAAGAAGAGCAGGCTCACTGCTGGGCTCAGGGTACGGGGTGGACGGACCAGTCTGGCCACAGCTACAGGCCCTCCCTTGGAGACAGAGAGGACCAACGCTGTAAAGCAGGGCAAGGGTTTCATCAATGAGTCGGTGCTGGTGAGGAAGCTTAGACTTTATCCTGTGAGCCAGAATTTCTCCAAGTGTAGTCCACATGCCCTCCCATAACAGAATTACCTGGAGCTTATTTAAAATGCAGATTACAGGGCTCTGTCCCATACTGGAGGCCAGGAGGCTAACAGGGGTCAAGGCCATGGTCTGTGGGAGGAAGAGGCTGAAGCATGGCTACAGGTGCACCACAAGTATTATTCAGAATGGGGTCATCTGTGGGAAGCCAGGTGATGGCTTTCCCAGCCGGACTAGGGACAGGTGAGGCGGGAATGAATACTCCTCCCAAAGGGCAGATGGGAACACCCAAGCTCAGATGTGGCAACTGACTTGTCCGGGGTCACACTGTCACTTACTTGCAGGTCAGGCTTCCTCTCCCAATCTCAGGGCCTCAGGGGTCCTGGAGGTGCCGCAGGTGGAGGAACAGGCCAAGGCAAATGCGCCTGTCCCCAGCACTGCCTGGTGCACAGTGGTGGTTGGTCAGTAATTGTTGAATGAATGAGGGTTTCTGTTTGCTCAGGGGAAAGGGCAGAGGTGGAGGGTGAGTGGATGGGTGAATGGGTGCTATGGGGGCAAAGGAGAGTGGAGTTTAGAGGTAGCTCTAGTGTTGCAAGCCTGAAGGTTTTCCAGAGACTGAGCGGGAGAAAAGATGAGCGCGGCGCTGAGCATACCGAATGTGAGCTGCTGGAAATGCAGGACTGGGGAGTGCTGGGAGGACAGGTGATGTCTCCAGCTGTGGAATCTACTCCCCAGTCAAAGCGAGCAGTGCAGAGAGAGAAAATTCGGGGATTGGAGACCAAAGCCTGAGGACTGAGCGCAGGCATCCAGGAAGAAAAGGCTTGGGTGGAAGAGTCAGAGAAGTGCTCAGGCAGGTGAGTGCAGGGCAGGGTGGGAGGACGAGAAGAGGAAGATTTGAGAACAGCCAGTCACCTAGGCAACTTAGTTTGGGTTGCTCTTTAGAATAAAGCCAGCTAACCTAAAAGAAATCATATCATGGGTAAATAAAATGTCAATCAAAATGTAACTGAAATCACGAGTTTCTGTTTGCTTGGGATTTGTGCTCCCGGCCAGCGTAGCTGCAGGTGTGGGAAGCGAGAGGCAACTGGCCCCGCCTGTGCCACCTGTCAGGACAGGCCCTGCCGTCTTGCCACTGTTCGGGCTCCATTTGGCATGCCTCCTTGGGATTGTTTCAGTGCTCCTGAGCCATTGTCGTCCTCTCCTGTGTCTGCCTTAGCACTTTCCCCCTTTCCTTCCATCTCTTTTATTCAGCCAACAGCTATTCTTGGGACTGAATCTTGTTCAAAGGAACTCAGCTGTGGCCCCCAAACCCAGCAGGGGCAGTGAATCATCCACTAGAGGGCTTGAAACATGGAGATGGAGATACCTAGACATGCAAATTCAGGACGCCTAAAAGCAGGGAGTGGCCAGCCAGGCCTGGGTGCTCACCGTAGCCTAATCTGAGCAGCCTCTCTGGGACTACCTCTGTGAATTTCCTATTCTGGAACTGCTCCACTGGGGCTGCTGGGGGCGGGGGGGGCGGGACTGAGGCCCAGGGGTCTGGGTGTTTCTTCCATATGGCTCCAAAAATATAGCATCCAGGCAGTCTCCCCGCTGACCCACCTGGAGCCTTGCCTCTCCCTCCACTGATCCTACATATGCCACTAAACTCGTCCCCTCCCCCACTCCTAACACAGACACACCAGTCAAGTGACACCACAGTCTCCATCACTATCCTCATGCATCCTCCAAGAGGTAAGTCATCCTTACCTTCAGCCCTACTTAGACATAAGGGGTCAAGCACCATTCTGGGTGACAGAGCACAAAACATCTGCCTCTTGGAGTTTTATTCTGGTAGGGAAATAGACAAACTAAATTGTCAGTATACACACATGCACATTCTCTATAGACTGTATGTTTTCTGAGATCTTAAATATGTAAGTGCATGTAAAATAAACATAAAGATATTATCTTCTCCTTAAGTAACATACGTAGTATGTGGCAAGGTGGCAGTCGGGAAAGGAATAGCGGGCACAGGGGCTGGCAGGTTGTTAAGGTTTGGAAATCAGGCAGTCAGGACAGGTGGAGAAGGTGGCATCTGAGTAAAGAGCTGAGGGAGGTGAGGATCAAGTGCTGGGGGTATCAGAGAAGAGTATTCCAGGCGGAGGCAGGATCAGCTTGGTGGGAACAGCAAGGAAGCTGGTGTGGCTGGAGGAGTGGGAGTGGGGGCACAGGAACAGAGGAGGCTGGAAGGGAGGTGGGCACAGCATCCAGAAGCCCCGGGAGGCCTGAGCAGAGGAGTGGGCTGTCCTGCTGAAGTCCTGTGGAGGCAGCCCTGGAGGCCCGAGGCCAGCTAGGAGGCGGTGATGTGACGGATCAGGCAGGAGGTGATAGAGTCTCATACCAGCGCGGCAGCTACGGAGGTCATGAGGAGGAGTCTGATTCCAGCTCCATTCTGAGGCCGAGCCAACATGATTTGCTGACAGATGGGATGTGAGGTATTAGAGAAAGAGTTCTGAGAGGGAAGCCAGGCTGACTGACACTCACATGTATCCAGTCTTCCCTCAGAGTCGTCAACTTCTCCAAGCCTCAGTTTCCTCATCTGGAAAATGGGCCAAGTGGATAGATGACTTCCAAGATCCCTTTTGGCTTAGGAAACTCATCCTTGAGCTCAGGCCAGTAGGGCCTGTGGTGGTCAGGGAAGGCTTTGAAGAAGTGGAGTGGAACTCGGGCTTAAGGAAGGACTCAGACCAGACACCACTGCAGGGGAAAGAACGGCACAGGCGCACCCAGGCAGAGGGTTTCAAGGCCTGTGAGTGGTGCCCGAGGATGGCGGGCAGACGCTGCTGCCGGAGTACTGGGCCTTGGTAGGAGGCTGCCAGGAGCCACAGGGATGGGCACACCAGCTCCTCAACACTACGCCCTTTGGAATAAACCAGCAGGTTCAGGGCCCAAGCATATTTTGCAAACACTGAGGTCCTCAATTTTCAGCATTTTCAGATGGACATGCTTAGGCAGGAAGGAACAAGGCTTGGCTCCTGGCCGGGGAGAGTTAACCTCCTGGCCCGGCATTGCATAACCGCAGAGTCTGCTGAGCGCAAGGAGATTCTTCTGTGTGGCAGCCAGAGTGGCAAGCCTGGTGGCTCCGGGCTCTGGCACCGTCCCGCAGTGGAACAAACAGCCCTCCCTTCTCAGATAATGGCCCTCATTGAGCATTGTGTCCATGGCCAGCGCCCAGCACAGGGCAGCTCAGCCTGGGTAAGTTTCCTCTCTTGGCTGCTTAGCAAAATATTTACACTACGCCTTTCTAGTAAGACGGTTCCGAGGAACCAGCAGGCAGAGAGAGCTGGGGAAATGCACCCACCAGTGACCCTGCCCCCGGCTTAGGGAAATGCTGCCACACACCCAACGACATGTGAGCCTGGTGCTGTCATTGCCCTCCAGGGCTCTTTTGTAAAATAAGACACTCACGTAGAAGATGCCTGGAGGCCTGTCCAGTTCCAAAGCCATTGGCCTCTTCTCTAGTTGAAGAGCAAACTCCAGTTTCTTCTAATGTGGGAGTAGAATTTGGCTGGCCTTTAATATCACACAAGGGGCCCCTTTCTCAGGAAGGCATGTGTGTGATTTGGGAGAGTTGGAGATGAGAAGTCTGAATCCTATCTACTTGGCCCTCCTATGCAGCATGGATGCCAGGAAGCACTGTTGATATCTCCTGTGCACTGTCAATACCCCTCTCTGTATGTCTTTGAATGGGGAGCAAGGGGCATAAGCCAGGTCCCCCCAGGGCGTGCTGCACTTTAAGAGGTATCCGGACCAGTCCTTGGGAACATGCAGCCCTTGCTGTCAGAGGAACATTTCAGGAAACTGGGTAACAGAATACCTGAGAGGCAGACTCGCTGTCCTCAACCACCCCAGGGGTTGTCTGGAGAAAAAGGGTCAGAGATGTTCTGTGTGATCCCTGGGACAGAATCAAACCAGTGAGTGAAAATCACAGGGCTCATTATTAGGACGATGCCCCAGACAATAGGCCTCTTAGGTACTTTAACCAAAACACACACACATATCTTTTGACCCACGTTTCCACTTCTGGGAATCTGGCCTATGGAACAATGCATCAGTCTGTAAAGATAGCGTATAAAGGATGTTTGTTACAAAATTCTAGTAGGAAAAATTAGAAAAAATATATAAACTCAATAGTAGGGAAGATGTAAAGGTGTTCTATCCAACCACAGCCCATCATTCAGCAGTTAACAAGGTTGAAACAGAACCTGTCTCTCTGTTTGGAAAGGCAGGATAGTACAGTGGTTAGAAGCACAGGGTCTGAAGCCAGACGGCCAGGGTTCAGATCAGATCCCACCACTTACAAATGGCGTTGCTCGACCTCCCTGACCATCATGCTCCTCTTTGGTGAAGTGGGGATTGCAATAGTGCCTGTCTTTGAGGCTTGTTAGGAGCAGTAACTGAGTTAATTATGCGAGGTGCTTATCACTGTGCCTGGTACATGATGACTGCCCAAAACATGTTGGCCTTTAGCCTAGAAAGACTGTCCACGTGGAAGGCAGGGTGCTGAGGAATATACATAGAGTGATACCATTTTTAGAAAAACAAAAATTGAGCCAGGTGCCATGGCACAAGCCTGTAATCCAAGCTACTCAGATGCTGAAGTGGGAGGGTCATTTGAGACCAGCCTGGGCAACACAGTGAGACTCCATCTTCAAAAAAAAAAGTCTCCCAATCTTACCCTCATCCTGTACCCTGTTGGAAAAAAGAAAAAGGAATTGCTGCTGCCTCAGGCAGTGAGTGGCCTCTGAGCAGCCTTTAAGGAAGGCTGGAGCCTTAAATGGGAGCTTGGGGCAGTGCCCTTGGCAGTCCCTTCAACCCCAAGACTCTGAGGCTCTGTGCATCCCTCTTGGAAATCTCCAAGTACATCCTATCCTGCATTTGACTGAACGGGAGATTCTGCTGTCTGCAAAAATATACATGCCAAGACATGTCCTTTGTGCAGGTGGGGAACAAAGATGTTGGTTGGGGCTTCGTTCTACAGCACTGCCCATTGCTGTGCTGTGGCACTCATCAGTGGAGCCCATGTGGTTGCACCTGGGGTGCTCTAAGTTTCCTCCTAGACCCATGGGTTTGTGTGAGCCATGCCAACCGTGACACCACGCCCTGTCTGAAATGGACTGCACGTCAGTCTAGCACAATCATGCTCAGATCCAGCCCCCACATGCTACAGGCTTTGGGAAGAGAGGGAGAGGTGACAGAAGCCCTCAAGCTGGGGTGGGTCTCTTGTGGAAATCAGTCATTTCTTCTCCCCTTTGGTTAAACCACTTGAGATGTGGTATAGAGCACCATATTAGCAGAGAGAAAACATACTTGTTAAAGGAATCTTGGAGTTATTCATATATTTCACAAATATAAAAAAATTTTAAAATATTTCAGCCAAGCAACAACAAAATAGATAATAATATAATAAACACTAGTGAATTCACCGCCCTATTTCAAAAGGAAAGAAAAAAAAAGACTTGTCAAATGCAGTGGAAGCCCCTGCGTTGCTTCTGAAATGTGGGTCCCTTCCTCCTGTGCTCCCAGAAGTGACCGTCATCCTGAACTCAGGGTGACCATCCCACGGTTGTTTTCTGGGTTCACCCTGTCTCCACAGGGCTTGCCATGGAGTTGGGTGAGACCCTGTGCCTCTCTGCCCATAGTCCTTTCCCGTTAGACTCCTGGTGAGTTTCAGCCTTTGGTTACCTCTAAATGTCCACCAGTCCTGGCACCGTTGCTGGGGAGTCCTGACTCCTGTCCTGTCACTGGCCTTGTGGTCTTGGTCCAGTCCCTTCTCTTCCTTGGGCCCAGAATCTTCACCTGTCAAATGTGGGCTTTAGACCCTATTTAAGCGCCCTCCAGCTCCAGGCTTGCATGGTGTAATGGGGAAGCCAGGCCTGCAGGTGGAGAGGAGGGGCAGCCCCAGTGCATCCCCGGGGTGAGGGACAGGCCAATCTCCCATGTGCAGGACATAAACCACGAGTAGAAGACGAGCTGATTTTAGGAGAACATGCTGGAAACTCTTTAATTGAAGAGTATAATTATTTATTTAATTCTATAAAAAATACTAAGTTGGCAGTTTCTCCCATGGTCCCTATTGCTTAGGAAGAGGCAATGTTTAAACAAGTCAAATTCAAGTCAAAGTAAATTAAACTATTACATAAAAAGCAGTATGATATGATGGCATTATTTCTGACAAAACTTGTAACAGTGGTCACCAAATGGCACAATGTTTCCCAAACAGGAGCTAATAACTTAAAGGGTGGGGCCCACCTGGACTTCTGAGATGCTGGGAGAGCCAATTGCCTAGCTCAGTGCTGGATGGCAGAGCGTCAGAAGTATCGGGAGGATGACTTCATGGAGGGCTCCCTACCTAAAACAGCATGAAAGAAATTTCCTTCAGATCTTAGTGCCAAGAAGAGCTTTGCTTTTTCTGAGGAACTGGCCTGTGTATCATCAGAACACGGAGATTGTGCAGCTAACCGTGTTGCCCTTCTTCCTCTGACTGCTGGGAAGCTGTGGACTAAATCCGTGGCCCCAAGAGAGCTACCATGTGGGGTCTTCTAAATGACTTCTCCATCTTCTTCCATGCCTTCTGGTCTTTCATTTACCCTGGCTTGATTTTTCATTTTTAAATTTGTAAATTACCTCAAATCCTGCTGTGGAATAAAGCAAGCTAAGATTGCAAAAAGATCACGCCTGTAATCCCAGCACTTTGGGAGGCCAAGGTGGGCGGATCACAAGGTCGGGAGTTCCAGACCAGCCTGGCCAATATGGTGAAAACCTGTCTCTACCAAAAATACAAAAATTAGCTTGGTGTGGTGGCAGGCACTTGTAGTCCCAGCTACTCAGGAGGCTGAGGCAGGAGAATCACTTGAACCCAGGAGGCGGAGATTGTAGTGAGCCGAGCCAAGATATTGTGCCACTGCACTCCAGCCTGAGTGACAGAGCAAGATTCTGCTCACCCCCCAAAAAAAAAAAACAAAAAGAAAAACACAAACAAAGATTGCAAAAAGACAAAAAAGGGAATAACTAATTAATAAATTGGTGCACAAACAGCACATGACAAAAGCATGCGTGGCTCTACTCAGCCTGTTGGGACTTCCTGCAGGGAACCGAATCCCTGTAGAAATGAGGCTTGCCTTAGGCAGAGAGTTGGGATGGCCACCACCTGTTTTGCACCCCTAGATTGGAACCGTCCAAGCCCTTGGGACTTGCACCCCTTTTGAGCTTTGAGATCATCTCAGAAATGGGACTCTCCCTGCAGACTCAGACCCTTCAGACTCAGGGCTGGTGGCCCTTGACGTGCCTCTCTCACCCCCAGAGAACTGTGTTTTCAGGCAGCTGTTCCTTGGGAGGAATGTTGAGAGCCATCCCATGTGCCATCTGTTTCTAAGCATTCTGGTTCTGCTGCTGACCCCAAACTGCCCATGTTGTGCCTACCTCTCCCATCTGAGAGTCCCTGCACTGCCCAGTCCCAGACATCTGCTGCTGGACCCCACACTGCCCTGATGGCTCAGAGCAGCCAGCTCCAACCTGCATGAGCTCACAGGGATTGTGGTCTGGGTGTCAGGGTGCTCCAAGAAATACCACGAAACACTGATATTTTTGTGCAAATGATGAAAAACATTATGCTAAGTGAAAGAAGCCAGACACAAGTGGGCTTCTTCTATAGTGGGTGATTCCATTTTTATGAAATGTCCAGATAAGGCAAACTTATAGAGACGGAAAGTAGATGAATGAGTGGTTGCCAGGGGCTGGAGGGAAGGGAATGTGGAGTGATTGCTAACGGGTACAGGATTCTTTTCAGAGTGATACAAATGTTCTGGAATTGCATCGTGGTGATGGTTGCACAACCCTGTGAATTTTATGGTATGTGAATTGTATCTCAATTTTTGAAAAATCAAATGATTAGACACCATTTAAAGAGTTATGTTTATGAGAAAGATACTACTCCAAGTTTGCACAATTCTATTCATTAGCAAACAAAAAATAGACCCCTTTTCACAGAAGGAGTTAAAGTGACTTCTGCAAACTATTAACTGAAGTTTTCCACAATTTTAACTTCATTAATCCCTTTATTCATTCATTCACTCACAAATGCCCATGAGTGCCTACTATGTGGCAGGCACAGAGAACATGAAGGTGACTAAAACACAGCTCGTGCTCTCCAAAATTTGTATCTGGGGATATGGGCATGTGAAAAAGTTAGTAGAGTGAGGGAGTACAATATAAAATGTCACAAGACCCGCCCCATGTGTTCTGAAGTAAGCAGCCAAGAATTGACAACTGTCATTGCTACTGGAGAAGGGAGTTGTGAGTGGCCTGGGCTGGAAGGCAGGGGTGTGCTCCCATTGGGGAAAGAAATTACTCACTGAGGCCAAAGGCTATTGGGAACCATTTGGAGAGGATGCAGCTTGTTCGAAGGGTTTGGAGCTCTTGGGGAGGGAGGGGGTGTCCCTGCAGGCAGTGGGCCCCCAGTGGCTGACTCCACACCCAGTGCTCCTGACTGTCCTCCACTGCTCCATGCCCAGGGTATCCCCTGCCCTGTCCCGGTCCCTCAGAACCTCCTTGGGCGCTTCCTGGGAGGAGGTGCTGTATTCACCCTGCCAGGGCCAGGCTGGGATAACGAGAGGCAGAAACTCCCCCTTTTATGTGTGGCAAACAAGAAACATGGCTTATAGGTTCTTCTGAGGCTTCCGCTGAACATCCAACCCTCAGGGGCCCAGCTCTGCCCATCTCTTCCATGCAAAATGAAGGGTGGGGACAGGGGCTGGCTCTGTGGTACCCTGGAGGAGGCACTTAGGAGGGTGATGAACTCATTTTTTATGCCAGCAAACCCTCCTGGTCCCCTGAGTTCAGGATATCATATTTGTCCAGGCTAAGGATAGCTCAGGAATACAGAAATGAGTCTGCTCCTGGGCAGGACTCAGGGAGCACCATGAATCCTTGAGAAGCATGAGACCGAGAATCAGAGTTCTGATTCTCGGTCCTGAGCTGTGGATCCAGCCCAGACACTTTCCACCTCTCTGAACCTTTGTTTCCTCATCTGCAAAATGAGATGATAAGGCCCTTCCCAGAGGGCTGTTTTGAGGAGTTTCTCAGTCGTGAAGGTTGTTCAGACATCATGTTTGCAGTCTAAGGGGGCAGGTGGGGCCATGAACAGGAGGTCTGCAGGGAGGAACTTGGGTGACAGTAAATGAGACGGTGGCTCCAGGGGCTTTGGTGAGCTGTAGTCACTGCACTAGCATAAGGGGGGCTTTGCTGGGATTATGATTCATCTGAAAAAGGTGTAAACACGTGCCAGAGAAGGCGGAATGGGTTCTGTCTGGGATGGCAGGGCCCCAGGGAGAAAGTGGCACTGGTGACAAGAAGGATGTGGCTGAACAAAGGAGGGAAGATGGGGGACCGGGCAGCAGGCCAAGGGAGAGGCTTGAACCCTCGCGGGAGGCAGAAAGGGTGAGAGGAGCTGGGGCATAGGTGGGTGGGAGTGAGAGGAGGAAGGTGGGGAGGCGGGAGGATTGGAGGTGGGGTCACAGGGTGGAATAGCCAGATTACCAGGCAGGAAGTGAGGTGAGGTTGGGTCCTGCAGAAAAAGCCTGGGACATTGAGAAGGGAGAGTTCATATCTTCACAGACCTAGTCAGGAGGTTCATCTGGGGCCAGAATCAGGTGCTCTGGGGTGAGCCAACCTCAGGCAACCAGAGGTCCCAGGCTAGGGAGAAGAAGCATCCAGAATGTCAGGGCAGGAAAGGTCCCTGGAACCCAACTCTAGTCAGCACTCTATTTTTCTGATATGGGATCAGGCAGCACAGTCTCACAGAGGACTTGCTGGTTGCCCAGGACAGTGGGAGAAAGCCAGATGGGTCTCTAGATCCCCAGGCCTGTAGAGCATTTGAGTTTTCCCTTGCTTCCCTGACTAAAGGCTGCCGGAACCACACGTGGAAGTGAAATGGGGAAGCGGTGAAGACACATACTCCAGACCCCCTGCCAAGTCCTGCTCGTCACCAGTGCCAGTTTTTCCCTGGGCCCCCTTACCATCCCAGACAGAGCCCATTCCACCTTCCCCTGGCAGGTGTTTACGACCATTTCAGATGAATCATAACCCCACACTCCAGAATGCCGTGGCTTGCAGTCTCACTCTTATGAAATGTGCACCCCCGGGCACGTGATGGGAACTTCTGTGCCTTTGTGTCCTCATCTGTGAGATGGACATAAAAACACTGCCAGCCTGATAGCATGGTTCTGAGGATTCAGGACATGTCAGATTCTGGGCAGAGAGCTTGGCACATGGTGCTCTGTCCCCATCAGCATTTCTTATGATTGATTATCTCAGTTACTCCACAGTTTGTGTCTTTGTCACGAGACAGAATTTGCCATCCTTCAACCACCTTTGCTTTAAGGAAGTCCCTTCACCGTGTATAGCTTTCCTTCTGGCCCTTCTCCTGTTTCCTTAATTAAATGTACTTGACTTGAGCTTGTTGTATGAAGAGGAATTGGGTTACATTATCATCCATTCAACTTAGTGTTTGATTGCTCATCCATTCACTCATTGATTTGTTCATAATTAAACCCAGGACCTGTGTTTGGAGCCATGGTAAACATACAGTAGTAATTTTCTCAGAGGGTCACCCTTCTGCCCCACACCCTGAGCCCATGGCCTTCTTTCTCCCAGTGTGGGATTTTCCGAGTTCACCTGATTGAATGGAAGAAAGGCTATATGGATGGCAAGAGCTTATTTTCTTGAAATGCAGCCCCAGGAAATCATACTTGACAACATCATCTTGTTCAGGGAGCACAGAGAGAGAGCTTGGGGATATCGGGGCGAGTTTAAGAAGGCTGAGGGCTGCGCCCCTCCGGCAAACAAACTGTATTCCCTGAGTGCTTTGAGAGCTCAGATGTTGTCCAAAAAGGAAGATCTGGAGATCCGATCAGGTTCTGAAGTGAGAATGCCGGACAAGAAATTGTGCTTGGAATTCAGCGAGTATTTATTGAATTAAACCGAGCTCTCTGAGTGGGACTGGAGAAACTGGACAGGTGGTACACTGGCCTGTGGGGTGCTCCCCTCACCGGAGCTGAAGGAGGCTGTGGGCCACTGCTCCACCAGTGACCTACATCCAGGAGCGGTGCTTTGAGCCCACATTGCCGGGACTGTCCCTCTCTGGACTGTCTTACTGGGTCCCTTTCAAGAGGTTCGATGGGAACAACCCTCCCTCCATCTAGAAATACTTCCCTAGGCCACCAGCCTCAGTGCTCTCTTGTTCTCACAAGTCACCCATGTAGGGATGTAATGGTGAATGAAGATAGGCTCCTTGGCCTAAAAGAACCCTGTCCTGTAGGAGGAGAAAAGCTTGTAAAGAAATACATTACAACAAGGTGTAAGACATGCGATAGGAGCAAAGTGACTGACTGAATGTAAGGGGGCCACAGAAAGCTCGCTGAAGGATTTGATGTCTGGAGATGTGTATTAGGGTTCTCTGGAGAAACAGAACCAATTGTGTGTGTGTCTATGTGTGTCTGTGTGTCTGTGTGTGTGTGTGTGTGTGTGTGTGTGTGTGTGTGTGTGTGTGTGTGTGAATCGGCTCATGCAGTTGTGGAGGCTTTTCAAGTCCAGAATCGGCAGGATGGGCCAGCAGGCTGGAGATCCAGGAAGGAGGAGCCAAGGCAAAAGGCATCTGCGGGCATTATTCCCGCACGCTTTTTCTGTTAAGGCATTCAACTGATCGGATGCGGCTCACTCATATTGTGGAAGGTGATCTGCTTTACTCAAAGTTTACCATTTTAAATCTTAATCTTGTCTAAAAAAATGCCTTCACAGAAACATCTAGAATAATGTTTGACCAAGTGTCTCAGCCTATGGAATAGCCAACTTGTCACAAAATGAACCATCACCGTTGGGTTTAAAGGACATTGAGGAGTTTGCCACATGTCTGGAGGGAAAGGGCATTTCAGGCAATGGGAATAGCATGTATTCTGAGAATTCTCCAGCTCCATGTGGCTGGAACACACAGACAGAGGGACTGAAAGAGGTGAGGCCTCCAGAGCCACATCATGGGGCCTAAACTGTAGGGAGCTGAAGGGTCTTAAAAAGGGGAGTCATTTTATGGATTGGAGATGATAGCCTTTGAGCACCTTAGAGGATGGGATGGAACCCCTTTCTTCCGGTACACGTAGTGTAGGCAGCTCGCTGAATCTTAGCTCTGGTAGCTGACAGTTTACAGAGACTTCGCTGATCACCCACCTCCAAAGGCAAATATAGCCTGCCAGGTGCCCACACACAGGCTTGCAGGTCCTTAGGCAGTCAGGTCATTGACTGTCCATGGACTGCCAGGCTGCCCACGCAGACAGGGCTGGCTTCTCCACCCTCAGTGGAACTAGGCGGGCATTGTGCATCAGTGGGGGCCCTTGTTTAGGAGCATCAGAGAGCACCAGAGATGTTCTCCCTAAGGGCAGACACCATGGAGTTCTGAGATAATGCCCTGAGTGGAAAGGGCTCTTCTTCCATTCTGGTGTCAACATCATGGAAGGGACATTGACCTCTCAGCTGACGAATCATGAACGCATTGATTTCCTAACTCCTGGAGCACAAGTGCCCCCCTCCACCTCTTCCCTAGGAATTGCTATGATGACAGTGAAAGACATTTATTTATTTATTTATTTCGAGATGGGGTTTCACTCCTGTTGCCCAGGCTGGAGAGCAACGGCCCCATCTCAGCTCACTGCAACCTCCACCTCCTGGGTTCAAGTGATTCTCCTGCCTCAGCCTCCCAAGTAACTGGGATTACAGACATGTACCACCATGCCCAGCTAATTTTTTTTTTAATTTTTAGTAGAGATGGGGTTCCACCATGTTGGTCAGGCTGGTTCCAAACTCCTGACCTCAAGTGATTCACCCACCTCGGCCTCCCAAAGTCCTGGGATTACAGGTGTGAGCCAATGTAATGTAAAAAGCCATTTTTGAAAGGAAAACATCATAACAGCATTAGAAAACAAGATAGGAAGTCATCCATGGGGCAGAAATGTTCCTAAATCTTAGGAAGAAGGAGAGCCCATGAGATTGCTCAGACAGAGAAATCAGAGCAGAAAACATGGCAGCCCAAGACTCCAGAAGTCTCAGTGATTTTTGTCTCAGAAGAGCCAAGCATAGTTCAAGCCCAGAGCCAACAAAGCACAGAAGAGGAATGGGTTCCCAGCGTTCTCCCCTGAGAGCTCTTCAAAACAGCAAGGACAGTTGGACCCCTCCCCGCCGTCTTCGCAAAGAGGCAGGCAGCCAGTGGCTGCCAAATTCCCCAACAAATGCTCTCTAAGGAAAGTCTGAGACAGCAGCTGAGTAGGGGTGTTCCAGACCTCTCCAGCAGACTGGATGTGGGGCAGAGAGCCAGGAGAAGGATTGGCAGCTCCATCTCAGGGTGAAGTATACCATTATACTCACCGTGGAGAAAAGTCCTTTTGGCAACTGTGGGAGTTCCCTGGCCACTTCCTGTCCACGGTTGTTACTGGGAGACTTGCCACACTGCTTCACCCTCTTGCAGAGAACCTTTCCACAACCACCACCCTCACATTCAAGAGTGAACCGGTCAGAGAAATAGACAAGACACCTCACGGAAGCCCTATGTAGTTAGTATTCCACTTTTATCTTTTTTCTCTTCTTCTGTAGTGATGGAAATTTCAGCAGGGCACACAGCCGCTCAGCTAAACACTACACTTCTTCACCCTTCTAGCAGCTAGGGGTGGCTATGGGCTTGTGTGAGCTGGAATGATATGTGCAACTCCCAGCTCTGTCCTCCCCTTTATCGTTCCCACTGAGTAGGGTGTGGATGTGATGGTGGGCGATGGAAGCCACGTTCTGTGGATATCAGAGACCAAGATCAAAGATGCCCACATGGTGAAGCCATCATATCAGCCATGGCCACTTAAACTCAGACTGCACATGAGACAGAAATAAACTGTCTCATCTAAGCCACTCCTGCAGTTAGATCCTTGTAATAGGAGCTGGAACCTGTATCCCAACACATAGCCTAACTTTACAACATAATCCCTCATTCATAAATATATTGGATAACCAGAATCGCCAAATGTTGGAAGAAAATCAGTATCATGAACGAGAAGGCTGAAAATTGAAAGAAAATAGAAAAAAGAGAGAGAGAGAGAGAGAGAGAGAGAGAAAAGCTTGTTTCAAAGAAAACAGTTTGAATGTAAGAGAGCCCAAAACTAAATTATCAGTAGTATCCTTAGCAACAAGTAGGAGACTCATTCATTCACCTCTATAAAAGAAAGAACCTGTAATGTAAGAGGAACAGGTTGCTATGAAGATGGAAAAATTAGAGAAAAGGAAATACTTGCTGAAAATTAAAACTATGATTATGGAAAAAACTTCAGTGGAAAAACTGAATAACACAATGGGTATGGATGAAGACCAGATTGGTCAATGTTAAAATCAAGAAAACCTCCCCAAAAGTAGAGCAAAGTCTCAAGGAGAAAAAATTAAGACCCATGGAGGATAGATCCAGAGGTTCAGTATCCATCAACTAGGGGACCTGGAACTAGAGACCACAGACAGTCAGGGGGCCGGTGGAAATGCTCAAAGGTATAGCCAAATTTCCCCTGAGTTGAGAAACACACACAGCCAGGCGTGGTAGCTCACACCTGTAATCCAGCACTTTGACAGGCCTGAGGTGGGAGGATTGCCTGAGCCCATTCCAATTTTTTTTTTTTAATTAACAAAAGAAACACACACAAATTTTAAACTAGAAAGATCATACTGAATTGAAGGCAGGAATTAGTAAAAGGAACATTCAGATCCATCTTGGTGAAATTTCAGAACCTCAAGGATAAAAAACAAAAACTTCCAGAGAGACTCAAAACTTAAACATCAGAATTCCTCACCAGTCACGCAAGATGCTCCAGTACGGTGGAGCACTTCCACAATTCTGGAGGATAAGCCAAGAATCATCCTGTCAAACTTCGAAAAAAAGAAAATAGCTTTTTAAATGTGTAAGACTCAGAAAGTTTATCACTCAGTCACCTCTATTTTCTGGAAGAAAATAAAACATCCTGGAGTTATTTCTATCAATCAAAAAAGAAATCCAAAATGATGATTAAATGAGGTTTGAGAAGAAGTGAAGGAAGCTATCATTTTTCTTCTTGTGACCAAGTTTCAGTAACGTGGAACCACTTGCTCTTCTCATGGGTCCATTCATATTAAGTGGCTCTACAGGGAATGATACCTTCATAATCATATTGTTAACTGGCTTCACTTTTTAGAATTATCCTATAGAGTAGACTTAATTATTATACTGAAGAGACTGTAAATGTTACGAAACTTCACTATGCAAAAGCAATAACATGTAACTAGCGAAAAGCTGAAGGTGGGCAGGAGGAAGGAGGTGGAAAGAAGAGAATGTGGACAAATTTTATTGCTCATAGTAGGAAGTGAATAGACACTGTCTAAAGTTGATAGACCCGAAAATAGCAATTTAAGCATATTAGTTGAAGATTCTAAAAGCAACTGCCAGAACCACCAAAAATAGGTAACTATCAAAAATTATGAGACGGGATGGAAGGAAGTTGGTTGAATGCAAAAAACTCTGCAGCTTTTCACAGCAGAAAGTTAGTACCTTAACCAAGTGAGGATGGTTTGTAATTCTGGTGCTTGGAAGACATCAGATTTTAGAGAGATGACTAATTTGAGAAGAAATGAACTTCGTAACCACACCAGTACTATATCTCTTCAGCACTTGCTGCCATCCTAATGCATCTGTCCTACCATTCCAGACAGCAGAAGTATGATGACGGTGAAAAGGTTCATTTTCTCACTCAAAAAATATTTATGAGGAATTTATTTAAATAAACAAATCTGAAGGCTGATTTGATTCATGCCCTCAGCCTCACCTCCCACTACTATGCTCCGCACACACAACACTCTAACCACACTGGGCCGTCTCTCACACTTAGGGCTTCCCCCCAGCATCTTTCTGTCTTTCCCCTGCTCATCCCTTTTTTTGCTTGGTGAGATCCTGCTCATCCTTCAGAGCCCAGTGTGTGTGTCCCTAATGCCTACCCTGGCGAGCCCTCCTTCCTCACCCCCAGGAGTCAGCCTCTCCCAACCTATACTGGGAACCTGTTTCTATCATGGCATCTACCACACTTTACTATCTTTTTGATTCTTTGCTCTCTTTCCCTATAGGCTTTGTATTTTTCAAGTGTAAATCCCATGTCTTTTTTAAAATTGAGGTATAATATACATACCGTTATATACACAAATCAGAAGTGTACAACTGTACTGGAATACATACACATACATATATGTGTGTGTGTGTGTGTGTGTGTGTGTGTGTGTGTGTACGTAATATCTATATAACCAATCAAGATGTGGAACAATTGTACACCCAGAAAGTTGCTTCATGCCCCTTTCTAGTAAATACCCACCTAACCCATCAGAAATCAGAAACCACTACCTTGATTTCTTTTCTTTCTTTTTTTTTTCTGAAGACAGAGTCTCACTCTGTCACCCAGACTGGAGTGCAGTGGTGTGATCTCAGCTCGCTGCAGCCTCTGCCTCCTGGGATCAAGCGATCTTCCCACCTCCACCTCCCAGGTAGCTAGGATCACAGGTGTGCACCACCACACTTAGCTAATTTTGTTTATTTTTTGCAGAGATGAGGTCTCTTCACATTGCTTAAGCTGGTCTCTAATTCCTGGGCTCAAGCAATTCACTTGCCTCAGCCTCCCAATGTACTGAGATTACAGGCATGAGCCACTGTGCCTGGCCTATCCTGTTTTCTAATACCATAAAATTGATTTTTTGCCTATCCTTTAACTTTAAATAAGTGGAATCATATAGTATGTCTTAGGCTGCTAGTACAGAATAGGTGAAGCTGTGTAATTTATAAAGTAAAGCAATTTATTTCTCACAGTTTTGGAGGCTGAGAAGTCCAAGATCAGGGTGCTGACATCTAGTGTCTGGTGAGGGCCTTCTTGCTGCATTCTTACATGGTGAGAGGTACCAGGGCAAGTGAGATGAAGTCTCCTCAGCAAGCTTTATGAGCCACCTAATCCCATTCACTAGGGAGGAATCTTCACGGCCTAATCACCCCCTAATACTATCATGTTGACAACGCCTGAATTTTGGAGGTTCCACATTCACATCATAGCATTGTATATAGTCTATTGTGCCTGAATTCCTTTGCTTATTACTGTATCTGTAAGGTACATATTTTTGTCTGTAGCAGTACTTCATTCTTTTTTGTTACTATGTAATAATGGTTATATGAATATACAACAATTTATTTATCCATTCTATTTGTTGTTGGCATTTGAGTTGTTTACAGTTTTTTGTTGCTATCATGAATAGAGCTGCTATGAAAATTTTTCTTTGTGTTTTTTGGTGGACACATGTAGGCATTTCTACAGGATATAGTGTTAGGAGTGGAATTTCTGGGTCTAAGGGTAGGTGTGTGGCATTAGCCTTTGCCAGTCGATTATCCAGATATGTCTATTTACCTTTCCACTAACGATGCACAAGAAGAGTTCCAGTTACACCACGTCCTTGCCAACACTTGGTGTCATTTTGTTTCATGTTAGCTGTTCTGGTGAATATGTGGCACATTTAATTAATATTTCCCTATTGACAAATTGTATTGAGCATTGTTTTAGATGCGTCAGTACCTCACCTTTAATAATGGATAGAGTATCCAGACAGAAGATCAACAAAGAAGCAGATGACTATAGACCAAATGAACCTAACAAATATATGCCAAAATATTCCACCCAACAGCAGCAGAATACTCATTCTTTTCAAGCACACACGGATTTTTCTCCATGTTAAGTTACAACACAAGCCTTAACAAATTTAAAATTGAAAGCATACCAAATATATATTCTGATCACAATGGGATGAAACTAGAAATCAGTAGCAGGGCAGGCACAGTGGCTCACAGCTGTAATCTCAGCACTCTGGAAGGCCGAGGCAGGCGGATCACTTCAAGTCAGGAGTTTGAGACCAGCCTGGCCAACATGGTGAAACCCCGTTTCCACTAAAAATACAAAAATTAGATGGGCATGGTGGCAGCCACCTGTAATCCCAGCTGCTCAGGAGGCTGAGACAGGAGAATTGTTTGAACCTGGTAGGCAGATTTTGCAGTGAGCTGAGATCACACCACTGCACTCCAGCCTGGGCGACAGCGAGACTCCATCTAAAAAATAAATAAATAAAAATAAATGGAAATAGAAATCAATAGCAGAAGGAAGTGGAAAATTCAAAAATATGTGGAAATTAAATGACACGCTGTAAACAACCATTGGATCAAAGAAGAAATCAGAAAATACTTCAAGAGAAATGGAAACAAAAACACAACATACCAAAACTTATAGGATTCAGCAAAACCTGTACTCAGAGAGAAGTCTGTTGTGATAAATGCCTACATTAAAAAAGAATAAAGATCTCAAATAAACAACCTAACTTTATACCTCAAAGAGCTAGAAAAAGAACAAATTAAGGCTAAGGCTAACAGAAGGGAAAAAAAAGAAATAAGGATTACAGAAGAAATAAATAAAAAACAAAAACAATAGGAAAAAATATCAATGAAACTAAGAGTTGGTTTTTTGAAAAGATTTTTTAAACTGACAAATCATTATGCTAGGAAAAAAAGAGAGAAGACTCAAATAAAATTATAAATTAAAAAAGAGACATCATCACAACTGATGCCACAGAAATAAAAAGAATAAGAGACTATTATTAACAATTCTATGCCAACAAACTGGATAACCTAGAAGAAATAGATATGTTTCCAGAAAAATACAAGACTAAATTGTAAAGAAATATAATTCTGAACAGAAGTATAACTAATATGAAGACTGAGACAGTAATCAAAAATCTCCCAACAAGGAAAAGCCCAGGACCAGATAGCTTCACTGGTGAATTCTACCAAATATTTTTAAAAGATTTAACATTGATCCTCTGAAACTCTTCCCAAAAAAATGAAGAGGAGGGAACATCTCCAAACTCATTTTATGAGGCTAACATTACTCTGATACAAAAGCTAAACAAAGACACCACCAGAAAAGAAAACTACACGCTAACATTCCTAATGCATATAGAATATAGATGCAAAAATCTTCAACAAAATACAGCATATCAAACTAAACAATTCATTAAAAGGATCATACACCATGACCAGGTAGAATTTATCCCTGGGATACAAAGATGATTCAATATACAAAAGTCAATTAATGTTATACACCACATTATCAGAATAAAGACTTAAAATCACATGAGCATCTCAACAGATGCAGAAAAGGCATTTGAGAAAATTCAGGATGCCCTTTTATGATAAAAGTTCTCAAAAGACTAAGAGTAGAAGGAAAGTACTTCAACATAATAAAAGCCATATATAACAAGCTTACAGCTAATATTATACTCAGTTGTGAAAAATGGAAAAGTTTTTTCTCTAAAATCAGGAATAAGCTAAGGGCAAGGCTGCCCACATTTGCCACTTCTATTCAAGATAGTACTGGAAGTCCTAGCCAGAGCAATTAGGCAAGAAAAAAATTAAATACCTTTAAATCAGAAAGGAAGAAATAAAATTGTTCCTGTTTGCAGACAACATGATAGAAAATCCTAAAGATTCCATTTTTAAAATGTTAGAACTAATTGACAAATTTAGTAAAGTTGTGGGATATGAATTAGTATACAAAAATCAGTGGCATTTCTATACACTAACAACAAACTAGCTGAAAAGAAAATTAGAAAAATAATGTCACTTATAGTAGTACCAAAAAGAATAAAATACTTAGGAATAAACTTAGCTAAGAAAATGGTAGACTTGTATACTGGAAACTACAAAACATTTAATAAAAAAATGAAAACACAAAGGGAAAGACATCCTGTGTTCATGGATTGGAAGAATTAATATTCTTGAAATGTCCATACTACCTAAAACGATCTACAGAGTCAATGAAACCCCACGAAAATCTCAATGGCATTACTTTGCCTAAGTAGGAAAAACAATTCTGCGATTTATATAGAACCCCCCCCACACACACACACACAAAACACAAACAGTTAAATCAGTCCTCTGATAGAAGAACAAAGCTGGAAGCCTCACATTTCCTAATTTCAAAACATTAAAAATTACAGTAATCAAAACAGTATGATACTGACATAAAGACAGACATGTAGACCAATAAAACAGAATAGAGAACCAAGAAATAAACCCAGTATATGTGGCTGACTGATCTTCAACACGAGTGCCAAGTAAACACAATGGAGGAATGGTAATTTCTTCAATAAGTGGTGCTGGGAAAACTGGGCATTAATATGCAAAAGAATAAAATTGGATCCTTATCTTACATAAAAATTAACTGTACGTAAATATCAACTCAAAGTGGATAAAAGACTGGAATGTAAAATCTAAGACTGTAAAACTCCTAGATAAAACATAGGGGAAAAGCTTCATGACATATTCTTATTGGCCATTTAGATATAGCCTCTTGCTGGTAGTGCCTGTTAAAATCTTTGCTATTTTAAAACATTTTGGTAAAACAGACATAACATAACATTTACCACCTTAAGCATTTTAAATTCAGTAGTGTTAAGTACAGTCACATTGCTGTGCAGATTTCTTTTCATTCTGAAAAGCTGAAACTCTATACCCACAGAACAACAGCTTCCCATTCCCACAGCCCCTGGCAACCACCATTTTACTTTCTGTCTCTCTGAATTTGACTACTTTAAGTACTTCATATAAGTGAAATCATGCAGTATTTGTCCATTTGTGAATAGCTTATTTCACTTGGCACAATGTCCTCAAGTTTCATACACACGATGGAATATTATTTGGTCTTAAAGAAGGAAATTCTGGCACATGCTAAAACGTGAATGAATTTTTTTTTATCCATTCATTCATCAATGGACATTTGGATTTCGTCCACCTTTGGCTATTGTAAATCATGCTGCTGGGAGCACAGATATACACATATCTCTTTGAGACTCTGATTTCAGTTATTTTGAGTATATACCCAGAAGTGAAATTGCTGGATTATATGGCAATTCTGTTTTTAATGTTTTGAGGAACTACCAGTGTTTTCCATAGAGGCTGCACTGTTTTGCATTTTGACCAGCAGAGTGCAACAGTCCCATTCCGTTTTCCTACATCCTTGCCAACACTTCTTTCTCTCTTTTTTTTTATCGTAGCCATTTTAATGTGTGTGAGGTGGTGTCTCATGGTTTTGATTTTTCATTTCCCTGGTAATTGGTAATGGTGAGCATCTTTTCATGTGCTTGTTGGCCATTTGTAAATCTCCTTTGGAGAAATGGCTCTTCAAGTCCTTTGCTCATTGTTAAAAATCGTGTTGCCTGGCTTTTTGTTGTTGGGTTTTGGAGTTCTGCTTGTGTGTGTGTGTGTGTGTGTGTGTGTGTGTGTGTGTGTGTGTGTGTGAGAGAGAGAGAGAGAGAGAGAGAGAATCTCACTCTGTCACCCAGGCTGGAGTGCAGTGATGCAATCTTGGCTCACTGCAACCTCTGCCTCCTGGGTTCAAGCGATTCTCCTGTCTCAGCCTCCCAAGTAGCTGAGATTGCAGGTGTGAGCCACTATGCCCAGCTGATTTTTGTGCTTTTAGTAGAGATAGGGTTTCACCATGTTGTCTGGACTGTTCTCAAACTCCTGACCTCAGATGATCTGCCCACCTCAGCCTCCCAAAGTGCTGGATTACAGGCATGAGCCACCACACCTGGCCCTGGAGTTCTGCATATTAACCCCTTATCAGATATATGATTTGCAAGTATTCTCTCTCATTATGTAAGTTGCCTTTATACTCTGTTGATCTTGTTCATTCACACATAGAATTTTTAAATTTTGATCTAAGCAATTTATCTATTTGCATTTTTGTTGTGTATGCTTTTGGTGCCACATCTAAGAAGTTATTGCCAAATCCAATGTGATGAAGCTTCTCCTTATGTTTTCTAAGAGTTTTATAGTTTTAGCTCTAAAGTCAGGTCTTTGATTCATTTTGAGTTAACTTTTGCCATTTTCAGGTGGATTGACTACCCTTTTCTTTTCTTCTTTTTTTTTCTTAGATGAAGTTTTGCTCTTGTTGCCCAGGCTGGAGTGCAGTGGGGCAATCTTGACTCACTGCAGCCTCCGTCTTCTAGTTTCAAGGGATTCTTCTGCCTCAGCTTCCTGAGTAGCTGGGATTACAGGTGTCTGCCACCACGCCCAGCTAATTTTTTTTTTTTTTTTTTTTTTTTTGGAGATGGAGTCTCACTCTGTTGCCCAGGCTGGAGTGCAGTGGCATGATCTTGGCTCACTGCATCTCCACCTCCCAGGTTCAAGCAATTCTCCTGCCTCAGCCTCCCCAGTAGCTGGGACTATAGGCACATGCCACCACGCCTGGCTAATTTTTTGTATTTTAGTAAAGACGGAGTTTCACCGTGTTGTCCAGGCTGGTCTTGAACTCCTGTAGCTCAGGCAATTCACCTGCCCCAACCTCCCAACGTGCTAGGATTATAGCCATGAGCCACTGTGCCTGGCCTAATTTTGGTATTTTTAGTATAGACAGGGTTTCACCATGTTGGCCAGGCTGATCTTGAACTCCTGACCTCATGATCCGCCCACCTCAGCCTCCCAACGTGCTGGAATTACAGGCGTGAACCACCACACCCTGCCTGACTGCCTTTTTCATATTCTTTTTTACGAATTCCTTTTCAAATATATGTTGCAAATATCCTTTCCCAGCACATGGTTTGTCTTTTTACTCTATTATTAGAGTCTTTGTGGAACAGAAGTTTTAAATTTTAATGAAGCACCATTTCGCTTCTTTCCTTTATAATTACATGATTATGCATTTGTGAATTGTGTGAGAAATCTTTGCCTACCCCAAGTTTCATGAAGATGTTTTCTTGTTTTCTTCTACAAGCTTTATTGTTTAATCTTTTGTATTCAGGCCTGTCATTCATTTCACATTTGTTTTTTGTGTATGGTATGAGGTCAGGGGTCAAGGTTCATCTTTTAAATATGGATATCCAATTGCTTTAGCACTATTTATTGAAAAGATCATCATTTCCTCTATCAGATGCATTTTTCTTATAAATCAGGTGACTGACCCCCCAGGCATGGTAGCTCACACCTGTAATTCTAACACTTTGGGAGGCCGGCCAAGGTGGGGGGATCACTTGAGCCCAGGAGTTCAAGACCAGTTTGGCCAGCATGGTGAAACCCCATCTCAAAAATATATATAAAAATTAGTCGGGCGTGGTGGCACCTATCTGTAGTCCTAGCTGCTTGGGAGGCTGAGGTGGGAGAATCACCTGAGCCCAGGAGGTGGAGGTTGCAATGAGCCGAAATTGTGCCACTGCACTCCAGCTTGGGCAACAGAGTGAGATCCTGTCTCTAAATAAGTAAATAATAAATAAATAACATCAGATGACTGTATGTATGGGAGTACATTTCCTTACCCTGCTCTGTTTCCATTATCTTCTTATGTCTCTTTGTGTCGATACTATACCGTCTTGATTACTGTAGCTTATAGTGAGGCCTGTGATTTATGTCTGTTTTCATATTACTGGCCGGGCATTGAGAAGGCCCATGGAGTACTTGCAGACTAAGTGGCAAAATGAAGACATGAGTTGTTGTAGAGTGATTGTTATAAGTGCTGTAACATTACCATACAGTTATATCTATCCTGCCACGTGAGCAAGAATGACAGAGACCGGGGTAGTTGCCGAATCTTCTGTTGGACTACACTGTGTGTGTCACCCAGTCTCCCTAGCCATTTTTTCCTCTGTGGTTCATCTTAGAGTGTTTGTGTGTGTATTGTTTTGTGTTCTATATATTGCCTTCCATAGTAGACAGAAGAACCTTAACTGCCTAGGAAGCTTGTAGGCAGGTGTGCCTTTTGTGCTATAGTCACTTGTATAGAAACAAAATGCCATCAAAGGAACCACTAGAGGCCTTCAGGAAACTGACAAGAGATCAGGCCACTGCAGCAGATGTGGAATTCGGGTCTTTCTTAGGCATTAGTTGTTGAGAGACCGGCTGGACACAAATGGCCAGAAGACACGTCTGCTGGACCTGCCCAGCTCTCACTTCAGGCTTTGTTCTTCCTTACGCTTTCACCCACAAGCACTTCCTGGACCATTTAAGATAAGCAGGTCGAGTCAAGTTCATAGATGCCCACTGAGTTCTCATGGGTGTCCAGAAGCCTCTTTTAATCCTCACGGTGGGGGGGGCGGGGCAGGAAGCGGTTATAAATAAATGATGAGATAGGTAGGCGGATAGATAGCAATGTACATTACATTGGATAACTTAGTAGATGAATTAGCTACAAGCATCTGGGCCTTGTTTGTAGATGCATGTAGGCGAGGTGAGGCTACAGTAGCTGATCTCAGTTTATTTTTGGTCTCAAATGGGAGCAAGACTTAAACACTGTAGATACTTTTCCAGGTGAAAGGGGGGAAAAAAGTTAACAGGCTTAGCCCTTATGAAGGAAAGGAAGGCTGCTAGAAACTGTTTTGTTACCTGCAGTGTCAGGACTGTGATTCAAATATGTGTCCTCTCTGCGAGACTGGTGTGGCCCGGTTGCCTTGAGGGTCACCACTGCAGGAGTCACCTGATGGTGCAAGTTTAAGTTCTGTCTCAGCTACTTAGCAGTTTTGTGATTTTTTTTGCCTCAGTTTCCTCATCTGTAAAATCGGAATATCATAGTACCTACCTGATAAGGTCATTGTGAGGAATACATGAGGAAATTTCTGTGACGTGCTAAGAACAACCTGGCACATAGAGTTCATTTGCTCGGTCTAGGCACAGGACATTGGTTTAGATGATCTTCCTCTGAGTTATTACGACCACAGATAATTGAGGGAAATCTGGGCCTCTGCAAGTCTGGCAGTGTGGAGTTTTGGCTACATCATTACTTTATCTGGACTGTGAAACGCGTTTTGTTTTCTATGGGGATGTTGCTGGAGACTTCACGCCACCCTCCGGTGATATCAGTTTCACCGGATTCCTAGGCTTTCTAGCGGGAAGACAAACACCAGCCAGGTCTAACTCATCTAGGATTGTTTAGGCTTCTCTTCACTTTCAATAGAATTTGCTTTTTGACCACTGTGCAGAAATTCCAAGCCCTGTTTAGGTCTTGGAGTTGGGAGGGAGGAGGAGAAGGAAAGGTAGGAACACAGAGACCAGTCATCCAAGGGATATGATTTAAAAGCCTCCCAGACAGCGAAAAATCCACCACTCATGATTGAGGAAAAAGCAGTTAACAAGAAACTCAGCCCTAAGTTTACCATGGCCATGCAGAGTGACTTGCATGCTGGGAGGATTTCGATGCAGGTATATGTAGGGGCTACATTTAACCAGGGAAGACTTCCTGGAGGATCTGAGATGTGGGGGAGGAAGGTAGAATCCACTTGGTCATTCTGATCAAGATCAAGGCCCTTGGCGTTTCCTGAATGTTGGCTGGCACTCGGGGTTCAAATCCTGCCTTTGCCCTTTTAAGTCTGATCTGAAGCAATTAGCCTAAGCCCCGTCCCCCCGTCTTTAAAAAGGGTATGTGTGAGAATCAATATGTGTGTTTCATTTGGGCATTATAGGTGCTCAGTGAAGTATTTTTAAATATTTTTATATTTTACTGAGTGCTGAGTTCTGTATCAGGCACTGGAAATGCAAATCGGAATGGAAGCCAGTTCCTGCCCAGGCCAGGGGGAGGCAGGTTCACCTGGAAGACACTGATGAACTGGTGAAGCCACAGGCCTGGCTCAAGGCAGGCATCCCAGGCTCTTGGAGGAACAGTACTGTTTGACTTATTAGATAAGCAGAAAACCTCTTCCTTGCAGCACAGGCTATCCATGAAATTCTAGGCTGTGCCTGTTTCCCATGAATGAATCCAGGTGAGAGGGTGTGAGGGGCTGGTCACCCTAGAAGCACAGCTCAGCCCAGCAGCAGCAGCAGCAGCAGCAGCACGTCCTTGCCAACCCCATGGGGACCCCGTTGTGCCTTCCACCTGCTTTCAGAAGGCAGTCACTGACTACAGCTCTGTTAGAAGATCTGCTTGACATAACTGAGCCTTCACAGTTTGGGACTTTATCTCGTCATTCTGGGGCCTAGGGGGGAACATGTGGAAACACTTCCCGATGTCCAGAAGCCATCCCAGCACAGCGTGGGAACCCTGCCTGAAGTCCTGTGGCCACGTTCCAGCCTCCTGTGCTTTGCATGCAGTGAACCTTGTATTAGTCAGGATTCTCTAGACGGACAGAACTGCTAGACTAGATGTATATAAAAAGGGGAGTTTATTAAGGAATACTGACTCACACGATCACAAGGTGAGGTCCCACAATAGGCCAGGCTGTCTGCAAGCTGAGGAGCAAGGAAGCCAGTCCGAGTCTCAAAACTAAAGAACTTGGAGTCCGATGTTTGAGGGCAGGAAGCATTCGGCCCAGGAGGAAGATGTAGGCCAGAAGACTAAACCAATCTAGCCTTCCCACTTTCTTCTGCCTGCTTTTATTCTGGCCATGCTGCAGCTGCTTAGATGCACTGGCATTGAGGGTGCCCACCGGGATTGAGGGTGCGCACTGGGATTGAGGGGGGGTCTGCCTCTCCCAGTCCACTGACTCAAATGTTAATCTCTTTGGCAACACCCTCTGCATCCTTCAATCCAATCAAGTTGACACTCAGTATTAACCATCACAAACCTCCCACCTAGACTAGTGTCTCTTTCTTGCAAACCTCACCATCAACATTTTTCCCATCATTCAAAACCCAGCTCAAACAAGGGTTTCCTGACTCCTCTGTGGTATTTGTCTCTAGACTCCTTTCTTGGCACGTTCCACCAGGAACGGCAATGTGTAAAGGCAGAGAGTTCAAAGTGTAAGAGCAGGATGGAGAGAGAGGCCAGGAAGACTGGGTGGGCCCTATTTTGACAGGACTGAAACGCCAATAACTGAATCTCTCTGCAATAGGGAGCTATTGCGAATTCTTGACAAGCGGAGAGGCCTAGCAAGGTTGGCAATTGAAGAGATTTCTCTTTCCACAATGAATGGTGGAGTAGGGGTTGGGGAATGGGAGAAGGCTAGAAACCTGGAAACAAGGTGATTAGGAGGCAGTTAGAGGAGTTTCATCAGCTTTCCCAAATACCGGTAGCAAAGAAAAGTATATGCCAGATTTATAATATTCACTGGGGAATTTTGCAAAAATATAGATTCTGGGTTCCCTTTCCCACAAATTCTGTTTCAGTGGATTTGGAATGGGGCTAGAACCTGTGCTTTCTAGCAGACACCACAGACATTTCAGAGGTGGGAGGTGGACTAGTCACTAATGCTGTTAGGACAACTGGCGAGCTAGAGAGAAAGCAAACTTGAGCATTTTCTTTGCCTCACTCCTTACACTCAGATAAGTGCCAGATGGAGCCGAGACGGCAATGGCGAGGAGAGGAGGGAAAAAATAAATTGTGATACAACTAGAAGAAAATTTGGGTGTCATTCTAAAAAACAACATTGGATGTGAAACCTTAGAGTCATAAAGGGAAAAATTAATGGTAATTTAACCACATGGAAACAAAAAAAATTTCTGTACAGCTAAGTTTAGACTAATGATAAAGAGAAAATGCCTGCAACCTAGATGTAAAGGATCGATAGCTTCAATATCAGAAGAGCTTATGTAAGCCAGAAAAATAATCTCCCAAATGAAATAACTAGTGAATAAGCTTATGCAAAAATGCTAAGCCTCTCTAGAGATCAAGAAACAGGTTTTAAAATGTAAGATATTGGCTGGGCAAGGTGGTTCACGCCTGTAATCCCAGCACTTTGAGAGGCAGAGGTGGGCAGATCACTTGAGGTCAGGAGTTCGGGACCAGACTGGTCAACATGGTGAAACCCCATCTCTACTAAAAATACAAAAATCATCTGGCTAAGGTGGCTCATGCCTGTAATCCCAGCTACTCGGGTGTCTGAGGCAGGAGAATTTCATGAACCCAGGAGAGGGAGGTTGTGGTGAGCTGAGATTGAGCCACTGCACTCCAGCCGGGGCAACAGAGCAAGACTCCATCTCAAATATATATAATAATAATAATAATAATAATAAAATAATTACAACTAAAGTGTAAGATATCTCTGTGGTAGGCAGAATAATGAACTCCCAAAATATCCACATCTTTAGCCCTGGAAGATCTGAGTATGTTGCCCATCATGGCAAAAGATAATTTGTAGCTGTGAGTTAATTAAGGATCTTGAGGTAGGGAGATCATCCAGGTGGACCCAATGTAATCACAAGCATCTTTAGGCGGGAGAGAGGGAGACAGGAGTCAGTATTAGAATGATTTGTTATAAGGAAGATGTGGCCGGCTGTTAACAGCTTTGCAGGTGGAAGGGGAGCCTCCCATGAGCCAAGGAATTCAGTCAGCCTCTTGAAGTTGGGAAAGTCAAGGAAAGGGATTCTCCTCCAGAGCTCCCAGAAAGAAAAGTGGCCCTGCTGACACCTTGCTTTTAGCCCAGCGAGACCTTTCGACCTCTGACCACTAGAACTGTAAAATCATAAATTTTGCATTAAGCTACTAAATTTGTGGTAATTTGTTACAGCAGCAATGGGAACCAAATACAACCATTTTGCCTTTATTAGTGAACATTAAAGAGACAGTTTATATTCCAGGTAGGCGGGAGTTTAGGGAAATAGCGCTCACCCACCATTGGTGGGAGTGTGAATTTCTGCTTTTTGAAGAGCTGTTTGCCAGTCCTCATGAAAAGCTTCAAGGTATATTCCATTGGATCAAGTATTCTCCCTTCTATAAGGTTAGCCTGTGATATACAAGTATGCAGAAGATAGTCCATGTATGTAGCATCTCTTGGAATAGAAAGAGCTGGAAATAACCTTCATATCTATCAGTAAGGGACTGGCTGAATTTGAGTACAGCCAAAAATGGAATATAGTGCTGCCGCCCCCATAAAGAAAGAGGTGAACCTAAATATCCATACACAGATTTCTTTTTTTTTTTTAAAAAAAAAAAGCAAGTCACAGATCAGTATAAATACATTAAGATGTCAGGAAGAACATATTAAATTAATTAACCGTAGCTTCTCTGGGGAGGGGTATGCAGGGACAGGGAGATTCAGGGAAAAGAGCCAAGAACAGTACAATTCTGCAGTGGTTTAAAATTTTTCAATAACTTTTCATTTACAATTTTTTTTGTCAAGAAGGAGAAAGCTCCCAGCATTTCTGTTTTCTCACTGGCCTTTGGAACTTCGGGTCTTGACAAAACTAGGAGTATGAACCCGAGCCCCTGCAGAGGAGCACAGAGGAGAGGCGGGGAACAGAAACAATCAGATTCGGGGATTGGTGACATGGCTGGGGACAGGGGTGGGGGTGGTGACAGCCCAGGAGAGGGTCAGCAGGTCAGGACCTAGCCAGGGTCTAGACTGGCAAAGACTGGTGTCTGAGAGACTGGGCTGCTTGCCAGGATGCACGCGGATCCCCACACACGGGGAATTTTCTCTGCACAGAGACCCCAGTTGCTGGTAGCTCAGTGCCGTGGGAGACCCTGACTTGAGTGAGGTTAGAGTTTTATAGGTGAGCCAAGTATTTAGCTATCCCAATAACCGGGTGGGTCAGCGTGACGCTAGCTTCTTTGGGGACACTGCTTTAACCTCTGAGTTCAACCTTGGCTCTCATTTCTTGAGCACCAGCTGTGTGCCCGGGACTTTATGTACATGATAACCCCAGTCAGTCTCATGACAGCCTATCAGCCCAAAAGCAGCAGAGCCAGGATTGGAATCTAGGCAAGAGATCTTTCCACACAGCTGTGACAGCCCCTCAACCGAAGTGCTTTCTCCAATAGCAATGATGGCTATAATGTATTGAATGCTTACTCTATGTCAGGTGCCATGCTAAGCGATTTATGTGAATCAACTCAGTTTAAAACACACGTGACACTTTTACTGTCCCCATTTCACAGATGGGGAGACTGAGGCTTAGAGGGGTCCCCAGATTTTCCAGTTAGGAGATGGAGGCGCCAGGGTTCAGCCGCAGGCTGCCTGAGTCTCAAAGCTGCATTCGGAGTCGCTGTGCTGGGCTGCTCTCTGCATGGGTTTAGTGGCTGGATGCTTACCACGCTGCAGGGGCCTGTCTTGTGCTTTAGAACTAAGCCCTGATCTGTGTTGCTACCTCTCCCTGTGTCCCCACTTACCTAGACCTGGGTCCTGCCAAGCCCTTTTCAGCCTCCCAGACGCCAGCATCACGCTCCAGTCCCCTGGATGAGTTAGTGTATCTGTTCAACTGCTCCAAAAGGGACCAAGTAACAAGCTCAAAGATGTATGTCTCCCTCAGGGGCAAGTGTCTTTGCTTCACTTTGTCATCCTGTCTTTTTGTCCCACTCTTCCTTAGGGTGATGTTCTTGTCCATGTGGTCACAGCTGGCTCACCCCCACGATATCCATGTTCCCTCCTGAGAAAATGTGGGGGTGGGGATGGAAGGCGAGCACTTTTCTGTCTGGCTATGGCCTATAAGGTACATATATCATGGGCCAGAACTAGCTGCAAGGGAGGCTGGGAAAGGCAGCCTCTAGCTCTGTGGCCACAGACCCAGCTAAGGCATGGAGGCATGTGGTTGCTACAAGAAAGAGAACTGGCTAATGGAAGAAATCTTCAGTCTCTGCCACAGTCCGTGCTCCCAGCTAGAGCCCCTCCTTGACCTTGGCCTCTCTCTTTGCCCAGACTTCCTTCTGACTCTCTGACCACCTCTCCCTGTTAGCTTCCAGACCCATGTCCTTATATCTGGCTTGTTTTGTTACCACCACCTGAGCCCACGGCCACTTTTACTTTTTGTCTCAAGTGAAGAATTCTGCCCAAGCTTAAGTGCGCGCACACACACACACACACACACACACACACACACACGCATACACACGGTGTTATACACAGAAATTTTTAGAAGGGGCACTGGTTTTGTTGGTAGGTCATTAAATAAGACTATTTACTGATTGCCTCCTGTTCAGCCTGTGGCCTTGTGCCCTGGGTTACTAGGTATTGAAGTTAAAAGGAAGGTTTTCTTACATTTTTGACATCAGTATGTTTTATTACTGTCAGTAAAATTTTTGACCAGATAGTGGCAGGTTGAGATGTGTGGGTGTGTGTGAAAGTAAATTACAAGCAAAGAGCTGTATTAAGCTTCACCAGCCTGGGGCCAGCTTGGCCTAACAGCTCCCTGGACATCAGACCCCTGCCCCCATCTTGCCCCAGCCTTATCTGACTTTGGCTGGGGGCCCAAGCTCCTCAGTCTAGAGCCCAAGGCAGATTGAAGCTGGCCTCCTGCCGGGACTGGTGGCATCATCCACCTGAGAGAGCCCATCCGCCACCACTCTCTGAAAAGGTCCTCTGGGGCGTCCACTCTGGGCCGTGGCCATGTTGTCCCGATGCCTTCCATAGAAGGCACCTTCCAGTGTGGTTTCAGAGCTTCAGGCCTCCCTGCCTCGGCCCAAGGCTCCTGCATCACTTCCCACTCCCCTGAGACCTTTGTGGCTTCAGCCCCAGCAAGTCCTGATCTCCTTCCTGTTGGGCTGTTCCCGCAGCTAGACCTAAGGAAGCTGCTTGAAGCAGGAGCTGAATTGTCAGGTACGCTAACCAGTTGGCTGCTGAAGCTCAGGTGCCCCTCAGGGTTATAAGCTGGTCTCTGCTGGGGGGTGTGGCCTCGGTGGCCTCATGGCCATTCTGTGACCATCAATAGAGGCTGTTCATCCTCTTCTGGTCTGAGGTTCAGGCCCCTGTTGGCTCAGCTCCTGGGCCCATTTATCTGGTGTCTTTTACAGGTGCTGTCACCAATTCCCTGAAGAAGTGGCTTTTTTCTTTATCACTTCAAGTTTATATTAACATTTCACACATACCCCCAGAAACACAGAAGGTAGAAGAGAGCCGTTTTCTTAGTGTCTGTTGGTCACAGTCATTAGAACAGTCCCTCGGTTTATGCTGCACCACAATTGGAATCCATTCCAAGGCAGAAGTCTCCTCAGGCCCTGCGGGTTCCCCACGTCTGCACCTGTGGTCCTGCCTGCCCTTCTCCCCCGGTCCCTCCTGTGAAGCACCTCAGACCTGTCGTGATGTGGTGAAGCAGGCTGGCAGAGAGCACTAGCCCAGGAGGCCAAGCCCCAGTGTGGCTTGAGCTAGCCACTCTGCGCCCTGGCGGCCATCAGTGCTCCTGTGGCCTTTTTGCTGCCCACTCAGGAATGTGGGTAGATGGCCTCTCATTGGAGGAACATGATGTCCAGCCCACAGGTGCAGTCTGGACACTGACCCTGGACAGGCAGTACTGGCCCTGTGGTCACCTGATGATGCCACAGTCACCTGACTGTCTCCTTCATCCACCCTGCCCCTCCCACCTGGCCCTGGGAATTGGACCACACCCCAGCTGCTGGGTGCTCCCCCACCTGTCAAGGACAGCCTTGTGGCTCAGTGAGGGGACAGCGCAGGACTAAACAGTGTAGGGTCCTACCTGGCCAGCTGCCCCGACTCAGAGTGATCATGTCACCACCCAGGCATGCTGCAGGGTCCCGTCCATCCATCGGAAGAAGCAAAGCTTACCATAGTGTTTTGGGGTGCTCTCAGATCCATGCATGAAAGGGTCAATAAGATTAGTAAGTATAGCCAACCCTTGGCCTCTCCATGCTCAGGCAGCCAGGCCCAGGAGCCCCAGCCCAGCCCCAGGAGGCAGTTCTCTGTCTGTGCTGCAAACCATGTCCGCCATGTCTGATTTTTAGAAGGCTCGGCACTTCTGCTCACCTTAGCTTAGGTAAGCAAGACCTGGGGTCGTGCTGCCAGGACCAGTTCCCCCACCTTAGCTGGGCTCCCCATTTCTCCTATCCAGCAGCTGCAGTGAGGTTAGGACATAGGTTGAAAGGCCAACTCTGTTGTTGAGATGCTAGACAAATTTTTACTCCCCCTTGCCATGGATACAGTGATGTCCCCTGGGGCCATGCCAATGCTTCCATAGGACTAGGGGCCATGGACTGCAGTGCTCATCATACCACAGAAGCCACAGAGAACTTTTATTAATTCAGCTGGGAGACAGCCCTGGCTGGGGGGCCAAGAGGCATAGGCTGGTCCAGCCCTGCCACCATTCCCTTGAGCTTTGCAGGGAAAATCATATCACCTTTCTAGCCTTCAGTCTTCCCTGTCACGTGAAAGGATTGGACTAGACAGCCAGTCTCTAAGAATCTATCAGAAGTTCATGGTGTAACTTTAGTCCCCATAGAAGAGATCAAAATTTTATAGCAGACACCCAGAGACAGTGGGCTCTTACGACTGGTTTTGGCCATAAGGCAGTGCTGATTGTAAGGGTAACCATTTGTCCTGGTGTGCCTGGGACTGCCCTTGTTTATTCCCATTGTTCCTGCACAATTGTTAGTAGTTCCCATTTCATTCTCCAAGTGTCCCCTTTTGGATGGTGTCTTATATGGCCACCCTGCTGACTGAGATGTAATCTAATGACATGATATTTCCCTGTCTTCCCCACACTCAGCCTGCTTTGGTATAAGTCACAGGAGGCCTTTGACTGCTCATAGGAGAGTCTCCGCTGATAGATGTTCTTTTATCGACAAATATCAATCGCTGTATTTGCATTGTATCCAATGACTAAAGGGATGTCATTGAATCAGGCACTGTATTCAGTGAGTAGAGGGTGCCATTGAAGACATAGATGATCCTCTGCATCATTCACTGCTGCTGACTGAAGTGCCACATGAAAAAGTTTTGCAAGAAACTTGGATGTTCCTTCCTCTCTGGCTATAAGAGACTATAATTGACCAAATCTCCCTTTTCTACTTGGTTGCCAGGAAGCTCATATATAAATGTATAGCTGAATTATAGAAACATCATAAGTCCTTATTATTGGTGTAGCAGTATTCTTTTTATCCCACCAATCTCGACTTTCTGCCTTATTTGCGTTTTCTTTGTTCTGATTTTTTATTTATTTATAATCTTCTCATATCTATAGTTTGTCATTCTTCTATAAACATGATTTTGTTATAGTTACTTTGAATTCTTTGTAGCACCGAGTAGAAAAGGAACACAAAAGGAGTGAACTTAGAGGATATGCTTTTTGGCTAAAAGAGCAAATCACCTTCTCCAAAGCATATCACAGTGTCTGAGGCCTTGCCCTTTAAGAGACAATTATTTGAGTCTTAAAGATTTGTTAATCTTCTGAGCACCTGCAAAAATGTAGTAAGCGGAATTTTCAAGTCTGTATCATCACACATCTAGTGAAAAGCAGAGTGCGGGCATGAGGGGAGCCTGGGGGCAGGATGCCAGGGGCATGCTCACAGGAGTATAAGCAAGCACAGAGATGCTTATCACTCACCCCGGCCCTCGCCAGGGGATGAACACCTGAGAAGGGGCTGGGGAACAAACTCTGGCCATGGGAGGTCTGGGTCCAGGTGGCGACACTGCCTGTTAGCAACACGGGACCTTCAGTAAGCCACCTTCCCGCTGGGGTCCCAAGTCAGATGATTGGGTGAGATGGGGTCCACGGTGACTCCAGACTTGGGATTCCTACCCTGCTTCTGGGGAGGAGGGCCCTGAGGATGCACCTGAGCCCAGGAAGCTGTGCCTGCCCAGCTTGCAGCCAGCCCTAGGAGGAAGCACACACGTGGGCCTCCACTCGGAGCAACTTTGCACTTCCACTTGGGGGCAAGGATCCCCATACTTCCATGGCATCCCTGGGGCACTGACTAGACAAGGAGAGGCTGCAAAGCCAGAGGAACCTCCCAGAATAAGCCTCCTGGCAATTACTTAGATCAAGCGAGTGGTCACAGCTGTGTCAGATTGTAAGTTCTCACAGGCTGTGGCAATAGTTTGCAGTTTGGCCTTGAAACACCGGCTGGAGCACGGGTTAGCAAGGGGGTAAAAAGCAGTGGATGATGTCCCTCGTGGACACTTTCAGAACCCAGGCCGGAGAGAAATACTAACCTCAGAATAATCCACCCATTGGAAACTCACCCCTGAATAACCCACAGGCACTTCCCTCCTGCACCAGCCACGGCGCCATCCGGAGTTCACCTAGCAGCATCTGCATCTTCTGTCCCATCGGGCCCCCCTGAAGCTCTGAGGCACAGTCGAGGCACGATTTGTTATCCATTTTATAGATTAGGCAACTGAGGCTTAGAGAGCTCAGACCCACTGGGAGTGGATTGCGGAGCAGAGATGGGAGCCCAGGCCTCTGTCCCTAACTGCCCTGCAGTTCCCAGAACCCACTTTGCTTTCTGCTGTCAATATCCCACATGGCCACAGTCCTCAGAAACACACTTGCATTCAGGTCACCCAACACTGATGTGGGAGCGGGTGAGGAAAGAATTGCAGGCTTGGCCATGTGGAGCCCGAGCCTGTGGTTCTGGTTGAGTTTCCCTGGTTAACCTTTGAGGGGCCTCGGCCAGGTGAGGTACTGAGTCTGGGCTGCCCAGGCTGTGCATGAGTCCCAGTAACTCTGTCTTCTCTCTTGTGTGTGTGTGTGTGTATTTCTCTGCCTGTGTACTTCCATCACACAGAAGAAGAGCGTGATTTCTCCTCTGAGGCCGCTGATCTCCAACCCAGAACTAAAGGGAAGAGGCTGGAACGGAGCCACCCCCCAGCATCCAGCGTGGCATCTCTCGTGCCAGGACCAGGGATGACTGGGCCATGGACACATGTGTCTCCAACCTTCAACCATTCGCGTAGCACACAGGGGACTTGTGGGGGCCACCTGCCACTGCCAGCTGAAACAATACAATGGCAATACTGACATCCTTCATGACGTTTTCCCGACAGACATTCAGGCGGAAAGTGCTGGTGCGTTTTCTGTCTGCAAAGTAGAGGGCCATGCCTCACCAGTAGAATAGCTCAGGCCCTGATGACCTGCTCCGAGTCCACTCACAGCCAGTGACACTTGCAAAAAAAAATCCCAAAGCCGTCTTGGGTGTGGCTTCCGCAGCTCTTGACCAATGTGGCCAAAGCTGGACACCTCCTCGGGACACTGGGATTATTCGTAAATGCAGCCTGCCCTGACTCTCCCTGAATAGCATCTGAAGTCTCTGTGAAGGTCATGGATCCTGAACAAAGTGTCAAGGGCACCAAGAAGGCTGAGGGAAGTCCCCGGAAGCGGCTGACCAAGGGAGAGGCCATTCAGACCAGTGTTCCTTCCAGCATCCCATACCCAGGCAGCAGCGCAGCTGCCACCCAAGAGAGCCCCGCCCAAGAGCTCCTAGCCCCGCAGCCCTTTCCGGGCCCCTCATCAGTTCTTAGGGAAGGCTCTCAGGAGAAAACAGGCCAGCCTCAGAAACCCCCCAAAAGGCCCCCCATCGAAGCATCCGTCCACATCTCACAGCTTCCGCAGCACCCTCTGACACCAGCATTCATGTCGCCCGGCAAACCTGAGCATCTCCTGGAGGGTTCCACGTGGCAGTTGGTCGACCCCATGAGACCTGGACCATCTGGCTCCTTTGTGGCCCCTGGGCTCCATCCTCAGAGCCAGCTCCTTCCTTCCCACGCTTCCATCATTCCTCCCGAGGACCTTCCTGGCATCCCCAAGGTCTTTGTGCCTCGTCCCTCCCAGGTCTCCTTGAAGCCCACAGAAGAGGCACACAAGAAGGAGAGGAAGCCCCAGAAGCCGGGCAAGTACATCTGCCAGTACTGCAGCCGGCCCTGTGCCAAGCCCAGCGTGCTCCAGAAGCACATTCGCTCACACACGGGGGAGCGGCCCTACCCCTGCGGCCCCTGTGGCTTCTCCTTCAAGACCAAGAGTAATCTCTACAAGCACAGGAAGTCCCATGCCCACCGCATCAAAGCAGGCCTGGCCTCAGGCATGGGCGGCGAGATGTACCCACCAGGGCTGGAGATGGAGCGGATCCCTGGGGAAGAGTTTGAGGAGCCCACCGAGGGAGAAAGCACAGATTCCGAAGAGGAGACTAGTGGCACCTCCAGTCACCCTGCAGAGCTCTCCCCGAGACCCAAGCAGCCCCTTCTCTCCAGTGGGCTGTACAGCTCCGGGAGCCACAGTTCCAGCCACGAGCGCTGCTCCTTGTCCCAGTCCAGCACAACCCAGTCACTCGAGGACCCCCCTCCGTTTGTGGAACCCTCATCTGAGCACCCCCTGAGCCATAAACCCGAGGACACCCACACAATTAAGCAGAAGCTGGCCCTCCGCTTAAGCGAGAGGAAGAAGGTGATCGATGAGCAGGCGTTTCTGAGCCCAGGCAGCAAAGGGAGTACTGAGTCTGGGTATTTCTCCCGCTCCGAGAGTGCAGAGCAGCAGGTCAGCCCCCCAAACACCAATGCCAAGTCCTATGCGGAGATCATCTTCGGCAAGTGTGGGCGCATAGGGCAGCGGACCGCCATGCTGACAGCAACCTCCACCCAGCCCCTCCTGCCCCTGTCCACCGAAGACAAGCCCAGCCTGGTGCCTTTGTCTGTACCCCGGACGCAGGTGATCGAGCACATCACGAAGCTCATCACCATCAACGAGGCCGTGGTGGACACCAGCGAGATTGACAGCGTGAAGCCGAGGCGGAGCTCACTGTCCAGGCGCAGCAGTATGGAGTCCCCGAAATCCAGCCTCTACCGGGAGCCCCTGTCATCCCACAGCGAGAAAACCAAGCCCGAACAATCACTGCTGAGCCTCCAGCACCCACCCAGTACCGCCCCCCCTGTGCCTCTCCTGAGAAGCCACTCAATGCCTTCTGCCGCCTGCACTATCAGCACCCCTCACCACCCCTTCCGAGGTAGCTACTCCTTCGATGACCATATCACCGACTCCGAAGCCCTGAGCCGCAGCAGTCACGTGTTTACCTCCCACCCCCGGATGCTGAAGCGCCAGCCGGCAATCGAATTACCTTTGGGAGGGGAGTACAGTTCCGAGGAGCCTGGACCAAGCAGCAAAGACACAGCCTCCAAGCCCTTGGACGAGCTGGAACCCAAGGAAAGCGAACTTACCAAAAAGACCAAGAAGGGTTTGAAAACAAAAGGGATGATCTATGAATGTAACATATGCGGTGCTCGGTACAAGAAAAGGGATAACTACGAAGCCCACAAAAAATACTACTGCTCAGAGCTTCAGATCGCAAAGCCCATCTCTGCAGCCACCCACATATCTCCAGAAGCTGAAAAGAGTCAGACTGAGCATGAGCCGTGGTCCCAGATGATGCATTACAAACTGGGGACCACCCTGGAACTCACTCCACTGCGGAAGAGGAGGAAAGAGAAGAGCCTTGGGGATGAGGAAGAGCCACCTGCCTTCGAGTCCACAAAGAGTCAGTTTGGCAGCCCCGGGCCATCCGACGCTGCTCGGAACCTTCCCCTGGAGTCCACCAAGTCACCAGCAGAACCAAGTAAATCAGTGCCCTCCTTGGAGGGACCCATGGGCTTCCAGCCAAGGACTCCCAAGCCAGGGTCCGGTTCAGAATCAGGGAAGGAGAGGAGAACAACGTCCAAAGAAATTTCTGTCATCCAGCACACCAGCTCCTTTGAGAAATCTGACTCTCTCGAGCAGCTGAGCGGCTTGGAAGGGGAAGACAAACCTCTGGCCCAGTTCCCATCGCCCCCGCCTGCCCCACATGGACGCTCAGCTCACTCTCTGCAGCCCAAGTTGGTCCGCCAGCCCAACATTCAGGTTCCTGAGATCCTGGTAACCGAGGAGCCCGACAGGCCGGACACAGAGCCAGAGCCACCTCCTAAGGAACCTGAGAAGACTGAGGAGTTCCAGTGGCCCCAGCGCAGCCAGACACTTGCCCAGCTCCCGGCTGAGAAGCTGCCACCCAAAAAGAAGAGGCTGCGCCTGGCAGAGATGGCCCAGTCATCAGGGGAGTCCAGCTTTGAGTCCACCGTGCCTCTGTCTCGCAGCCCGAGCCAGGAAAGCAGTGTCTCTCTAAGCGGGTCCAGCCGCTCAGCCTCATTTGAGAGGGATGACCATGGGAAAGCCGAAGCCCCCGGTCCCTCGTCTGACACACGCCCCAAACCCCTGGGCACCCACATGTTGACTGTCCCCAGCCACCACCCGCATGCCCGAGAGATGCGGAGGTCAGCCTCAGAACAGAGCCCCAATGTTTCCCATTCTGCCCACATGACAGAGGCACGCAGCAAATCCTTCGACTATGGCAGCTTGTCTTTGACAGGCCCTTCTGCTCCAGCCCCAGTGGCTCCACCTGCACGGGTGGCCCCGCCAGAGAGAAGAAAATGCTTCTTGGTGAGACAGGCCTCTCTGAGCAGGCCTCCAGAATCTGAGCTGGAGGCTGCCCCCAAGGGAAGACAGGAGAGTGAAGAACCACAGCCCTCATCCAGTAAACCCTCCACCAAAAGCTCCTTGTCCCAGATTTCCCCCACAGCCACCTCGCATGGTGGGCCCCCGGGAAGCAAGGGCCCAGGGCAGGACAGGCCCCCGCTGGGGCCCACTGTGCCCTACACAGAAGCACTGCAGGTATTCCACCACACCATTGCCCAGACACCCCTGCATGAGAAGCCGTACCTGCCGCCACCCGTCTCCCTTTTCTCCTTCCAGCACCTCTTACAGCATGAGCCAGAACAGTCTCCAGAATTCTTCTCCACCCAGGCCGTGTCCAGCCTCCTGTCCTCACCATACTCCATGCCCCCACTTCCTCCCTCCTTATTTCAAGCCCCACCGCTTCCTCTCCAGCCTACTGTTCTGCACCCAGGCCAACTCCATCTCCCCCAGCACATGCCTCACCCAGCCAACATCCCCTTCCGGCAGCCCCCTTCCTTCCTCCCCGTGCCATACCCGTCCTGCTCAGCACTCTCTTCTGGGTTTTTCCTGCCTCTGCAATCCCAGTTTGCACTTCAGCTCCCTGGTGATGTGGAAAGCCATCTGCCCCAGATCAAAACCAGCCTGGCTACAGGAAGTGCTGGCCTCTCCCCCAGCACAGAGTACAGCAGTGACATCCAGCTGCCCCCTGTGGGTCCCTCAGCCAGCTCCTCAGCACCTACATCAGCCCCTCCAGTGGCCCTGCCCGCCTGTCCAGACACCATGGTGTCCCTTGTTGTGCCCGTCCGTGTTCAAACCAACATGCCGTCGTATGGGAGCGCGATGTACACCACGCTTTCCCAGATCTTGGTCACCCAGTCCCAAGGCAGCTCAGCAACTGTGGCACTTCCCAAGTTTGAGGAACCCCCATCCAAAGGGACCACTGTGTGTGGTGCAGATGTGCATGATGTTGGGCCCGGACCTTCTGGACCAAGTGAAGAGCAAAGCAGAGCTTTCCTGACTCCATACCTGAGAGTGCCTGTGACATTACCTGAAAGAAAAGGCACTTCCTTGTCGTCAGAGAGTGTCTTGAGCCCAGAGGGGAGTTCATCGACAGCAGGGGGAAGCAAACGTGTCCTTTCACCAGCTGGCAGCCTTGAACTTGCCATGGAAACCCAGCAGCAAAAAAGAGTGAAGGAGGAGGAGGCTTCCAAGGCAGATGAAAAACTTGAGCTGGTAAAACCATGCAGTGTGGTGCTTACCAGCACCGAGGATGGGAAGAGGCCAGAGAAATCCCACTTAGGCAGCCAGGGCCAGGGCAGGAGGGAGCTAGAAATGCTGTCCAGCCTGTCCTCGGATCCATCTGACCCAAAGGAAATTCATCCCCTCCCTCACCCTACATTGCCCCATGGGACAGCCTCAGGCTCAGAAGCTTTGAAGGAATATGCCCAGCCATCTGGCAAACCTCACCGAAGAGGGTTGCCTCCACTGGGCGTGAAGAAAGAAGATTCCAAGGAACAACCTGACCTCCCCTCCCTGGCACCTCCCAGCTCTCTGCCTCTGTCAGAAACGTCCTCCAGACCAGCCAAGTCACAAGAAGGTACGGACTCAAAGAAGGTACTGCAGTTCCCCAGCCTCCACACAACCACTAATGTCAGTTGGTGCTATTTAAACTACATTAAGCCAAATCACATCCAGCATGCAGATAGGAGGTCCTCTGTTTACGCTGGTTGGTGCATAAGTTTGTACAACCCCAACCTTCCGGGGGTTTCCACTAAAGCTGCTTTGTCCCTCCTGAGGTCTAAGCAGAAAGTGAGCAAAGAGACATACACCATGGCCACAGCTCCGCATCCTGAGGCAGGAAGGCTTGTGCCATCCAGCTCCCACAAGCCCCGCATGACAGAGGTAAGTTCAGCATTGTTTTTCTTCTCATTGCTGATTTGTAAAAGCCCTTGCTGAGCTTTTACAGCCACAGTGTCCTCAGGTTCCATTTGCAGAACTGGAGCCAGATGAGTAGTCAGATTTTCTCTCTGGAAGCTAAGACTGGCCACCTTACAAGGAAACCCGTTTATTGAGTTTCTTGGTCAGTGTCCCTTGTATCATTGGAATAGATACATTTCAATAAAGTTAGCTATAAAATGACCCTGCTTTCCCACGAACTTCTGTTGTAAAATCAAAGATACAGTCTCAGTAAGAAAAAAAGAAATTTTCCAGAAGACTGAGTTGGAAAACTTGGCTGGCAGGAATGCCTGTAGCAATTCCTTCATTATATGGATCTCCTTTGTCTTGTTAGCCTTTTCCTGCTTTTCTTAATTCCTACATCTGCTGTTTCCATTCTCTAGTGCCACTTGAAATCTTCCCATTTCCAATATTCTAGAATTTGGCACAAACAACTCCTGAAATATTCCTTTCTCCTTTTCTGGGATTAAGGCAACAAATGGAGCTGAGCTGCAGTATCCCTCCTTACCAGTGGATGGCAATATCACTCACAGTTTGACCTATATGTTCTATGTGGTACCACCAGATCCTCAAGAAAGGCTCATGTTTACTCCTTCGTTGCCTTTGATGTGAGGCTACATCAGGAGCTATCAAACGAACTGGTCACCTGCAAGCTCAGCAAGGTTGAAATTCAGTAATTTCAAACCTTCAGACAAAAGCCACCACCATACCCTGACAAGGCCAGCCTAGGGATTTGGGTTATGCTGACTTGGCATTTGCGGAATATCTGGTCTTGTTTATTGAGCAGCCTCATGGTGCCAGGCACTGTGCCGAGCCCTTGAATCTAGTCACTGCTCACCTCTACCTCTGAAGTAACATAATCATCTCCCTTCTATAGCTTAGGGAACTGAGGGTCAGAAGCTGAGAAAAGTCAAGGTCATCTGGCAAATGTGGGACAAACCCAGAATTTGAACCCAGACCTATTTGACTCCAAAGGGTCTATTTTTCTTCTTTTCATTGAGGAGAGAAAATCTTAAAAGATGACTGCAAATTTAAAAATGTTCATTAGTGTGTCTTCAGACCAGAAGCTCTGACCAAATCAGGTCTAAATTCCCTAAACTAAATTCATATTGTGGATAAGTGAGCACAACTGTGTTCTGTAATTTCCTTTGCCAACATTGTGCATTGAATTTGTCCTTAGCTTGACTGGATGTTCTTCACAAAACTGTTTTCCAAATTTATTTTCTAGATGCCTTTGTCAGTCTAAAGACATCCCTGACGAAGATTTCCACTTTTGTGTTAATGTCATGCTAATTTCCTCTCCAGCGTTTCTTACTAGCTGTGGCCACTACCAAGATGCTGTTATAATTATTTATACTGCTAACTTTTTGGGTACCTATTATGTACTAAGTACTATGCTAAATGTTACTTTTCTCCTCACAACCACCTTGACAGTTAGGGCGCAATATCACCCTTTCATAGATGAAGAGACCAAAACACAGAGAGGTTAAGTAACTTTCACAAGGCCACACAGTAAATGGCAGAGCTTAGATTCAGAACTAGATTTTACTCGAATGCCCTGTTGAATTATCTAAGCTGCCTCTAGTTTTTAATGACTGAAAATGTTGTAGGCCATTTAAGGGAAAGGTAGTGTTAATTTGGCTTAATTGGATTTGGCAATTATTTATTTATAATGCTCCTAAAACCTGCGAACCTTTTCTTGGAATATTCTGTTTGGTTCACTGGCATGTTTCCTTCCAGAATTGCACCAATCTGGTTCATTAATATAAACACATTGTCTATGGCTTATGGCCTTTCTACAACTACACCTCTCTCTGGTGTCTGCTTACATACCTACGGAGACAGGAACTCACCATCTCGTGATACAACCCAATCCATCTTTGGACGGTGCCCTAAGAAGGTTCTTTAATGTACTGGGCTGACATGTGTCAGATTGTGGCTCCCATTCTCTGTTAGTAGTTCTGAAAAGGTTCTTAGGTCTATCTTAGCATTTCAAAGCTCTTCCAAACCGTCTTCACACAGGTCTAGGCCACACTATGATGTTTTAGTTTGCCCATAGATTTTTTCCCATGTATAAGCCCTGGAGAAACCCCAACTTGTTAAGAGCCCACTTTGTAGCCACATTCTTTCCTTTTTCCTCCTTGGGAATCATTTTGACAACACAGCACTGTCCTAAAGGGATTAAGAACAAGGACTCAGGTGCCAAGTTCCCCAAGTTTGAATCCCACTACCTTACCTACTAGCTATGTGACCTTGGACCAATAACTTAACCTCTCTGAGCCTTGGTTTCTTTCTCTGTAAAATAGGGATAACAATAAGACTTAGCTCATAGGACTGTGGAGATAATGAAATGAGTTGAGACATGCAAAGTGTGCTTAGAACAGTGCCTGGCACACTGGCACTCAGTATTTTTAGCTATACTTATTCGTATTGTTGTCATCAAAAGATAAAACGGATCCCTGGCCCCTGCTCAATTCCAACACTGTGTTTCCTGGGAAAGTGATGCACTGCCGCCCAAATCAGCCTTCTCCAGCGTAGCCCAGACATCACCGTAGCTGCGAGGGAGAAGCAGTCCGTTGGCCTGTGGAGGCCCCTTGGCCATTCCATGGTCAGTCTAGATCACAGGCTGGAGTGGAGTGGAAATGGCAGGCTCTGGAAACGCAAGGGTATTGCAGAAAACCACTGCCTTCTGCCAAAGTGGCAGTCCAGAGTATTGCTCAGTTTCCACTCCCCTCCTCCAATTCTGAAGAGATTATTTGGTGGTCACTGAGTCATAGAAGTTGACCCTGGAATGGATCTTCAAGATGTTCTAAATCCCCTCAGACTCTGAGGCCCAGAGAGGTGAAGTCATCCACTGAAGGGCAGCCCAGTGTGCCACGGCCTGTCTGGTGCCGGAACTCAGATTCCCCGATTCCCAGCCAGGCACCTTTCTATCTGGCCTCATGCTGTCCTTGTCGGGGACTGTCTGGTGGTGGCTGGCACAGAGGACTGTCGTTCTTAGATTGTCCCAGCCTCAGGAAATGTGGTTGCTTCATTCACTGGCTGGAAACAGTGTGGTTTTTCATGACCTTCATGACAGTGGCATGAAGTAGGAGGAAATTCTCACTCCAGCCCCCGCCCTGCACAGCACTGCTGCTCCCCAGGCAAGAGTGCACACATCCCTGACAACACTGGAGCGTTTAGAGGACATATTCTTGGGATAGTGGAAGATGTCCAGGAAGCACAAGGCTAGTGCCAGCGCTCCCCTTCAGCCGGCTCTCATCATTGAGATGAGCGTAGCACGGTAAAGAGCATGGGTTCTGCAGGACTAGCAGCCCAGAGCCTCACAGCCTCTCGGTGCCTGTCTCTGTGGTGGAGTTGGGGGCATGCTGCTGGTCAGGGCCCTCAGCCCAGCTCCTGGCCTTTGGTACTAGCCCAGGAAGGCCAAGATCCTGGAAGCAAGAGACTTGTGCTCTGCCCCCAGCTCTGCCCTTAATTTGCTGGGCAACCTTAGCTTTCTGATCTATAAACAGGGACTGGGCCAGTTTATCTCCAAAGGCAGAGTGGAGCCTTTGTTTATGTGTTCAACATTATTTAAGCATCTTCTCTGAGACGGGTCCTGTTTGGGTTGCTGGGAGCCCAAGGAGACCAAGATGAGGACCTGTCCCCAGGATCTCCCAGACTAGTGTGAAAGACAGGGAACAAACACAGGTCTTACAGAAAGTTAACCTGAAAGAGACAGAGTTCCAGCTGTGACACCAACTAACGGCATGGCCTTGGATTAGGGACTTCTCTCTGGGTATCAGTTTCCTTAATTCTGTAAAGTGGGGCTAATAGCACCTCTTCATGGAGGAGTGTGAAGATTGCATATGTGTACCTGTGCAGTGTCATGTGAGGCATGATTATTAGCATTGCATTCATGGCTGAGGACGAACATTTGACCAGCAATGATTTTGTCATTCCTGCGGTGGGCCAGGTTCACCTCCCTTCGCTGGTTTCCCCGGAAGGCCAGAAAGATCTAGCTAGAGCGGAGAAGGAAGAAGAGAGGAGAGGGGAGCCGGAAGAGGATGCTCCTGCCTCCCAGAGAGGGGAGCCGGCGAGGATCAAAATCTTCGAAGGAGGGTAAGACTCATGTTTGGTTTTCATCGTCTGCTTCCCATGGAATAAGAGCTGGTGCCCATCGGTGTTCATGGGTGGCAGCAGCTCAGTTGGCAAGGGCTCTGCCCACAGGTGCCCTGTGGTCCCAGCGATGCCTTTCAGCAGACGTCACCTTCCTGGGACTCTCAGGCCCCGCTGTTTAAGAACGCCGTGGGGCTTCTTGGTGGGGATGGGCGATGCTGGGTATTTGTTGAGGATCTGGAGGGGTCTGGGTCTTTCTCCAGCCCTTCCTTTTCTCGGATCCCTGCCAGGTTTCTAGTCCTCGCATTGGAGTTGCCATCCCAGTATCCCAGCAAATGTCCAGACTCCTGTCTCTCTTGACATGTATTCCCAAAAAGTCACCTCTGTATTGCCCAATGGCCATCTTGGCATGTCTGGCTTCCCACGGGGCACTTGGGCTCAGCCGAATAGACTGCAGGGCTGATTGCACACTGTATGCACCAGGTGTTTACACTGGTCCCCATCCTGACTGGCTGGGGCCCAGGGCTCATTGGTTGGTTAACATTGAATCTCATTCCTAGTTATTCACCTTTGATGCTTGACTTTGGGAACCCGATGGTCTAAACGTTTCAGAGCTCACAGCTTTGGAGACTGTCTGGGTTCTGGAGGGTGCCTTGTTTCAGATGTGCTTTGTGGAAGTTTTGTGCCAGCTGTGTTTTGTGTGGCCACGTGTTTGCTTCCTGGGATTTGGGTGTCTGTGAGCAGGTCCCGTGGCGTCTGTCTCAGGGTCCTGTGTCTGTGTCCCTGGTGTGATCAGGGTGGCCCGGTCCTGCACAACCCTGAAGGACAACCAATGTGGAGGAAAATGTGTTTCCCAAGGAGGACAGTCCCCATGGGCCGGCGCCAAAACAGACTGTCACTGGGAACCTCTGATCCTCCAGCACCTGCAAGCTCCTAACTCACAGAGTCAGCGTGGGAGGCACGGGAGTCCTCTGTAAGGCTGGGGGACAGCAGAGACCACCGCCTTCCCCAGGGCCACCAGTTGGCACCTTCTGGTGGCACTGACCAGCAGCGGCTCTCAGGAGAGGGGGTGCTTGGAAATGTGTGGAATGGGATGGTCAGTGATGGGAAGGGGGCCAGGGGTGGCAAATGCCCCTGAAATCTACTGCCTGAAATACCATAGCGGCTGCGCTCAGAAACCCTGGACCAAAGGTCTTTGAAAATGCCAACCCTCTTTCCATGTGGGGCTGGATGCTGTTCCTTTCCTGCTATTTGGTTAGAGCGCCCTCGTGTGTCTCTGTGTTCTCATGCCACTGGGTCCCTTAGAGGCCACACAGAGGCTGGATTGCAGGATCGATGAAGTGCCTGCTCACGCGACTGGCTCTCTTCCTTCTTGCTTCAGAGGCTGTCTGTGGGCTCTGAGGGCTGCTGAGTGTTTCGTGGTGTCCCAGGAGCTTTCCCCAGCAGCATTCCGTGTGCAGCCGGGGAGGTTCCCATCTTCCCTGAAAGGCAGGTCCTCTGAGCCCCCAGAAGGGCAGCTTGCAGGAGTCACACCCCAACCAGTTCTCTGCCAGATGTCTCTACCTACACAATCTGGATTGGCTGAAGGTGGCGGGGTTAGGGGGGAAGATCACCCTGAGTCCTCTTCTCTTCTTCCTCCAGCTAGCATGGGTCCTGCTCCCTTCCCACCCACCTTCCAGGTCTTCCCTTAGTCCCATCTGCTCTGCTTCAGAATCCTCCTCTCAGTTGAGTTCTGTCATCTCTGCCCCATTACCTAGCCCCCAGCTCTTCAGCCCTCAGTTTCCCTATTTGTAAAAGGGGGAGAATGACGTGGGATTTTCAGAGGACCCTGTGAGATTCCATGTAAAGACTACACTTCATAACTGCTCAAAAAATTGACATTGGTGGGCGGGGCGTGGTGGCTCATGCCTATAATACCAGCACTTTGGGAGGCCAAGGCAGGTGGATCACGAGGTCAAGAGATCGAGACCATCCTGGTCAACATGGTGAAACCCCGTCTCTACTAAACATACAAAAAATTAGCTGAGCATGGTGGGGTGCACCTGTAGTCCCAGCTACTCGGGAGGCTGAGGCAGGAGAATTGCTTGAACCCAGGAGGCGGAGGTTGCGGTGATCCGAGATGGCGCCATTACACTCCAGCCTGGGTAACAAGAGCAAAACTCCGTCTCAAAAAAAAAAAAAAATTGACATCGGTGCCTTTTACCACTAGTATATCCATTTCATCAGTCTCCTTCCAGGACAGTCCCCTCTGTTCTGTCGGCTATGGAAGGCATCCTCTCTCTTTCAACTTGTCACATGCAATTTGGGCACGTACGGAACTGATTACAGTGTCACAACCTTTCCTCCCCCAGCCTGGCTGTCTCAAGCTGCGACCGTGCCTCCCACCCTTGCGTCTGGTGATTCTTCTACATTCATGGTTCCCTTGGGGCTGGCACCACCCCTCAGAGTGTTTGGAAATGGTGAAGAAGGGAGAGGGCATTTCGATTGTCACATAACTTAGGACACTTCCGGCATTTCAGGGATAGGGCCAGGGATGCTGACCTTCCATTCCACCAACCTTACAACCTCTTGTTTCCCCAAATTGCCAAGGGTGCCCCTACCCAGAATCACTGGACACACCCCTCTGCAGTCCCACAGTTTTGCCTTAGATTCAGTTCTTCCTTTATTTATTTCTTTTTTACTACAATGAACATATGTATTTCACTCCTATACACATTTGAGAAAGGTCTGTGATAGGAAGAAGGAAAAAATGGTTCCACCTGGAAGCTTCTGCTCACATTTAAATGGCCAGAGCAAGTCACATGGCCACACTCAGCTTACCTCCATGGGAGTAGGGAAGGGCATTCCTACCTTGTGCTTGAGAGAACCTGGAATATTTGGTATTTATAGTGCTTGTGACTACTCCCGTTGGTTTAACATACATCTGCGACTTGTTATGTTTACGCAACAGTGATTTTGACATGTGTCCATGCTGATACATGTAGACCTGGTTCATCATGATGAGTCAGTAAGCCAGACGCAGAAGAGTAGATGCTGAATGAGTCTAACATCTCTGAGTCTTTTTATCTCTAATTAAACTCACCTTTCTTTCTTGATCTCCATTTTAGCAACTGATCAATGTATTAATTCATCAAGGAGGAGGACCTATTTAATCAGTGCCTTTTGGGTGCTCTGTGCCAGAAAATGCAATGGCCCATGGGGATTAACTGTCATCCTGCCCTCAAGGTGCTTGGGGACTACACCAAGGTGGCAACGCAAGACCCAGTGCTAAGGTGGGGCTGGCCAGGGCTGAGAAGCTCACAGCAGGGGAAGGATGCCTGGGGGATGGAGTAGCCAGAGAGGGCTTCCCAGAGGGGGTGGGGCCAGGCCCGGAAGGGCAGGTGAGACCCAGGCAGATGGGGAGGAAGGTACACTGCCCAGCAGTCTACCTGCCACAGGTGTGATGGCAGCTCCTGTACCTGATCAGTGAGACTCACTTTTTCTTACCTTGAGCGTTCTCCCTCGCTGTCATCATCCATCTCCTCAGCTTTGAGCCTCATCCTTGTGCCGACATTGCTACATCTGGGTCTCCAGCCAGGACCTCACTCCTGAACTGCAGACACTGGTTTTGACGCCTCCTGGGCATTTTTGCCTGGGAAACTCACAACACCTCAAACTTAGCATGTGCAAACCAAGCCTTTCAGTTCCCACAAACAGCATCTCCTTCCACACCCAGAGCTCAGGTGACACACCCAGGCCTTCACACTCAGAACCTTAACATTGTCTTGGGGACCTTCTTTCCTTTCCAGTTAGCCCCCCAGTTCTGGCGTCTGCATGAAGTAGTCAGTGACTGGGTGTGGTCTCTACTCCCTCTGCCACTGCTCTGGCCACCCTATCTCCAGACCTCCAGTGTCGGCGCCATTGAGCATCATTAAACATGATTCTGCGTGTGTCATGCTTTTCTCGAGAGCTGTCTGTGGCTGCCTCGCCTTCAGGATCCTGTTTAAACTCAGCCTGTGAGTGCTGGCCTCAGAATTCCTGACCTGCTCCTGTCATCCTTCACTTTTTGCTGCCTTCTGGGCCCTGCCATTGCCAAATCCTACCCAGCCTTCAAAGGCCAGTACTCAGCCCCACTCCTGTAACGAGCCTTCTAAATCCCTCCACGCTCTAGTTCTGTGTGTTACTTCTGTCATAACCCTGACGCTAAGATCCATTTTTGTCTCCTCCCAAGTCCCTTCTTGACTTGGGTCCTTGGGTCATGCTTTGCACACACAACGCATCAGTCTCTATGTACTGCACCAGTTTCCTGGCACATGGCCCCCTCTGCATTCCCCATCACTTCCGCACCTGAACAAAGCCAGCATTTTCCGGGCAGCCTCTGGGAGTGCCCATCAGGGATGTGCTGGCTCTCTCACCCAGCACCCATGCATTTGCCTTGGTTGTTTAGAATGGGTTTTTGTTAGCAGTGTTGTTTTCACACATACAACGTTATATTGTTCTTTGAGGGTAATGACTATATTGTCCTAACTCAATTTCACTTGTTGCAAGGAAAGCTGGGAATTCAGCCCAATGGGCTTACATGGAAGAGGAAGAGACTGGAATTGATAGGAACCACCTGGCTGACCAAGCCCAGTTGGCTGGTTTGTTGTTGGGGCTTAGGTCCTAGGGGAATGATAAGTTCAGATGGTAAGATCCCAGGAGTCCACACCAGACCCTGCCTGCTGCAGGACTCAGCTGCTGTATCTCCCGTGGGAGATCCTTGGCTCCCATCTCACCTCACCTAACCCAGTACCTCACTCCAGCCATTGCCACTCCTCTGGACCATTCAAATTAGCAACCCAGACGTTAAGGTTTCCACCTTAAAAACACTTTGACCAAAGGGCCATATTGCCAGATTTCTCTGTCTCCTTTGAAGGAAAACACCATAAGGAGTTGGCTGTGTTGCTCACCTCTGTATCTTTCGTCCCGGCCTCTCTCAGACCTATTCAAGGTGGTCCTTTGGGCTCCTCACACCTCAGAAGCTGCTCTTATCAAGGTCAATGGTGACCCTCACCTTGTACAAGTCAGTGGTCAGTTCTCACTTCTATTCTTTCCTGACCCGTCGGCAGCATTTGACACAGTCAGTCTCTGGCTCATCCATGCAGGACTTTGTCCTCTTGGATTCCTGTACGCTGTCTGTATCAGTCCATTTTCACACTGTCACAAAGAACTGCCTGAGACTGGGCAATTTATAAAGAATAGGGGTTTAATTGACTCATTCACATGGCTGGGGAGACCTCAGGAAACTTACAGTCATGGTGGCAGGAAGGAAAACTGAATGCAGGAGGAACTACCAGACACATAAAACCATCAGGTCTCATGAGAACTCAGGCACTATCACCAGAATGGCGTAGGGGAAACTGCCCCCATCATTCAGTTACCTCCACTTGGTCTCTCCCTTGATACATGGGGATTATGGGAGTTACAATTCAAGTGAGATTTTGGACGGGGACACGGCCAAACCATATCACTGTCTTTCTTGATCCTCCTCTTCCTTGACTGGTTACACTTCTTCACCATCCTCTGTGAGTCCCATCATCACCTGATCTCTGAACATTCGGGCCCCACATGGCCCAGCCCCAGGCTTTGTGCTCTTCCTCTAAACTCAGCCCCAAGGCAATCTATACACCATCTGCAGGGCGATGATACTCCGACCCCTATCTCCATGGACTTCTCCCCTGAGCTCCATGTCATGCATCCCTGTGTCTGGGAGGCCGTCCACCTGCACATCAGTGAACCCATGCTTTGTGCACCGCACAGTGCCTATTGAAGAGCTGTGACTTGGAAGATTCCCAGGGTTGGACTCCGAAATGGAAGCACAGAGCGCCAGGGCAGAGGAGGGCTTTACCCAGGTCACCCGCAAGGGTGGCCGGCGGGCTAAGAAACGACAGGCTGAACAGCTGTCCGCAGCAGGAGAGGGCAGGGATGCGGGCCTTATGGACACAGAGGAGGCCAGGCCGACGAAGATGCCCGTCTTCCCACCCCTCTGTGGTGACATGCTCCTGAGTGGGAAAGAAGAAACAAGGAAGATTCCAGTCCCGGCTAACAGATGCACACCATCAAAAGAAACTGGATGAAGATATTTACTCCTATTGTGGAACATTTGGGTCTTCAGATAAGCTTTAACTCGAAATCAAGGAATGTAGAAATCGGGACTTGTAAAGAAACCAATGATGGTAGTGCTCTGGCAAAAGCAGCTGATTTTGTGAAAGCCTTTATTTTCAGCTTTCAGGTGGAGGGTGCACTTGCCCTCATCAGGTTGGATGACTTCTTCCTAGAGTGTTTTGAAATCACAGATGTTAAACCCTTAAAGGGAGACCATCTCTCCAAGGCAATAGGAAGAATCGCTGGCAAAGGAGGAAAAACCAAATTCACCATAGAAAATGTGACACAGAAAAAAAAAAAAAAAAAAAAAAAAAAAGAAAATGTGACACAGACGTGGACAGTTTTGGCTGATGTGAGAGTTCACATCCTTGGCTCCTTCCAAAACATCAAGATGGCAAGAACTGCCATTTGTAACCTAATCTTGGGAAATCGTCCTTCCAAGGTTTATGGCAATACTCGAGCTGTGGCTAGCAGATCAGCAGATCAACTCTGATTTCAAGTCAGAGACTTTTTATCTTGCCCTTGGACTCTGGAAAAAAAATATTTTACGAGCGGTCACAATAAATCATCTGAAGAATTGCAGTCATTTGAAGCTTCCATCCCTTCTTCCGTTCTCAGCCAGAAGCACAAACAGAAAAGAAAGGTTTAAGAGTATTCACACTCAGCAGGTTTTAGGATAATTTAAATATCAAAAATTGATTCTATTATTATACCTACACATTAGATATAATTTATCATTTCTTTGAAATCACATGTAGCAGATTGCATAGTTTATAATCCTCTCAGAGGGAAACTTCTTATTTAAACAGCTCTATGTGAATTTATACTTTTATATTTAGAAATTCATAACTTCATAAAAATTTATAAACATTTCTTTATAAATTGTAATTTAATAGATTATCTTAGAAAACCCTCTCTGAATGATGACCCCTCCTTAATACTGGGTGATGTGTGAATAGTTTTTGTGGGGGGACAGGTTCTCACTTTGTCACCCAGGTTGGAGTGCAGTGGTGCAATCTCAGCTCACAGCAGCCTCTACCTCCTGGGTTCAAGTGATCCTCCTCCCTAGCCTCCCTAGTAGGTGGAACTACAGGCATGCACCACTACACCTGGCTAATTTTTTGTATTTTTTGTAGTGATAGGGTTTCACATGTTGGCCAGGCTGGTCTTGAACTCCTGACCTTAAGGGATCTTCCTGCCTCAGCCTCCCAAAGTGCTGGGATTTACAGGCATGAGCCACTGTGCCCAGCCTTGATTTGTGAATATTTGAGAGGTCATAGCAGTTGTTTTGGCTGTGTTATACTATATGAATCCCTAAGAGCACATCTTGGAACCTGTTTTGCAGTTTTAAAAATTAAAGACCTACATCACAGGATTGATGTGAAGAAAGTTTTATTTTTAAAATGAACATTTAAAGAAAGTATACATAACCAATGTTGGGTATACAGATGCTTCTCAACTTAGGATGGATTTATGTCCAGATAAGCCCACTGTGTGTTGAAAATATCAAAAGTTGAACATCATAGCTTAGCCTACCCTAAAAGTGCTCTGAACAGTACATTAGCCTACAGTTGGGCAAAATTGTCTAATAGAAAGCCTATTTTATAATAAAGTGTGTTGAATATCTCATGTAATTTTTGAAGATTACACTGAAAGTGAAAAGCAGAATGGTTGTGTGGGTACTTGAAGTATAGCTTCTACTGAATGAATAATTGAAGTTGAAAAATGAGTTAGAACCGTTATATGTCTGTTTCCTCTAAGTAGTAAGGATGAAATGATAAAAGAAGGTTTTTCCCACCCAAAAAACTATGTTCTATAAATGCAGATTAACTCGTTTCTGCCTGTTTAAATAGTATGTGATTATTTTATGCATTGTAAAATGGAAGCAACTTAATTAAACATGACTTTGATTAAAAAAAAGAAGAACTGTGACTCAGGCTCTTTGACATTCCTTAAAGAAAGTATTTTAAAAGTTTATTTAATTCAGTATTGTTCCATTTGAAGGGGTTACATTGTTAGCAAACGTACTTTCCTATCTCATCTATTTCTAATAGCCAAATTAATTTTTATCCAGGTCTTAAGAGTTCATGCAGTGTACACAACACTTGTTTTTTGACATCATGTTTGTGTTTTTGAAGTGTGTGTGTGTGTGTGTGTGCCTGTGCATGTGTGCACATGCCCGTGTGTTTCATGAAATAGTAGCTTGGAGAGAATAGTGTTAGTTTTTAAAAATGTAAAGATTATTTTCTTTTCTAATAATTTTTTACAAATCCATTTCTTCTTGGACTTTGAAACCCAGAAGTATAGCATATTTTTCAGCCTAAATGTCTGCTCCGCCTAGTCCCATTTTGCCATGAACTCCAGATTTAGAATTATGTCTTTGGGAATATTTGTTACCTCTGTGTATTTACTGGGGAACAAATTGATTAAACTATGAATTAAATAAATGGTAATAAGTTGGAGCTTTTTGGATAGGTGTAAAAAATAAAGTCAGTAAACCACTCTAAGGACCCAAACAGGAACAAACCACATACCACAGGAGGGTTGGTAACATGGCGGTTAGGAAATGTATAACATAGGCAGACAAACCGTGTCCATCACCCACACTTGCTGCATAGCTCTTTGAAAGTCTTCTAAGTGGTCAAAGATGAGTGTATTAGTCAGTTCTTGCATTGCCATAAAGGAATACTGGAGACTGGGTAATTTATAAAGAAAAGAGGTTTTATTGGCTCATGGTTCTGCAGGCTGTACAGGAAGCATGATGCCGGCGCCTGCTCGGCTTCTAGGGAGGCCTCAGGAAACTTACAATCACGGCAGGAGGTGGAGGGGATGCAGGTGTGTCTTACGTTGCTGGAGCAGGAGCAAGAGCGGGAGGGAGGTGCCACGCAATTTTTAAATAACCACATCTCAGAGCTCACTGTGGCAATGACAGCACAGAGAGGGGATGGTGTTAAACCATAAGACACTGCCCCTACCAGGCCCCACCTGCAGCACTGGGGAGTAAAATTTGACATGAGATTTGGGCAGGGACACAGATCCAAACCATATCAGTGGGGAAAGGCATCTGTTTAAGGAGAGCATTCAGTTCAGCAAGATGGACATTCTGCACAGGCAGTTTCATTTTTCTAGATGCTTGAGCCCAAAGCCACTCTGCCTCACATCATTAGCAAATCCTGGCAGCTTGACCCCGAAACCGTATCCAGAATCTGTCCATTTTTCCCCACCTCTGGGCCAAGCCACTGGTAGCTCATACCTGGGTAACCACAATGTCCTGCAGTCTCCTGCTCCCACCTTCCCCACTGTGGTCCACTCTTAAACCAACAACAGTTGTCCCGTTAAATTCCACACACCCTGCCACTCCTATGCTGTGTCCCTGAAGCCGTCCTGGGCCTGCATGTGCTGGCTCCAGCTCTTTCCTGACCTCTGCCTCTCTTTCTCCCCCTGCTCCCTGGGCTTTGGCCAATCTCTGCTCTTTGTGAGACAAGCTTCTGCCCCAGGGCCTTTGCACTTGCTGTGCTCGCTGCCTGGAGCCCTTTTTCCAGAGACTTCTACGGCCCCCTCCCTTTCTCCGTCACCCTTCTGTGAAGCCTTCCCACATTATCCACGATGAATTTGCATACTCCATGGCACTGCTTATCCCCTCCCTTTCCTGCTTTATTTTTCTCCAGGTGTTTACTAGTGTGTTTCTGTTTCGACTGCCAGACCGTAAGCTCTGTGAGAGGGCAGGAACTATGTTTTGTTCATTGCTGTGTCCCAGTGCTGAGAATAGTGCCTGGCACATGGACAGTGCTGGAGAATGTTTATTAAATGAGGGAATCTTCCTCAAACGTGCTCAGGATTGACTGAGACTTTGGATGAGAGAGAGCAAGTCCCTGAACTCTGCAGCTTTTAGAATCTGGGAGCAGAATTGAGACTCTGGGTCTCAGGAAGGAGCAGGGTTACAGTCAAGGTCAAACCAGGCCAGTGAGTACCTGTCCATCAGCCTGAAGGCAGGCTTGGTATGGGGAAGGTGAAGTCAGATGGCCTCTGTTATGGGGCAGGCTCTCGGGTTGGGAGCCAAGGGCTCTTCCTTGCAGACCATCCTGCCTTTCAGCTGTTCAAGGTAAAAACTAAACATAATGCCACAAAGCTGGCAGCTCGTGGGCCGCCAGCTCCTAGGCCAGGGCCTTCTCTGAGCAGAGCCCTTTGTGTTCTAGGAGCCGAGAGAATGGGTCCTGGGTTCTCAGCCCTGGATGAGGGGCTGCTCTTCTCCCGGAGTGAGTGTAGGCTATCAGGCTGCCATATTCCTGAAGCCCAGTACCTTGCTCTCTCTTTAATTTTTCTGGCTTCTCCCCAGAAATGTAGATGTGCAGCTCTGAGCATGGCCCAGTAGGCTGCGGAGTGAAGTGTCCAACCACCATCACGTGAGCCCACACTGGACTTTCTCCTCTTTTTCTTTATATCTCTAAATCCTGTTGCCCCCTCTCTCCTGGGGAATATAACCCAGACTTTGGGAAGGAGGTGGTGGTTGTCAGGGCAGTGGGGAGAGCAGGATCCTGACAGCCCAGGTGAGACATCAGTGGCCTAGGCCAGGAACATGGCAGTGAAGATGGAAAAAGGAGCTATAGGACTTCTGATGACTATGGAGGCTGAGAGAGAGTCTCCACGTGAGACTGATTACCGTATTTCTTGTAGTAACTGCTTAGTGGATGGTGGTGCCCTTTATGGGGTGAGAAGGGATGGAGGAGGGGAGTGAGAAACAGGCCTGGGGACAGGGAGATCAAAACTTGGACATGTGACTTTTGAGATGCCAGGCCAACTGGAGATGTTCAGGGAGACATTTGGCAACTGGATAGATGAGCCTGGCCCTCAGAGGAGAGGCTGAGGTCGAATACACTCCTGAGAGTTGTCAGTTTACAGATGTGATTTAGGGCTATGGGGCCACCTGGGGGGAGATGGAGAAGAGAGAAAAGAAAAAGGCATCCAGGACTGATCCCAGGATACCAGCACTTCAAGGGCAGACAGAGACACTGCTGTGGAAGATTGAAGAGGAGTCGCCAGAGAAGCAGGAAGAGACCCAGCCAAGTGTGAAGCCCGGAAGCCAAGAGAAGAGAGTGTTCAGGGAGGAAGGAGGCGTGGCCCAGTGAGGACAGGCATGTGGCATGTGCCCATTCAATAGGGCCCTGTGTGGGTGACTGGTGACTGATGGGCGCTGTTTCCAACACAATGGAACCCCGATGGTATGGGCCGAAATGACAAGAGGAGGTGCCTATGTAAAGCTGTGTCTGAAGAGGCTGGCTATGGAGGACAGCAGCACAAGTGGGGAAGGCGGTACCTGGAGGGAGCCTGGGCTGGAGCACATGTTTGAACCGAGAGCTCTCATGCATGTGTGCTGCAAGAAATGCCTTCTAGCAAGGGGCAGGTGAGATGCCAAGGAGAGAAGGGGCAGGGTGCGGGAGCAAAGTGCTAGGGTCCTGCGGGGGCATTGATGAGAAGAAGACACTTCCCTGGTCATGACAGGAGGAAAGGAGGCTGCTGGTTTGGGGGAGAGCAGTGGGGAGGATTCTCTCAGCCCCATGCCAGGCCTTTTTGCTATTCCAGGCCACCTGTGGGCTTGAGGTCTTCACCCACCATGGATTTGTGAATGACTATTTTGAAAACAAGAGGAGAAAATTTCTGTACCCAGGAAACCACTTAGACTCTTGGAAAAGTCATTCCTCCATAAAGATGATCCCCCAATAAAAATCTCCAATGTTAATCTAGCTAGGGTGACTCTGTGCTGGCCTCCTGGCTGTCCTCTGGGGACTCAAAGGACTTCCCAGGGAACACTCACTCCAGTCATCAGAGACAACTGGTGACGTATTGTGAAACCCAAGTCATGGATGGTTAAAAAAAATGCGAAAAGCAAAATGGAAAGAAAAAAGACATATTGATCATTGGGCAGACTGAGTGTCTGAGTATGCTGGGCCCAGAGCCCTTCAAAGCCCTGAGCCATCAGAGATCTCATCGTGTCCTATGAAAAGTTAAAAGCAGACTTATTTTTCAAGTCATCACAGCCTTAGGTTCCTGGGTAGGGGTCTCAGGCAACCCCTGGTGGTCCCCTGAGAGCTACAGTGAGGACGTAGCATCCTCTGGGCCTGGACACTGTCTGCCTGGATTCCAGCCTCTTTCTGCCCTGGAAAATCAGGCTGGGCTCCCAGGAGGAAGCTGGCTTCTTTCTGTCTCTCTCCTGTGGAAAAAGCAGCCTCTTAGAGAACAGAGGCATAGGTGCTCACTTGCTCTCTCTGTGTCTTTCAGTTTTTATCAAAATTACACATGTCTGGGGTTTAAAGAGTCAAATATTTCCATAGATCTTGCTGTGGGAAACAGCAGTACTCTTTCTCTTTGCCCCACATTTTCTTCTGCCAACAACGGCCCCCCCCCCCCCCCCCTGCTGCCATTCCCACCCACCGCCACTCCCAGAAGCAGCACCTTTCATCTCTTGTAGCAGACTGTCTTGGTTTGCTGAGTCTCTACATAATGTGCTCGGGATGCTATGACTTGGCTTCCCAGCTTCAGGCATCATCTGTGGGCTCCGAAGCCTTTCCCTCTTTTGCATTCCGCCTCCCCCCATATCCCCATCCTCTCATTAGCGTGTATCATAAATAATTCACAGCAAAGCTGTAAAGTGAACCGTGATTCCTTTCCTTTCCTGTGTTCGCCATGTATAATCATTGTATGTATGTGTGTTTAATTGCACTTTGTTTTCTATATATTTGTTACTAATTCAACCCCATATTCCCGCCTCACCCAAATTTCCCCTCAAGTCATTGGAGATGTTCAGCATCGCTGGACACTCTGTGCCTCCCGTATTGTTGAGACAGCAGCTCCCTGAGTTGTCTGGTGGTGGCTGCTGGCTGCCCCAGGGCTCCCCTCTTCCTGGTGCACTCTCTCCAGCGATCTTCCTCCACCCCATCCCAGAGGGCCTCTCTGCCTCCCATGTTGGGTCCCCTCTTTCCGAAACTTTGTCTTCCTTTTCCTTGTTTTTCATCCTCAGCTTACAGAGACCATCCTTCAGTGTGGTCTTCTTCAGAGAGGATGCATGAGAGGGAAATACTTTGATCCTTCGCATATCTGAAAATGTTGGAAATGCTTTTATTTTGCAGTCGATTGAAATCTGTAATAGAATTCTGGGTTGGAAATCATTTCCCTTCAGTGTTGTGAACATGTTGCTCCATTGCTATCTGGCTTCCTGGGTTGCCGTTAAGAGTTCCAGATCCATTCTGAGTCTGGTTGCATTCTCCAGGGTCTTGTCTTAGGAACTTCTCTACATCCCTGGTCCATGACATCTCACAGTGATGGGGCTTAGCGTGGGTAAGTTTTCTCACTCAGTGGCTCCTTCAGTCTGGTGACCCTGAGATTTCTGCTTTATGAAAATGTCTTGACTGGGCACAGTGGCTCACGCCTGTAATCCCAGCACTTTGGGAAGGCCGAGGTGGACGGATCATGAGGTCAGGGGATCAAGACCATCCTGGCTAACATGGTGAAACCCCGTCTCTACTGAAAACAAAAAAAAAAAAAAAATAACTGGGTGTGGTGGCATGCACCTGTAATCCCAGATACTTGGGAGGCTGAGGCAGGATAATCGCTTGCTGGGAGGCGGAGGCTGCAGCGAGCCGAGATTGCACCACTGCACTCCAGCCTGGGCAACAGAGCGAGACTCTGTCCCAAAAGAAACAAAGAGAGGGAGAGAAAATGTCTTGAGTTCTTCGATTATTTCCTCTTATCTGTTTTTCTCCTCTCTCTCTCTAGAACCGCTGTTATTCAGACCTTGGCCCTCCTGTCTGTTTTCTCTGATTTTTGTACCCTCTGTCGCATTTTCATTGCTTTATCTTTTTGCTGAACTCTCTGAGTACGTCCCTCCATTTTGTCTCCATTCATTCTATTGAGTTTTTATTTCTACTGTCACATATTTAGTTTTCAATAATTTTTCTCTTGAATGTTCCTTTTAATAGTGTCCTGTTCTCATTTCATAGACTCTCCTATCTTCTCTTATTTCTCTGAAGCTATTGACGTTGGTTGTTATTAATGTTACTTGGGTTTTTCGGCCCAGTTCTTGTTCTGTTTTCGTTGTTTCCTGCATGGTTTCTGTTTCTTTCAAGTTCCCCTTTACTGTGCCTTTGGTGTCTTCTCATGTTTAAGGGTGGAGGTGTTCAAAGATGGTTGGAAGCAAGGAGTGAGGCTGTTTGATGGGGCGTTCCCCAGAGCTGCCCGCCGGCCTGTTTCATCCGAGAGTCTTCAACAGCGATGTCCTTCATCTTGAGCAGAATCCCCATGAAGGTTCAGCCTCCCTCCTGGAGGGTGAAGGGTCTACTTCCCATGTTCTGGAAGCCACAAGAAAAAGGCAGGAAGGAGGGGAAGAAGGAGGAGTCTCCACATGCAGTCTGCATGCATTCACTTCCTGCCCACTATTTCTTTTCTTTTCTTTTCTTTTTTATTTGTTTGAGACAGAGCCTCACTCTGTCGCCCAGGCTGGAGTGCAGTGATGCAATCTCGGCTCACTGCCACCTCCACCTCCCAGGTTCAAGGAATTCTCCTGTCTCAGCCTCCTGAGTAGCTGGGATTACAGGTGCCCACCACCACACCCAGCTAATTTTTGTATTTTAGTAGAGACTGGGTTTCACCATGTTCACCAGGCTGGTCTCAAACTCCTGACTTCAAGTGATCCACCCACCTCAGCCTAAAATGCTGGGATTACAAGTGTGAGCCACCATGCCCTCGCCCCCCCATTTCTTTATGGCACCCCTGCCATGCCCTCAGTATGCCTGATGTCCCCCCTCAAAAGGGCTTAGTTTCCCCTTGTGCAGATAAGAAACCTCCAGGCTTTCTCTGGGGTCGGGGGAGGGGAGTCTCCTGAGCTGCTGAAGTTGAGGAGGGGATGGGAATCTGACAGCTTCTGATAAGATCTTCCACCAGTCGTGCTTACCTTGTTCCCTCCACCCCCACCTGCAGAGGCTTTGAGGGATCCTGGAATGTAAGTCAGATTGGTTCCCAGATTTCCTTCCTGCAGACTTGGGATTCTGTCTCTTCTACTCATTCATCTCTTTCCAGCTTCTAAAAGTCTATTGTCAGTCTCCTATCCCATTCTCCCCTTCCTTGTGGGTTTATTATACCAAAAAGAAAGCAAGGAAGGGAGAGAGGAAGGGAGGGAGAAGAGGATGGAGGGCGGGAGGAAGGGAGGGAGAGAAGGAAAGGGAAAAGAAAAAAGAAAAGAAATAAAGTTTTTCCCACCATCTTTAATTAAAGACTACCGGTCAGGTGGTTTTCAAATATTTTTTAGCCATGGAGCTCATTCTTCCCAAGAACTCTTCAAGAAAGGTCACCCTCTCAGCCCTACCCCCAGCTCCCAGGGGCACCTCCCTGAACCTCTAGGCCTTGGAGGCACAGGTGGGAACCTGACACTGTTCTAGAAAGTCTTTGGGCTTTGAACTGAGACAGAGTCAAATTCTAGCCCCACTTCCAACAATTACCAGCCAGTTCCTTTGCTCTTTGAACCTCAGTTTCTTCATCTAAACAAAGATAACGATACCTGTCTCCAGGGTCCTTTTGAGAACTAATAGTAAGATAACACGGGCCTGTTTATCCCAGGTTCAGCATACAGAAAGTATTCAAGTGTTCAGCAAAGGGAGTCTTTCTTCTCCATCGCAGTTCTTTCCTTCCTTGCCTCTTCTTTCTTCCTTCCCTTCACTAGTGTGATTCGGATTTTCTTCAGGATAAGGTAGTCTTTCTGCCCAAGGAGTAGAGAGGTGTATTTGTGTGTCTTTGGCGGCCACGTGTGGACAGCACGTCATAGAAGAGAGAAAACTGCACCAATTCTGTAAATGCTTTGATCCACCAACAGTAACAATGAAAACTAAAATGAAAAGTGGCATATGGGTCAGGCTCAGTGGCTCACACCTGGAATCCAGCACTTTGGGAGACCATGGCAGTGGATTGCTTGAGCCCAGGAGTTTTAGACCAGCCTGGGCAACATGGTAAAACCCTATCTCTACAAAAAAATACAAAAATTAGCTGGGCATGGTAGCGTGAGAAAAGTCTGAGCCAATTCTGTAAATGCTTTGATCCTGTCGTCCCACCTACTCGGGAGGCTGAGGCAGAAGGATTGCTTGAGCCCAAGAGGTCAAGGTTGCAGTGAGCCATGATTGCAGCACTGCACTCCAGCCTGGGTGACAGTGATACCCTGTTTCAATTTTTTTTTTTAAAAAGTGACATATGGATTATGGGACCGATGAAGTGTCTGAGAATGGGGCTGAGTGTGGATCCACCTGAATTTTCTTAGCTGCAAATCACAAGAACATTTTACCTTTTCCATCTTCGGGCATTGTTTGAAATGAGGTCTTCTACAGGAAGGGAGGTCATGTGTGTGAGCCGTGGAGCTGGAGACTTCGCACAAGTCATGTTCCCTCTCTGGGTCTCAGTTTCCTCATTTGCAATTGAAAGATGTGAGAACAAGGCTTGGGCTGTAGAGTCTGGAGGACTGGGGTTTGAGTCCTGACTGCCATTCCTAGCTCTGCGATCTTGGGCAGTGCCCTTGCTCTTTGTGAATTTCTCTTCTATGAAATGAACGATTGCCATGTGGTTTGGATGAACTGTCTCTGTCCAGATGTGAATGTGCAGGGCCTTTTCAGCTCTGGAAACAGCAGTGCTTGTCACTAAATCCTGGGAGCTCTTGCTCAGAGAGAGTCTACTGAAAAGGCCTGGGCGAGGGAGCCATGCAGGCTCCTTCAAGCCTCGTCTCCCTAAGGAGAAAGCTGGTCTTCCCTGAAGGTCCAAGGACCTCATCTGAGCTTGTCACAAGATGCTTCGTATTGGGCAGGATCGTGGCCATGTACCCTGTTTTGAGATGAGGCATCTGCTGGGAATTCTTTCCTTCCATAGCCCGGAGCTGGGTATCGGCTTGTTGGAACACACACAGATGTGGCGAGGAGGAGCACAAAGGAGACACCAAGTCTCCAGAGGGTGCTCTGGCCCCAGAGGCCTGGATGAGTGAGCAAGCACCTCTCTACCCCTGGCCTGGAGTCTCTTGGAGGACGGGCAGCTGTTGTGTTGTATGAAGACTGGAGACCCAACCTGGCAGCTTCAGCAGCTCCTTGCAGTCCACGGGGTGAAGGCTAGGCTCCAGGAGGCACTGAGGTCCTCCGTGAGTCAGTGCCAGAGGTTTTCCAGCCTGGCCGTAACCCAAGGGTGCATGAAGCTCCAGCCACATCTGCCCAGTTTAGTGCGGCTGGGTGCCTTTCCCCACTCTGTGGGTGGAGGTGCCTCTCAGGGGTGCTGGAGCATAAAATCGAATCAGATTCATGAAGTAGTTGCCCAGGGCCTGGTACTCTGCCCCCAACCCCATTGGCAGTCAGAGCCAATGAGCAGCATCCTTCAAGACCTGCCCTCTGAGCACAGCATGTGTCCCAGTTTAGCGCTGGGTGACAACAGCACACCTGGGTCCACATCCTGGCTCCGCCTCAGACACGGAAGTTGTTTAACTTCCTCTCTGGCTCAGTCTCCTCGTCTGGAAAATGAGAATAATCATGGTGCTGTGTCTCAAAGTTGTTGCGGATTAAGTGAAATGGCATTTGTGTGTCATGAACTTGGCATGTGAAAGTTGACCTCTTATTCTGAATTATCAATATTTACTTCTATGACTGCCTCTTCAGGTAAAGAGTAAATTCCAGATAGTGCCACCCGCCCTGCCCCCATACTTTTCAGCAGAGTATCAACTCTGAACCGGACCTGCATGAAAACCTAGAATTTCTGAATGGCTGCCTGAGCATAAGATATGTCACTGCTCTGTGCCTCAGTTTCCCAATCTGTAAGATGGAGATGATAACAGTACTGTGATTATATCTTACAGGGTTGGTATGAGAATTAACCAAGATGCTGCATGTAAAGTACTCACAGTGCTTGGCACATAGTAAGTGCTTAATAAAAGTCAGCTGCTACTATTATTAGAAAAGAATCCTCAGAAAGCACTTAATCCTAACTCTTCATTTGCCAGTAAGGAAACTGTAGCCCAGGGAGGCATTAATATGGCGTGTTAATGATGGAAGCCAGCCTCTTGACCCCTGCTTACAGGAGGAAGGGGTCCTTGCCAACAGGAGGAAGGAAGTGAGGGGAACATAAGCTAAGTGCACACAAAGCCACGTACCATCCTTCTCTGGCTGTCTTGATGGCAGGGAGATGGTGTGGTCATCTCTTAGTGTGCCTTTGGCTCCCTGACAGAGGGATAGTCAGCCCCAGAGGATTCCAAGCAGGTTGAGAGGGGCACCCCTCCGTGGAGACAGCTCCTGAGCAATGGAGGAAAGTGTGCTCCCAGAGAAGCGTGGGGTGGCCTTGGATGTAGGAGATACACACTGATGATGAATTCAGGGGACAGGGACTTTGGGTTGCAACTTGCTCTCAAATGATTCAGGAGAAAAATGTTCCAGTATGTTTGTGATATTTCTAAATAAAAACTTTAAAAGATAAATACAGCATGGCTCAGAAGAAAGTGGACCAGGGAAGTCAGGAATCGAGGGAAGACTTTAAAAGAGACAGAGGGCACTGGGAGCCAGCCAGGCAGATTTCTGGACAAGTGGAGTCTGCTGAGGCCAAGAGAGGCAGCAAAAGGCATCGGGCCAAAGGAGGCGGTGGGGCCTGAGCTCCAAGCGGGGTTTTGGGTCTGTGCTATGGACGGTGTCATCTGTTGACGTGAGTGGCTTGCAGGCCCAAGATGGACAGGCCCAGTGATCGAGAGAGTCAAGGGAGGTGTGTGCCGGGACCCCGCAGCCAGCAAAAGACAGAGCAGGCTTGGAGTGGGGCAGCGTGGGACGGGCATGCTGGGCAGGCAGGTTCCCAAGAATGCGGTGACAGCCGACAGGAGTGGACACAAGAGCCCAGAAGAGCCTGCAGCAGCCAGGGAGAAGCCAGACCGTGGGTGAAGCCTTGTGACCAGCTGGCAGGTACAGCTGGCAGACAGGGCCAAAGGTGGCCAGCCCAGGGTCTGGACAAAGTGTTTAGAGACTAGAGCCAAGGGCAGCCCGAGAGCCTCCCCTGCATCCCCAGGGAAAGTGGCAAAGCTCCTCTGCAGTGTGAGCACTATTCAGCCCAGAGCCCAGGGTAGTGTCTTCAGGGGCCATGTTCCCCTACGGGCAGGCCAGGAGTGGTACAGGCTGACACAAAAGGAAGGGGAGCTACCTCCCCACACACACAAAGAGGAGGTATCAGGTTCCTATAGACTTTCAGAACGTCAGTAGATCTAGCAGCTGGACTGCCCAAATCTTCATCTCCCCAGGGTTCCCCTCAGAAGTTTCTGGGCTGTGTAGCCAGCGAGCTCAGGCTCTACGCTCTGACTCTCCTGAGGGTTGTAGGTTTCACTGGTGGCACACTGTTGACTCTGGTCTGTTCACCCATGACAGTGAGTGGTAAAACCCTTCCAGTGAGGAGGGCAGCCCCCAGAGTCATCTGGGGACATGCATCCTCCTCTGTGGTCAGTGCTGGGGAGGGAGGAGGCCCGGGGGAGTAGAGGAGGCGTTGGCTTGAGTGGATCTGGACCAGGGGAGCAGTTTCCTCTGGGGAGCCAGCTATAGGCTAGGAGGTGACCCAGGAGCTGGAAGGAGAAAGCAGTGGCGTAGACTTGGGCCAGCTGTGGCCTGCGCTGGGCGGGGCTCCAGCAGGGTCCTCGAGAGGTGTGATTGCTTCAGGAAAGAGCAGAGCAGTGACTCTCGGTGCCCCTACGCTGGTCCAGGTGTTCTTCCTTCCTTTTCTCAGGGCTAACATGCCTTCAGCCTGCCCTGCCTTTCCGATGGACCCCTAAAGGTGGGGAGTCCTCACCTGAGGCTGGGAGGGACACAGAAGCTGCTGCAGAAGTCCACCAAGGACGGGCACCATGCTTGCTCACGTTCTCACCAGAGGGGCCCTCACAGCCACAGGCAGCACGCTGCAAACAGCAAGCTGGGCTCCGCGGTTCATGGGCATTGGGCCAGGGCTGGCAGGAAGCACCTAGCCTGGCGTCTTCACTTTTCCATCTGGTCCAGCCATGAGACACCTGGTTAGGAATCAAGTTCCAGGCCCAGAGCAGGAAGGCCCAGGAGTGAGGAGGTGGCTGGGCTCCAGCAGGCTCTGCAGGTGGGACTTGCTGTCCAGCATAGGGCATGCTCCAACATCTCTAGTGCTGCCTGGACCAGGGGGCACCTCCCTGTGAGGACTCACAAGGAGGAGGTGGGGCACCTGAGAGGCCACCCCCTCCCCTTTCACTTAGGAGGAAACGGGGGCCCAGGAAAGAAGCAGGTACCTCAGTTGCCGGATTGCCCAGTTCAAGCCCAGCTCTGCCACTACCTATTTGCTGGGTACATTCCTACACCTCTGTGGAGCTCCGTTTCTTCTTCTGTAAGCTGGGAGAGAGCAGCTACTGTGAGGCTGCTGCGAGGTCTGCGGGGCTTGTTTCCTCAGTGCAAGGGAGGAGCCCTCACGGGGTGGGGCTCTTGCCATGCCTCGCCACGCACTGGCTGTGGATCCTTCCCCAGGGGCAAAGCCAAATCGTGGGGTCACCATTGAAACAAGATCCTTACTCTTTGTTCTCTATTCTCTTCCTTCCCCAAAACCACTGAGTCAGCTGACCTGGGTCCCCAGAGTACCCTCTGTAATAGATGGAAGGAGTCAAGACCTTTGGGGCTGCCCTTCTACCCCCGACCCCTGGAGAAAGTCGAGGCTGTGGGCCCCACAGGCTGGGTTCCCTGCCCACCGCTCCTCAGCCGCACCATTCCACCCCCTGACATCCCCCCAAGGTGCCTCCAGGCTGGCAGCTCCCTTCCAGTGCCTGCACCTCCACCCCCAATGCCACTGTACACTCCATCCCTCTGCGCAAGTGCCCCCACCCCATTTTCTACCCGGTAAACTCTTCAAAGCCCAGCGCAGTGTTTTCCCCTCTGGGAAACTTCCCTGATCTCCCTCCACACCCATACCCACCCCTCCACCAGCGTCAGCCTGCCCACCTCTGTGTCCCTCTGAACTTGTGCATTCAGTCATCAAACACATTGCTGTTTTGTTCAGCAGGCAGTTTATCCAGCTGCCTCCTCCCAGACTGTCACCACTTAAAGGCAGGGACCAGAGCAGATCAGTCTTGGTCCCTCACACCTAGCGCATGACCCAGATGCCATAGATAGTTTACCGTTCGTTCATCAAATGTTAACTGGGTGCCAACTGTGGTAGGTGTTGGGGGTATAACAGTGAATGAGCAGACGAAAAGCAAGGGGCCTTGAACCATCAAAACAATCTTGCAAAAGAGAACAAAGTTGCAGCTCTCACACTTCCTGATTTCAAAACTTACTACAAAAATACAGTGATTGAAACAGTGTGGTACTGATGTAAGACAGAAATACAGTGCGGTGGAATCGAACAGAGAGCCCAGAAATAAACCCTACATACATGGTCACATGATTTCCAGCAAGGTTGCCAAGACTATTCAATGGGGAAAGAAAGTCTTTCCAAGAAATGATGCAAAAGCAGGATATCCACATGTGAAAAGTAAAGTTGGATCCACACCTGACACCATATACAGAAATGAACTCAAAATGGATCAAAGCCCTAGAGGTGAGGGCTACAACTGTAATAAAACTCCCACAGAAACAAATACAATAAGACTCTTAGAGGAGAAACATAGAGGAAGAACTTCTTGACACTTGGTTTGACAATGATTTCTTGGATATGACGCCAAGCATAGTTAACAAAATAAAAAACAGATACGTTTGGACTTATCTAATTTTATCAAAATTTAAAACTTTTGTTTATTAAAGGACACTATCAAAAGAATGAAAAGCCAACCTAGGGAATGGGAGAAAAGATTTGCAAATCATATATTTGATAAGGGATTGATATCCAGAATATGTAAAGAACTTCTACAACTCAACAGCAACAACCACCCAAAAACCCAATTTAAAAAATGGGCAAAAGCCGTGAATAGACATTTCTCCAAACAAGATGTACAGGTGGCCAATCAGGACATGAAAAGACATTCAGCCTCACTAATCATGAGGGAAATAAAAGTCCAAACCACAGTGAGTACCACTTCACACCCTCTAGAAGGGCTATTATCAAAAACGTGGAAAATAACAAGTGTTGAGAAGGATATGGAGAAACTGGAACCTTTGTACACTGCTGGTGGGAGTGTGAAATGGTGCAGCCGCTGGGAAAAATGGTACGGTGGTTCTTCACAAAACACAAACACAGAATTATCATATGATCCAGCAATTCCATGTCCAAGTATATGCCACTACCAAAATCAGGAACTCAGATATCTGTACACCCGTGTTCATAGCAGCATTATGCACAATAGTCAAAAGCCGGAAGCAACCCCAGTGTCCACTGATGGATAAACAGATAAACAAAATACGATCTCGTCATGCAGTGAAATGCCACTCAACCTGAACATGGAAGGAAATCCTGACACCTGCCACAATGTGGATGGACCTTGAGGACCTCATGCTAAGTGAACTAAGCCAGTCACAGAAAAAGGACAAATATTATATGATTTCACTGCTATGGGGGACCTAGACTCATCACATCCATAGAGACAGGAGAGTGGTGGTTGCCAGGTCCTGGGAGAAGGAGGAGATGGGGAGTGAGTGTTTAATGGGTACAGATTTTCCATTTGGAAAATGGAAATTGTGGAGGTGGACGGTGGTAATGGCTGCACAACAGTGTGAATGCACTTAATGCCACTGACCTGCACACTTAAAAATAGTTCAAGGGCAGGGCTCAGTGGCTTACGCCTGTAATCCCAGCACTTTGGGAGGCCAAGGCAGGTGGATCACCTGAGGTCAGGAGTTCGAGACCAGCCTGACCAACATGGAGAAACCCTGTCTCTACTAAAATACAAAAAATTAGCTAGGCATGGTGGCGTACACCTGTAATCCCAGCTACTCAGAAGGTTGAGGCAGGAGAATTGCTTAAACCTGTGAGGTGGAGGTTTCAGTGAGCTGAGATCACGCCATTGCACTCCAGCCTGGCCAACAAGAGTGAAACTCAGTCTCAAAAAAAAAAAAAATGGTTCAAGTGGTAAATTTTAGGTTATATATTTGTTACCACAATTTTAAAAAGAGTTTTTTTAAAAAAGCACAACCTGAGCAGCTTGGAGCCCATACAGACATACAGAGCTGAGGTTGCAGAGCGCCTGGAGGAAGCTGGCAGGGCAGGATGGGGGCAGGAGTGGCTGGGAGCCAGGAGCGTAGGCGTGTGACCATGGGCAGATTACTTAGTGCCCCTGTATATCCCTTTCTCGTCTGCAAGTGGGGAGAGTGACAGCTACCACAGCATGTGTCACTCTGGGGACTGCATGGTGCTTGGGACACATCAATGCTCGACACGCACATACACACATTAGCTTACCTGAGTCCTGCAGCCCAGTTCTGGCACCTACGGGACTGCTTTGCACATGAAGCCATTGAATGGTAGGGTCACAGAAGGCTCAGAAAGCACCTCTGAGGACATGGCATTCCGGCTGAGGTCTGAGGATCAGGGGTAGCTAACAAAGGCATGGGGATGGGAGGGGAGGGAAGATTGTTCCATCTTGAGGAACCGGCATGGTCAAAGGTCAGAAGCTGGCCAGAGCGTTAGCACCCTGGAGGAGAGGAGTGCTGGGGAGGCTGGAGTGGGGGATGGGCAGAGAGGAAGGGGAGTAGTGGGCAGCCTGGGAGGAGCCTGGGAGCCCATGTTCCGATGGAAGGTGTCAGTGGTGTTGTGGCCTTTTTCATCAAATGCAAGAGGCCACATCACCCATCTCACTTTTGTGAAGGGAGAATGGCAATGAATACATGAACACATGAAAATTATTGTAAACTATAAACACTCTGGGCTGTATTTATAAATCCCCAAAGCCTAATATCGCTGTAACCCCGCCACATGGTTGGCCCTAATGCCTGGCTCAGCAGGAGTCTGTGCTGGTCCCCAGGTCCCTCCAGAGCGCCTCCTCGGGCTCCTCACTCTGCCAGCCAAGGCACTCTCTCGGGGGATCCCAAGCGTCCCTGCCCCAGTGCCTTTGCTCCTGCTGCCTCTCCACCTGCAGGGCCATTTCCTCTTCTTCATCTTCAAAGCCCAGGCCAAGCACCCCCATCACCTGGAGCCTCCCTGGCCGTCTCCCACCCCACCACTGCCTTGTCAGCAGCTCTCCTTTCAAACCCCAAGACCAACCATTGTCCCCTAGCTTGACTTCATTATGTTCTGTTTGTTTCAGACAAACTGTGCTTTCTCTGCCGGCCAGCTTTTGAGCCCACAGGCAGGGAAGGTACAGTTAATAAAATCCATAGATGATTTAAAAATTGGAAGTTTAGACGTGTGGTCCGCGACCCTGGGTGGGATTATCTTCAGTGTGATACAGTGCCACCTCCTATTAGCTGTGCAACTGAGGGCAAGTCACTGTGCCCCTCTGAGCTCAGTGTCCACATCTGCAGAATGGGGACAGCCCTCTCTACCTCACAGGGCACTCGTGAAAAGCCAAGAGGCTAGAGGACACTTCAGCACCTGCTACCACTCCCGACGAGCCCTGAGTTGATCTGCAGTAAAGCCGAGCAGGGCCTGTTCTCTTTCTGCCATTTGGAATGACTCTGCACCTGGGCTTGATTCTAGCCACAGGGCTCCGTCCTGGCTGATGGCTGCTCTGAAAGGCACTACACGTGCTTTAAATAGTATTTGTAAGTGACACTGCCTCCAGGCAGGGCCAGTGCAGCTGGAGAGCTGCCCACAGGCTTTCTGGAGACAATGTGTTGACTTGGTTCTTTACTGGGCACCAGGCCCGATGCAGGGAGGCGTGTGGGGAGCGAGTGGTCTCCTGTAGCAAGGCCACACCCAGTTACATAAGCCCTGCTTCAAGCAACAGGGGCCTAGGGTTGTAGTCTTGGCTCTGCTGCCAATGGCTGTGTGACCTTGGGCAAGGCCTTTGTCCGCTCTGGTCTTCAGCCACTTTGTTGACTCTACAGGGCCTCACAGCTTTGGGGAGTGAGCACAGGTCCCTCCACCCTGGGGGGCTGCTCACTTAGAAACTTCCTGGCATGTCTGTTCTGAGACTGTAGCCAGACCCTCCGGATAGCTGCATCTGCTCTCTCTCGGGAACCCCTCTCCGTCAGCTGTGAGCCTGCTGAGAAGAGCACTCCTTCCTTTTCTGTGCCCTGAATTTCCCACTCTCAGCCCATGAAGGGAGCCGATTCCAGCACAGAGAGGGGTACAGAGGCAGCTCCCGGAGCCTTCAGCCGCCCGCCTTCTCCACTATAGTCCCCACTTTGCACACTCAGGAGGGACTTCAAGCAACTTCACCTCTGAGGACCACTGGTTGAGGTACAGCACGTGGTACCCAGGGACTGAGCCTATTCCAGCTGTAGTCACCCACCTTGCTGTCCACAAGTCACTGTTTTTTTTTTTTTTTTTTTTCATTTTTTGGGTTTTTTTTTTTGAGACAGAGTCTCGCTCTGTCACCCAGGCTGGAGTGCAATGGTGTGATCTCAGCTCACTGAAACCTCCGCCTCCTGGATTCAAGCAATTCTCCTGCCTCAGCCTCCTGAGTAGCTGGGACTACAGGCATGCACCACCACGCCCAGCTAATTTTTGTATTTTTAGTAGAGATGGGGTTTCACCATGTTGGCCAGGATGGTCTCGATCTGCTGACCTCATGATCCACCCACCTCAGCCTCCCAAAGGACTGGGGTTAGAGACGTGAGCCACTGCACGCGGCCTGCAGTCACTGTTGATTGAGGGACTTACATGCTCCAGGCACAGAACTAGGCACTAAACTCAGAGGGGCCATGGTCACTCGGGTTGTAAGGAGCAGAGCTGAGATTCACACTCAGCCTTGTTTGGCTTCAAAGCCTGTGTCCTTCCTTTCACACCTCACTGCCATGAGTTGGCAGCCCTACTTTCTGCTTTTTCCACCTGTCAGCTGTCTGCATGACAAGCCTCTGGTGAGACGCTGTTCCTGTTCCTGTCTGCAACTAGGGCCAGGCCCTAAGTGTCCAGTGAATGCTGTGGATGACGGTGATGGTGGTGCTGGTGGTCGTGGTGCTTCCCTGGGGCCTCTGGTGAGGGATGCGGTTTGCGGTGGAGAGACAGCCCCTTCCCTGTCCAGTTATCACTCCATGCTCTAGAGAACAGTTCTCCCACCAGCAACATCTTCTGCAGCCATGAGAGCCGGAGGGTATTGAATCCATCCAAAGAGGGGGCATTGGTGCCTTTCTTTTCCTGCCCACTGGCTATGTGACCTTGGGCAGGTGACTTTACCTCTCTGAACCTCCATTTCCTCACTTGAAACAGAGGACTGACATAACCCCCGTCACTGGTTTCAAGTTAGGATAAGGAGGTCCTGGAATGAGGAGAATGCACTGTATGCTAAAGGATCACAGAGGTTCAGTGCACGTTCTTGCGGCTGCTGCTGTCTATTCCGCGCAGAAAATGGCTGGGTAGTGTGTAGGGGTCCAGCTAGCCACGAGGTACAGGCGTCACCAGCAACCCCATGGGGCTGGAGAGACCTTCCTGTTCATCTTGATCATAAAGGTGACATGGCACTCTGATCAACAAAGGTGTTGATTCCTACTCCAACAGTAGACAAAGACGACCCTTTGGTGGCTGTGTCAGGACCTGTAAAATCTTGTGGCTTGCAGCCAGGAGGAGCCCTTGAGACTGGAATGAATAGCAGCAAGGCCACCAGCTCCAAGAGATGAAGGCCTGGGGAGAACAGAGCATAACAAGGACTGGGCAGGGGACTGGACCGTCGCAGGAGGTGCTGATCCCAGTCAGTGAAAAGCTTTCAACATGGCGAAGAAGCGTCTGCACCTCCCCTGCCCATACACTGGAGGAAACCGTAAGAGCCACGTCCATAGCAGCCTCTGCCTCCTTTCCCTATTCTGACCTTGCTTTCTCCTTCCCAGCATCTGGGTCGTGGTCAGGTTCACTGTCCAGCTCTCAAGAGGGTCTAGCCTCAGTCTCAGAATGATACACCAGGAAGGACCTCAGTAAGGAGCTCCCAGGTGTTGAGGGGCCTGGGCTCACCTCTGAAGGTGTGAAGCCTTATGGAGTCAATGAGGTGGCTGGAGACCAGAGAGGGCAAGGGCCTGGGCCTGGGTCACACAGCCAGTTACCCACATGTGACTGGGAAGAGACAAAGTGTTCTCTGCTAACTGGTTACCACCTCCTTTAATCTCTGACAAGTTTTCATAGAAATGGGTTTCCTGAGGGATGGCTGAGCCAGCAGTGACAACTCTCACAGTCTGATCTTTTTATCTGAACTCTGGAAGCTTTTCAGAGCCACCTTTTTCACCTTGCCTACCTCTGTGAAAACCATCTATCTCTCCGTCATACTAAGAACTGCCCAAAGCATTAAGCACTTTGAACAGAAGGGAAGATGAGACGGGATCAGCGGGCAGGAGCTGAAACCATCTGTGGATCACTCCAGCTGGCGGCTGTGCCTTGACTCTGCGACCCCACTTTCTGCTGGGGAGGACACTACTTTGGCCCCCACTTTGAGCGGTCAGACATTTAAGGCAGCAGGTAGGTGAGGGGCTACGTACAGGTCTAGAGCCCGCATGGCCCAGTCCTCTGTCTCACCAGGCACATCCTGTTTCATGCTTGACAAGTACAGATAAGCAAACCCCTCTATTCCTCAACTTGAAATTTCTTCTAAACGTGTCACCCATTTCGCACCTCCGTTATCTCGATAGAAACCTGACAGTTAGGTTAACTTCCCCGAGGCTTTTATTGCCCCTGCATAGTTTTAACCTGGACTATGATCCTGCATCCCACTGATTACCATTTTAAAGGTGGAAGAGTGGTTCACGCTCCGTGTGATGCGGATCGTGTGTCATGGGAGGAACCAAAGCTTGCTCTTCAGCACTGTGTTCATTGTTGAAGTTTAGAAGCTGAAATGCTTCACATGCCATGTTGGCGGCTCCGTCTTCATGCCTGGAATTTGTTCCCCACCATCATCCCCTTGCGCTGCCTCTGCCTCTGCAGTACACTGTGGCTCTGTAATGATTTTTCTGTCCACATCCTCTCTTTCCTCTACATCCACGTCGCCGTCATCATCTTCCTCTTCCTCGTGCTGCTCCTCTTCTACTTCTTCGGAATATTGACCTTCATGGGGACAAGACTGTCACCAGGAGAGATGGGCATAAAGACATCTTCTGTGTGAGGAGCTTCCTCACCCTTGGACCCCCTCCTGGCATAAACATGGTGATCTCCATCATCCTCAGTGGGGTGGGAGGTCCTGGGGAGTTCGTGGTCCCCTTGGCTGTGATCCTGGAGAGCTTCCAAGGGCTTCCGCATCCCCATCAGCATGTTTTGGGTTCCTCCACAAACCTGGCCATGGCTGGAGAGAAGGAGGAAGTGGTGGAGAGACTCCATCATGGCTCCTTACTCCCATCAGCTGGTCCCAGTATTGCCAGGGCTAGATGGATGAGCCAGCCTCTTAGCACGAAACCATTGCCCTCACTTTTGCGGTGAGTGAGGGAGACATGTCCAGGTTTCTGAACCTATTGAAATCTGGGGCACTTGGTTTTCCTTCCACAGTTGAAGAATGAATTTGATTGTGATGAGTGCTATCAAGGCAAAGTGCCAGGTAGAGCAAATTCTGATTGAGCCCCACTCCATGCTAGGCACTCTTCAGGCACATAACTTATATTAACTAAGTAAAATGTGCAACACCTCTTGGAATATATGCTGTTATTTTGTAGTTATTTTTTAATTGAAACAGATCATGCATAGAAAAAGCAATCCAAGTTCTAAGTCTGTGACTGTGAGCTATTACTGAGTGAACATATCCATGGAACTGTGCCCAGTTACCCACAGGTCAAGAAATAGGACATTATCCTCATTTTACAGATAAAGAAACTGAGGCACAGAGAGGTTAAGTAACCTGCCCAAGGTGAGGTAGCTAATAAGGGCCAGAGCCTGGTTTCTGCCTCAGGAGTTCTGTCTGGTGAGCTCAATTCTTTTTCCTACTGCCCATAGAAAAGGTGGAACTGGGAGAGCCTGACCCACTCAGGGTCAGGGAAAGCTTCTGAGAAGCCGAGGTTGGATCTGAGCTCAGGGGAGAACTGGAAGTTCATCAGAAAGGGAGAGGGAAGGCGAGCATTCCAGGCAGGGTGATCTGCCGAGAGGCGGGTCTGCTGTGGGGATTCAGGAGGGAGGCCACCTGGACAGCCTGTCACAGCCACAGCACACAGGCTCACCAGTCACTGGAAGGCAGCCATGGGGCTCACAAAAAGATTCTTCCTTCCACAAAAGGAGTCACAGCAGGCATCCCTAAATAGCTCGCTGCGAGGAAAACCCGCTTTGAGTTGGGAACATCACATTTCCATAGAGTGGGTTAGAGAAATAGGGCTTTCATGGGAAGGGGTGGCTCAGCCTGAGAATAACAGCTGGGAGGTGTAATAGTGAAACCATTCCACGGCCACAGCCATAGCTGGGCTACTCTGGGCAGCATCAGCACCCCCTCAGGGGCCGGGTGCTTGCTCAGGGTCACACAGCTGGTCGGAGGAGGCAGGATTTGAACTCTGCAGTCTGATGCGTCCACACCCCCATGCCTAACCACAGCACGCTGCAGCGCCCTCATCAGACAGGCCACCTCAGCCCTCTGGGCCATGACCACAGCCTCCCTTCCTTCCTGTTTTCCCACCCACTCACCTGCTGGCTGCTTATGTCTGGAGCCCCAGTGCAGCTGCAGTTTCCATTTACAGTCCAGATTAACCCACTGGACCTGGAGTCCTGCCCAGCTCCCACCATTAGAATCTATTTTGCCCCAGACTTACACTGTCATTTAATCTGGGCTTGAATACTAGACCTGTTGGGGAGCTCACTACCACCCAGGCTTGCTTTTTTCCAAGTTTGTAACTCTGGGGTCAGAAAATTCTTTCTTAAAGGGAGACCAGATCTTCCTCCCTGTCTGGTTCTGCCTGTTGGCTGAGCTACCTCCCAGGAGGCTGAGATAGTGGTCACAGATGTGACCTGAGGTGTCCAAAGACAGGTTTTCCTTGGTCCCTGTTTCTCCTGTAATCCTAACTGGTGGTGAACAGATCTGCTCAGGGCCTGTAGTAAGAAGGTGGCTGTTGTCATGGATCAGTTAGAACGTCCACTCTATCCTTCTCCCTTCCAGGCTGGAGTAAGTCTGGGGCCTGAGCATGTATCTCCGCCCTGCCCCACCCCCCACCTCGTGTTCTTCAGGTTTAAGCTCTAAGGACAGCTGCAAGAGATTCCAACCAGACGCCTTCAGGAGGCCTGGCTACCTTGCCCCATTCGGATGGATCAAAAGCTGTTTCACAGCCTTCATGGTGCTGATGCCTTGAGTCCATTGCAGGATCTCAAACTGTTCGCAGTCTTTTCTTACCTAATCTGTATCTCAGCACATGTGTATCTCTGTGCAGCCAGGAGCCCCAGGGCCTAGGGTTGTGAAGCCCAACACCTGCAGAGCCGTCGGCCCAGGCGTTGGCCAGGCACCAGCAGGGGGCTTCTGACTGCAGCTCCTCGGGTCCCGCCTCTGCCAGTACATCCTTCCTGCCCTTCACCACCTCTAAGACACTGGCCAAACTTCAGAGCCAGGCACTGAGGCTTTTCTAAGCCAATCTCCAACTGGCCTTTCTGCCTCAATACCTGCTATTTGTACCCAGGACTGTCATGATAGAATTATACCAAGGTTTCCACAATATAATTTCTGTAAAAAGTGCCTACCACAGAGTAAGCACTCAACAAATTATTGCTGTTTATTTTTCTGTGATAAAAGATTACACCTATGACCCTGGTTGACATTTTTGGTGCTTTTTAGCAAAAATAATAATAAGAAGTATTCCTAAGTGTCAACCAAGAAGGAGATGTCCTATGGAAAGCTTGTGGCACATAGCGAGGGCCTGGTCACTGTGAGGTCAGGTGGTTTGGGGTAGCCCTGGCCCTCTCAGCTCTGGGTGGTATGGAACACCGGACAGGCTCCCGCCTCTTCAGGGCCTGGCCACTTCCCCATTCTGGGTCTGGGACATAAGGGAGTGAGGCTGGAATAGTGGAAAGAGGAGACCGTGGTCCTGCATCGGCCTGGGCTGGGTCCAGCCCCACCTGAGGGCCTCCGGCTGCTCTGGGCCGTTCCGGAAAATGTGGCCTGTCTGGGGAGACTTTCTCATGCCCGTGGAATTGTTTGAGGACATGAAGATGCTGAGGCTGGAGCAAAAAAGCTCCAGCAGCATCCTCGCTTTTGGAGACTAGTGTGAAGGAGGAGCTGGACTGCCCAGAGCTCAGAGCATGGTGTGAGCACAGGTTGACACCTTCAGCTGAATAGTGACAGAGCTGCCCAGAAGTCGCAGGAGCTGCCTGGGAAACTGTGAGTCACCTGGTGCCGGAGGAATATGCAGCCGTGGGAGGGTGTGGATGGCATCCACCTGAAAATGGCCAAATCGGAGGATGCCGGAGGCTTCTCTGCATCAGAAGTTTTCAGGACTTTCTAAGCATGAATGTTCATGAACAGTAATTTTCAGATTGTTTGTAAATTCACAGTACTCCTTTTACAAAGTTCAGTTTACATAGATACTCTGAAGAACAACGTGATCCAGAGCTGCTGTGGGTGTGGGAGGAGGACCCAGGGCCCCACTACTCAGCCTCCCCACCTCCACAGCCCACAGATTGAAAGTGACTGTTCTAGAGCCCTGCAGGCCAGGGCTGGAGCAACTCCACCTGCTGTCTGCAGTGAAGGCGTCCCCTTCTCTGGCAGTTTCATTTCTCTGAACACGAGGGGCCCAGCTTCTGGCATCCTCCCCACCTCCCTAACTCCACTGTGCAGTCAGAAATGGGGTATCAGCTGCATTCGAGGGACCCGAGCTGGCTTCAGCCCAGGCTTGGTGCCTGTGTGCTGGCTCTTAGGCCTCTGCTTTTGGTCACCCAAAAGGCACTCCACAGGATCTCCGCCCATCATATCCAACTCTGTAGAAGGTTTGGTCCTAGCCTTTCTATTAGCTCTCAGTGAGATTACACATGCAAGCATCCACAGCCCTGTGAAAATGCCTGCTAGATTATCCGAACGATCATTAAGGTAGGGATTAGGGTGGTTTCCAGTTTCTAAAGGTGTTTTCTATTCTTGGAGCTGTGCTGGGCATCAGATCCCACTGCCATTTCCCAGCTGCTGCTGCTGGGAGCTGATGTTTTCCTAGTATAAAAAAAAAATCACAGTAGTAAAACCAAGGAAATGGTGAAAATGCCACTGCTAGGTAGCAAGTCTGCAAAATGGACAAGAGCTTGCCTCAGCAGTGGGAGTCCTTCTGGAAGGTAGAGAAGAAGGCATCCTTGACCCACTGTCCCCTCTTGTTTCTGTCGGGCCACTGCTGACCTCTCTCGAATCTAGGTCCCCTTTCCTCCTGCCCTCGCCTCTGCCCAGCTGGGCTCTCCTCTCCTGGCCCGCAGACCTCCCCACCCACACCATCCTCCACACTGCACCCAGCTGGGCAGCTTATAAAACAGGAGTCTCAGGTCTGACCCTGTGCACCCAGAAAGACCCAGACAAAGGCATTTCTTCTGCAGAAGCCACCTGCCACCCACCCTCACTGGGTCCTCCTCTCATCCTCCGTGGCACTGTGCTCATTGTCCGTATTACCATTTCCATCTCTTTGCTTTACGATCTTTAAGTGCCTGTTAGTCACACTTGAGACCAAGGTCAGGGTTTTATTTAGCTTTATATTTCTGGCCCTGGCCCAGTTCCAGGCTCAGAGCAGGCCTTAGGAAGTAGAGCTGAGAAAATTCACAGAGCACTGCCTGCAGCTCACGTTGCCGTTTAGAACAGAGATTGTGCTGGGGGCGCTGTGCCTGCATGCCGTGGAATTCCTGGCACAGCGGCCTGTCTCTGGAGGGTGCGCCCAATGCCCCCCAGCCTGAACGTTATGGTGTGATGTCATTTCTGCGGAAACCCGACAAAAGGAGAATCTGAGGTGTACCCAGAACCCAGAGTGAACTTTCCACATGACCCACACAGCCTCCCAGTTCACTTTCCGCCAGGGATGTGCCTCCTACCTCTTACCAACTGAGTATTTTTAAGAGAGACACAGCTCAGCAGGCTGCATCACCTGGCACCCGACCCTGTTCCCGCAGACATCCCTTCCTCTGTGAGTTTCACTCAAAGAGCGGTGTGTCACTGCGAACAAGTCAGCCAGCTCACCGTGGCTGGACCTCCCAGGGCACCGGACCTCTGGGAACTGGCCCCAAGCCTGGTTCGCGGATGCAGGCTGCCCGCCAGAGTGGGTCTCAGAGCCACAGCATGTGCACCCCACGTCACATCTTCCTCTTCCTCCGCATGACTGGCTACACCCAAGATGTGTGCCCCCTGGGAGGAAAGCATATTTGGCAACAAGATCATAATAAAATCAGAAATTCGGCAAACCTTTAAAATATCCAGACTTGGAAGAGTTGCAGGAGTTCTCTAAATATTAGTAATAGGTGCAAAAGTCATAATATAAATGTGGAATAGCTTAATACGTAGAATCTCAGACTGAGAAGGTAACTTGGAGGCCATTGTGTTCATCCCTTCATTTCAGAAAATAATGCAGCTTGGTGGAGAGAAAAGTCACGGGCTTGAAGGTCAGACATGCCCTGTTTACCAGCCACGTGACCTTGGGGAAGTTACTTTGAGCCAGAAGTTTAGCTCCAGGCTGGATCTGCCTCTTGCATTTTATTTGACTTACACAATGTTTTTTAAAAACCGGAATTGCACAGCAGTTAAGCACATGAACTTTGTAGCCAGGCGACCTGAGTTCAAAATCTGACTCCATTAACTAACTGGCTGTGTGACCTTGGGCAGGTTACTTAACCTCTCTGTGACTTTCTCCTGTGTAAATGGGAATCGTGACAGACCCGTCACATAGGGCTGTCATGTGATTGAATGAGGTAATACATGTAAAAGCATTTAAAATAGTGCTTGGCTCCCAGTGTAAGAGTTTGCTAATATTTTTAGTTTAGTTTTTTTTGTTGTTTTGTTTTGTTTTAATCTGGATTTGTGGTTTCCTTGCAAAAACTGGAAGATATAACAACTTCATGTGACATTTGGCGGGACAGGAATAGCCGCTGCCCCTTCAGAGAGGGACATGCCCTGCCTCCCAGGTCACTGCAATCCCCACCACCCCCCCTTCCTTCACCTCCTCTGCTTTGCTTGGTCATGTTGCCAGCCCACCCCCTCTAGTGCCCTGAGCCTCCACGTGGTCTTAGGAATAAATATATCCATTTATATTTACTGGAACAAATATGCTAAGCTAAATATATCCAAGTGAACTAAATATGTCCACTTTACAATGTTATGACCCGAATATACCAGCTAATCCACCCAAAGCCCTCTGTCGGTGTGCCAGACGTGTCCTGAGCACGTAGGCACCATCAGTTTCCTCCCACTAGAAGACCTCATAGCCTGTTCCTCTGGCCTCTGGGTGAACAGTGCGAGTGACGGGGAGCCCACTGCATGGCAGAGCAGCTTCCTTCCAACTTTGTTATATTCAGAGCTCAGGAACAACACCCTCCTCCATCACCTTGCCTGAAATGCCATGCGCTTTCTACCATAACCCCTCCTTGGCACCTAGAGCAGAGGAACGTGCCATGTCCTTTGGGAGCTCTGTGCCAAGTTCCTTTATGCTTGGCAGAAGCTGCGGGTCTGCTACAGCCTGAGCTGTCGTGTGCTGATGGTTCCCAGTCAGTCCAGCAGCTCAGTATCGCCAGCCCTGGGATTGCAGGAGAAGCTGCCGCGGGCAGGAGAGGCCATCACACCAGACCATCCTGTGCCGCACGTGGGGCACAGCAGTCAGCCCTGGTGCTTCACCACTTTTGAGCTGCCTTGTAACTTTGGGCAAGACACTCAGCCTCACTGTTTCTGTTTCCTTCTCTATTCGGTGAAGATTATAAGACCCTCCTGATCAAGGGGTTGTTTAAGGATCTTTTTCTTTTCCTTTGAGTCCATGAGACTTAGAGCCACAGCCTAAGAATGAAAAGAGCCATCTATGAAGATCCTGGTCTGGCCAGACCCCTCCCCATAGACTCTGTCATCCCCTGACCTAGGCATGGGGCAGAAGGCTGCTTCCAGGCAGGGGTCTGGAACCCCTGGTGACACAAAGATGGGTCAGGAGCTCCAGCCCCACCTTGTTGCCTGGCCTGGAAGTCACAGCCCTGAGCTTCAGGCAGTCAAGCTGTCAGATTTCAAGGTCCCTGGAGGCAGCTAAGATAAAAATCCACAGAAACAGTGATTCTTCTTTAAGAACAAACCCCATAGTTTTTCATGTTGACTGACACCCCCGGCTTGTGAGGGCAGCAGAAACCAGGTGGGCAGGGGGACTGGGAGAAATTACCCCACGAGTCAGCCCTGCCAGGCCCATCAGTAGTGGACTGTCTTGCAGCCTCAGAACAGGCAGGGACATCAGTCACTTGTTGCCCTGATAACAGGCAGCCTGTGGCACAGGCTTCCAAAGGGCTGCCTTGGGTGGAGGTGGGAAGAGACCATCAGACCAGGGAAGCAGGACTGTACCCCTGGGTCGCCCATCATGGTGTTCCGGTTTCCCACCCTGACACTTCCCCAGGCATTTCTCTGGGAGTTTACCCCAGTGCTGGCGGCCTTCAGGAAGGGCTGGGTGGGGAGCCATTCTTATTTGTCTGCAGTGTAACAGGTCCATGGGAGAAGAACGAAGCTAACAAAGCCCTGGTCAGCGTCATCTAAAAGTGTGCAGGAACAGGGTGCTAAGTGGTGACATTGCTGGCTGGTGGTCTTGGCCAAGTTGCATGAACCCATTGGGCCTTGGTTCCCTTTTCTATCAATGGGGACATTGGTGAAGGGGTTGGTGGGAGGATCGAGTGATGCCAGGCGGGTCTGCATCAGACACATGCTCTGCCGTGTGTCAGGTAATGAGGATTGGTTCCGAGGGAAAGAAAGTGACTTGCCCAAGGTGACCAGTGAGTTCCAACAAGAGCAGAACCGAGACCCAAGTGTCCTGCCCACACCTCCCTCTGAGCAGTCGCTCCTCTCAGAAAGTGGGCAGCGTTATCGGACCATCAAGGTTCTGAGGCACTGCCTATGTCCCACCTCCTTTGGGAGCCCAGCATTAAACTTGTGCTCAGGAGCTCCTGGAGTAGAAAAGGCGAGGCTAGAGTCTGATGATCGCAGGCTCAAGGAAAGAGAGCCTCGGCTGGTCTCTCTGATGCACAGCTAATGAATATTGATTGGGCATCTGCCGGGGATGCCCTGGCAAATGAGGTGGATGTGGTCCTCGCCCTCGCAGGGATAATGGGGGCTGTGCTTGTGAAAGGCCACTGAAGCACACACAGCCTGACACGTGCCCTGAAGCAGGAGCAGGTGACATCCCCAGGCTCCAGAGGACAGGACCTTTGTGCAAACCCTGGTAGAGTGGAGGAGCTGGTCACACAGGAGACGGGGTGGTGCTGGGGCAGGGACTTGGGGTCACAGGCGACCTTTGGCATGGCTGGAGGGGGAGTGCAGCAGGAAATGGGGGATCCATGGGAAACAGTGGGAGACGAGCTAGAGAGGTGGCCAGGGCAGATGGTGCCCTGGGCTTTCCATGCCAAGGAAAGGAGAAGGTCTTTGCTCTGATGTAGTGAGAAGCATGAAGTGGAGCCTCTGGGCTGGCAGGAGTGGCAGGACTGGACGGATGTGGAGGTAGCTCCTGCTGGCTGTTTCGTGAAGAAAGGAGGAAATGGTTTAGCAGAGGGGGTGGTGGCCAGGGCTCGTGGGGACAGAGAGGTGGCACCCTTGGAGCATGCACTGCCTGCAGCACTGATGGCTGTGGTGATGGATAGATTATAGAGCATGAAGGACATGGAGCCATCGAGGACGAAGCCCAGCCTGTAGGCCTGGCCAGCCACGTGGGTGCAAGTGCCGCTTACTGAGAGAGGCGGGGACCCAGGAGCAGACTTGGAGGGACTTGGAAGGCTGATTCCGGGCATGCAAGGTTTGAGGTGCCTGAAGACCACCAGAAGTGATATTCAGGGGCAGTTAGATGTACAGCAGAGCGTCAAAGCTCGAGAGAGAAGTGGCTGGGGGTCATCAGCAACCAGGTGGAGGGTCACCTGGGGAAGGTGTATGGTGAGGACAGCGCAGGTTGGAGCCTAACAGGGGCCACGTCGGTGTGAGAAAGAGTGGGCAAAGAAGGAGCCTGCAAAGGAGACACAGCAGGAGGAAATGGGCTCACTAGAGTCAGGCTCCTTGAGGGCTCCTCCCGGTCCTGGCCCTCAGGGAGCAGAGAAGCCACAGGTTCCAGGTGGTTGAACCAGGACTGCCCTCTTCCAAGTCCTGGGTCCTCGGCAGCCAGCCTCCTCAAGCTCTCTGGAGTGTGAGCCACCAGCCCCGCCGCCTCTAAACCTCTCCCCTTGGCTAAGCCACAGGCCTCTCCTGGTTCCCTGCTTCTCCGGCCTTTCTCTTTTTGACGGCAGGGTTTGGGGTGCCATTAGTTCTGCCCATCCTTGCATTTGGGTGCCACCCAGGCCTCGCCCTCAGCACCGCCCTCTTCTGTCTTGTGGGGTCATCCTCCTCACAAATCTACACGCCCCCTCTGAGTCCCACCAATTTCTAACTCGGATAGGAGGATGTTTCTTCTTGTCTTTCTCATGGGCATCTGATAGTCAATGGTTAAAAACTAGGATCCGCCATCACTTCCCTCCACACTTGGTTTCTCCTTCATTATAACCCCGCCCCATCCAGAGGGCAACCAAGGCCTATGGAGCCTGTGCTCAGAGGGCCTCTCAAATCCCTGTCCTAGAACACGGGCCTGGACCTGGATTCACTCTCTCCCCCTGCAGGCCCTTCCCATGGCCAGGCAATATCCTCTCTTGGAGACTTTCCATTTCTCTTTAAGGCTTTGATCAAGACCAAACTTAGCGTGGTGTTCAAGGCCATTGGTGATCCAGCCTGACTTTCCTACAGCCTCATCTACTCTCCCGAACCAAATACTCCAACACTCTGCCGTTTCTCTGGGGGTGCCTGCCTGAGTCCTCCCTTCTCGCCCATCCTCCACCTCTCCTGCCCTCCGTCTCGCCCTCCATCTCTCCTGTCCTCCCTGGTCTCACCCAACCCAGGCTCCTCCCACGTGCTCCCCAGCAGGCTGCACACTCTCCCTGATGCGACAAGGTGCTGTACGTGGTTGTGTATCCCTGCCCCAAGTCAAGGCACCACCCTTGAAGGCTCGGAGTCCTCTCTCTCCCTCCTTTCCTTCCTCTCTCTCTTTCCTCCCATTTGGAAAGACCATGTACTATTTAAGCTTGATGTAGAGGAGGAAGTGAAGGGGTCTGAGAGCAGCTGGAGCAGATGGACCCTGGCACCTGCTTCCAGTTGGCTGGCACAAAGGCACAGTAGACGACAGAGTGGCCATGGGTGCAGGGATCAGCAGGGTGAAGGCTGAGGCTAAAGGACACCATTGCTGCGGTGGCAGGAGGGGAGCAAGTGCCATGGACCCGACGAGCAGGCCAGGTGGAGGCTAGTGTCCAGGAGGTGGCAGAGCCTCCAGTGCAAAGAGGAGCCCAAGCCATCATCACTTTGTCTTCTCCTAGGTGGGAAAGCGGGTCCCATCTTAGCCATCTTCCCCAGCCACCAGGTCGCAGGGGCATGGGGGAACATGAGAATTAAGATCCAGGTGCGGGCAACTGGTTTTGGTCCTGGAGATCTGCTGTGTGAGGGTGAGCCACGGTCACTTTGAGGCAGATGCTTCGTGCTTGGCCACAGAGTGCCCTTCCTAAGAGAAAGGCGTCATTTCTGCGCACCGCCGCCACGGTCTTCAGTTCCTCCTCTCGGACACAAGGTGGTGCGTGTCCGATCCCGCAGAAAGGCGTCCCCACGGGGGATGCAGACAAAACTGGCTGGTCAGGGTGGCCACAGTGGAGAAAGGGCAGTTTTAGACTCCTGGACGGCATCAGTGGACAGCAGTCCATGCGTGAGGTGAGCGTAAGGGTGTGTGTGCAGGAGAGTGTGAGCATGAGCATGGAGGTCTGACTATGCAACTGAGTGTAAGTGTGTGGTGTGTGTGCATGGGTGTGAGCATGTGGCCGGGACTGTGATCATGTTAGGGTGGGGGTGTGTGGTGCATGTCCGTGTGTAATTGTTGTCCTGTGGGGGG
>NW_022437002.1:13373753-13491291 GCF_009761245.1 Sapajus apella | reverse complement strand
GTGTGGGGATGTGAGGGTGTGTGTGGGGGTGTGAGCATGTATGTGAGTGTGTGAGGGTAAGAGACTAGCGGAATGAACATGTGTGTGTGAATGTGGGAGTGTGAGCATGTGTGGGGGGTGTGAACATGTGTGAGTGTAAGGGTGTGAGGATGTGAATGTGGGAGTGTGAGCATATGTGAATGAGTGTGTGAGGGTGGGGGTGTGAGCGTGTGTGTATGAAGGTGAAGGCATGAGCATGTGTGAGGGTGTGAGCATGCATGAGTGAGCATGTGTGAATGTGAGTGTGAAGGTGTGAGCATGCATGTGAGGGTGAGCGTGTGAATGAGTGGGTGAAGGTGTGAACATGTATGTGAGGGTGAGCATGTGAATGTGAGTGTAAGTGTGAAGGTGTGAGCATGTGAGTGTGAGGGCATGTGAATGTGTGTGTGGTATTAGCATGTATGAGTGTGAAGGTGAGCTTGTGAATGTGTGTGTGAAGGTGTGAGCATGTGTGTGAGGGTGTGTGTGTAAGAATGAATGTGAAGGTGTGAGCATGTATGAGGGTGAGCATGTGAATGTGAGAGTGTGAGGGTGAGCATGTGAATGTGTGAGTGTGTGAAGGTGTGAGTGTGTGAAGGTATGAGCATGTATGAGTGTGAATGTGTGTGTGAGTGTGTGTGAAGGTGTGAGCATGTATGAGTGTGAGGGTGAGCATGTGAATATGTGTGTGAAGGTGTGAGTGTGTGAAGGTATGAGCATGTATGAGTGTGAATGTGTGTGTGAGTGTAAGTGTGAAGGTGTGAGCATGTATGAGTGTGAGGGTCAGCATGTGAATGTGAGTGTGTGAGGGTGTGTGAAGGCAGGGTATGGCAGTGATTGTTCTGTTGCTGCCTGCAAGCTCCCTCCCTTAAGTCCCCTCTTCTCAGCCCTTTTCCGCCACCCTCTCAGCTGTCAGCTGACAGCCCCATTGGAGCAGGGTGGAGTCCCCCTGCTGTCCCTTGCTCACCTCCTCCCAGCCACCTCCTGCCCCTCTGTGCTGGCCCCAGGCAGGGGCAGGTGGTGCGGGGTGAGTGGGCCCTGGCAGCTCTAGCTGGCATTGGTAGGCGCACTCCACAGGCTGCGAGGCCACACCTCCTCCACCTGCCAGTGCCAGCGGCCCCCCTCAAGCCTTCGCGAGTCAGAAGGCTCTTCTGGAAGTGTGCCAGGGTCGCCTCTCCTGGCCCACCCCCTGCCACCCTCCCCACCACATCTGAGACTCACACGTGTATAGCATTAGACCAACAAGATGGCTTGATTGTGATCCTGTTGTGCCTGTGGGACTCGTGGGTTTCCAAGTGGAAATGAGAGCATTCTGATTCGTGCTTCAGGGGCCACTACTGAAAGCTGGTGGCACTTCCAGCTAGAACCCCAAGCGACGTGGCAGGCGGCTGGGACCCTGGGTCCTGCAGAGCTTGTGGGCTGAGGTGGAGGTGAGGGAGAGAGCTCGGGGTTTCTTATTCCAAACTCTGAAGCCAGGGAAGCAATGATGGTCCCTGTTCCCTCTCCTCCCGTGAATGTCAGGGTGGCTTCCTGGCAGACTGGACAGGCTTTGGGGCAGGCAGGTCCATAGCTTGGTTCTGGCCCCTTCTGGCTATGGGATCTTGGACGAGCCTCTCACCGTCTCTAAGCCTCGGGGTCTCATGGGCTCTCCATGGTGAGGTGGCTGTGCTTTGATTTGGGGAAAGTGCCTGGCAGAGTGAGCACTTGGTGAATGGCAGCTGCCAGAGCTGCTGGTGTTGTTTATCATTTCCTCTCTGTGACTCTGGTGGCCCACGGTGGCTGTTTTTTGTGGGGGAAGCTGTAGCCCAGGCTGGCTCTGCCCAAGAGGCTGTCTGGCACCCTGCAGCTCCACATCCCCTCGGTGGGAAGCACAGGTGTCTGCTGCCTCTGGGGGAGAAAGAATAGTGCAGCCCCGCCTGTCTGAGGGGCAAGGGTGCTGGGGTCCACGGTGGATCCCCAGCGCGACTCAGGTCCTCCCACTCCCGTGGTCCTCTGGTTCCATGGCCTCCACTCCTTGTGCCCGTAACGGGCTGAATGCAGCTAGGAAGCGCGTGCGTCTTCTGAGGTGGGAACCTGCCTCTTCTCCTTTTTTTTCCCTTTACTATGACGCCTGTTGCTCATAGGTACAAATCAAACGAAGAGTATGTATATGTGCGAGGCCGCGGCCGAGGGAAATATGTTTGTGAGGAGTGTGGAATTCGCTGCAAGAAGCCCAGCATGCTGAAGAAACACATCCGCACCCACACTGACGTCCGGCCCTATGTGTGCAAGCACTGTCACTTTGCTTTTAAAACCAAAGGTAAGAGACAGTCAGCTGGGGCACGGCCCCTGCCCGCTGCAGGGAGCTCCCCTCTGGGAGTCCCAGCACAAAGTTCAGGTGCCGAAACCTCTTTGCAGGGGGCCTGGAGCAGCCCCATTTCCTGGATTCGCACCCAGCTCGGTGCCCAGTGGCAGAGCAGCTGGCTCCAGACTGGCCCGTGGCTCCCCATGGCTGCCCACAGCTGTCCTCCTGGGTCTCGCACACAGCCCCTGCACCTGCGCTGCCCTGCCCTGGCCTGCCTAGCCTGGCATGGCACTCTTGTGCACAGTTCCTGGTTTTGCATCTTCTCTCATCCCCCACCCCCTTCTGCATGTCTCCTGAGCCACTGATCTGAGGCCCTCCAGCATCCATGCTCGTCACTGCCACTCTTGCATTTGGAAATCCATTCCACTCCCAGCTGCTTAACACACTTGCATGCTCACTTCTCATGCCAGTGTGCGCTGGCCTCCACCCACCGCTCCACTCCCACCATTCCCTGCTCCACCCGGCTTCTCCGCACCTCTCAGCACAGGGCCGGCCCCCCACTCCCAGACTGGCAGCCTTGTCACCCCTGCCCCGGCCACGCCCTACATCAGGGTCAGGATAGGCTCTGGCAGTCACCTGTGAAAGGAGGGACCTGCTGCAAAAGGCGTGAATCCAAGAGAGCTGTGATGGGCGGTGGACTTGGCCTGGCCTGCCGCAGCCACCCAGGCCACGCCCCCAGTGTGGACGACGGCGCTGAGTCCATGAGATTCTTGGATCGTGCTCTCCTCATGCAGGACAGGCAGGGAAGACCCTGGCAGCTTGCTCCCTGCAGACTGAATGCCTTGGTGGGAGACTCGGGGCTCTCAGCACCCCTGGTGTCTTCAGCCTCTTGAGCTTTATAGATTTCTGGGTCAGGGTTTGGACATAAGTGTCCCGTCTTCTCCTTTGAGCAGGTTGGGGGCCTCCAGGAGCCCCGTGGTTTCTCAGGGGGTGAAACTCAAGGGCATCTTTCAGCTGTGCCACCTGTTGACCTTTCTTCTGTTGGCAGAGCTGCTCCCATTGAACGAGGCTAGGCAGCGCTCTGGAGGGGCCCAGCAGGATCCCTGCCCGTCTTCACTTCCTCCATGCTCTTGTTCCTGGTCCCTTCCATTCTTGCTATACCAGGTCAGGGGCCAGTTTATCACATCCCCTGGCACAGTGGCCTCTTCTCTGACTGTGTTCCCATTTCTGGTCTCCGGACCCCATTAACTGAACCCCTGCCCTCCTCCGTCCCCTCTCCATCATCTGCAAGTTGAGCTCCAATTTTCCTGCTGAGGTTTTAGTTTAAACAAAGTGCCTGCCCTCCCGCTGCCTTTCCCCGATCCTCTTCTCTTTTAGCGTCTCATAAACAGCGTCCCAAAGGGTTATCAGAGAGGGCAGATAGGCCCAGGGCTCCCCACTCCACCCCATGGGTGCTTCAAAGGTGTCATCCATCCCTGGAGCCCTGCCCAGCATGCGCCGCCCTGGACATGGGCTGCCCCTGACACACCCCCTCCAATCGCACTTCCTCTGGCCTTCTGCAGCCAGTGGAGATTTTATGGAAGAGCCAGATGGTGATCACTGAGTGACACTTCAATTGATGGTCTTCAACTCTAAAAGCAGAAAAGTTCTCACCCAGGTCCCCTTGAAGAAACTGATCCCAGAAAACAGAATGACTTAATGCTAGAGCTGTAACTAGAACACGGGACCCACGCTCCAGGAATCACCCCGTCACCTTCCTTTCTGTGAGCAGTTACTTCCCTCCCTTCCCGGGAGTAAGTGGCAAAAAGCTGCACTTGAGATGGCCTGTGTCCAGGGGACCACACTGTCCTCAGCCTGAGGAACCCTGAGAGCTCCTCATGCAGAGCACACCTGTGCCCCACACGCAGCCCAGGTGGCCCATCACCTCAGGAAGCCATCACTCTGCCGCTTGAGACCGGAAGTTTCCAGCCCAAGCAGTTTCCCCCAGGGGGCCCACTCAATTCCCTTTGCCTTGGGTCCCTAGCAGGAGCCCCCGCTTTCTAGAAAATGCCTTCATTGGAAGCTGTACTGAGCCTGTCTGCAGTCCCTTCCTGGGTCTCTCGGAGCCAACACAGATCCAAGGCGGAGGGCCTTGGAGGGTCCCGAGCACGTAGTCTGAACAGACGGGCTGTAGCCCTCCACATTTCCAGGGGTGTAGAGTGTCCCCCGAGGGAAGGCTGCCCCTGCTGTCTTGAAGGCCAGGTCCACATGGCCATGCTCTCAACCAGTGATCAAGGAATGCCCTGAGCTCTTCCTCAAATGTTCATAGAGGCTTCTAGAAGAATAGAACCTTCCAGAACCAATGCAGGGAGCAGATGGGAAATGGTGGAATCTGAAATTCTTTGGCTAACAGAGGGGAAGCCAAGTGGGATGGTGGCAACGGAAACAGGGAATGTTCCCCATTAGCTCTCTCTGCATATGGGGGTGAAGGGAGAGCAGGACGCTGGAGCTCCTGTCTGTTTCCGGGGCCAGGTGCCTTCGTGGAGTGCTGAGCCCCGTCAGCCATCAGCTCAGACAACACAGGCCCCTTCTCTCTGGGGCTGTGTGCCTCCCCATCAGGGCACCTGCAGGCCTGCCCCAGGCAGCCCTCCCGGCCCTGCCACCCAGCTGCACCAGGGCCTGGGCGCCCCTCCTGCCTTCCTGTCTGTCTCTGTCTGCCGTGTGTGTCTTGTCTCTTGTGTCAGACGTCGTGGCAGCAGCTCAGCCTCCTGAAACTGGCTAAGGAACGCGTCAGTAGGTGGGGCTGGGGAGGCCTGTGGGTGTCCCTGTGGTGGCTGGGGGGGTCCCATTTCCTCTTCTCAGATGGTTCCCAGAGGCTGGTGGGTGACTGTGCCATGTCCAGGCCCTTGCACCGATCGCCTCAGGGGACAGAGATGGCCTGAGGTCTGCCAGGCCGGCAGGGGCGGGGACAGGGCAGTTGGTCAAAGGCAAATGAGGCAGGCAGGGTTGTTGGTGGAAGCCCTTTTATCGGAGGTTCCGCCTCCTCCCGACACCTATCACTTCCCCCAGCTTGCCTCAACTCTTCATTCCAGGGCTGTCAGGCTTTTGGTGGGGGCTGGGATGACTGTGAGAAGCTGTAGCTCTGCCTGACAAGCCGAGGCCCTCAACAGGGAAGTGGCGTTCAGGCTGCGCCTGCAGCCATGTGCTCCACCTTCCCCTTTCACAGAGGAGGAGACAGGCCTGGAGAGGGGACATCACAGAGGGACCTGGACACTGCCCATCCAGTGTCCACTCCTGGAACCCGCAGAGTCACCTCCGATCCCTGACTCCTTCCTGTACCCCCCAGGGTGGAGGCAGAGGAGAGGCAGGCCTTTGGGGGGCTCCCTGGTGCCTTCTTCTGAGAGAGGTAAAACCATTTCGCCATAAGCATCATCTTAGCATCTCTTCCTCCACACCCAGCATGTCGTGGCAGAGCCCCCGGCTGCTCAATAGAGTGACTGGCATGGGGGCGGGGTCTGCTGTCTGCCAAGCACACTCCGCTGCCACTACATGTGTCACCTCATCAAGTCCTCCTGCATCCCCACGAGGTAGGTATTACTTCATAGCTGCAGAAACCAGGGCTCAGAAGCTTAAGAAACTTGCCCAGGAGCCCACAGCTAGCAAGCAGCAGAGCCCACGGTCAAACCCAAGGCTGTCAGGTTCCGCCCAGGTTCCCTTCTGCCTCCACATGGAGTGGGAAAAGCCCCCCGAGTCTTGATACCTGGGTCCAGATGGAGCTAGGCACCAACCAGCACTGTGGCTGTGGGCCACTTGATTCGCTGTGTTGATTCAAGCAGCCCTGCCAGCATCCGAAACAGCCAGTGATCTTGTCTGATGGTGCCATCAGCACCTGGGCCCAGAGTTAGATCAGAAGCAGGGAGAACCTCAGCCTGGTGGGGGTTGAATTACATGGACTGTGAAGTTCCTTCCAACACTTTCCTCCTGCGATGAGAACCACACATGGGTATTGTACACCCATTGTGTGCCCATCATCTAACTTGGTTGATTAGAGACCTAAACCTTCCAGGCAGAACAGGTACTACAAACGAGGTAATAGCCAAATGAGCAGTGTCTGTAGTGCCATGTGGCCTGGGGTAGTCAGGGAGGGTGGGCCTGGCTCCAGAACCATAGACGGTGGGTCTCTCTGATCCACGGAAGACCACAGCTGCCTTTTCCCACCTCTTGACTGTCCTACTCCAGCTCATGATAATGAGGGCAGAGGTCCACAAGGTTGGATAGGGACCTCGGGGGACCTTCTGGCTACAAGATGACTCTGGAAATTATGGCTTTGCTCCCACTATGGCCAGGAGTAGAACATGCAGGTTTATTTCCGGTTGTAGAAGAAAAACCCAAATTGAACTAGGACCAAGGTAAAGAAAGAGGAAAGAGCTCCCCTTGCATCCCAGCTGCCCTTGACTTGAACACCTCAGGGAATCCCAGCTTAAGGTTCCCCCATCAACCTCTTAGGAAAACCCTGAAGATTTCTTCTAATTCTCAGAATGATTAACAAGCACCCTTTGGTTCATCCGCTGGGCCCTCTCCCTGGTCACCCGTCCATCCATCCCTCTCATCTAATATCTTTCCTGTTCATTTATCTTCTCATCCTATTTGTTCCTACCATTCTCCCATTTGTCCTCCCACCCATCCAACTTCCCATTCTTGCATCCTCCTGTCTGTACTCCCATGCACGTAAAAGTGCATGTCCATTCACCCATCCAACCGGTCGTTCTTCATTCTTCATCCATCCATGTCTCTGTCCTCCCATCCAGCTCTCCATCAACCTATCTGTTCACTGACCCATTCTCCCTCTGTCCTTCCATTTATTTTCATCTGCTCACCATCCTCCATCTGTTCGTCTCCTTATCTGCTCATCTAATGTTCCATCCTTCTGTCTATCCTTTTCCTGTTCTTCATTCTCTTTATATTTCCTTTATCCATCAATCGCTCTATTCACCCACTCCCAGAGGCTTCCCTCTTTCCATTCTTCTCTCCTCCATCCATCCATTCAAACTTACTAATTAATTAGATTAACGGGACAGAGCACCTGACTCAGGGAACTTATGACTTACGATGTTATGACCATATGGAAATATAGCCATCCCCAAGGCAGCAGTGAGCACATCATAGCCTGGGAGTAGCTGCCGGGCCCAAAGGAATATCCTGAGGCGTGTGGCCTGTGTTCTGGGGTAGGCTGGGATGCTCTGCCTGTCCTTCCTAGAACACTCCTGTTCACAGAGCTGTGTGGCCTATGAAATGTTGCGCACCTGTGGGGGAACTGAAGCTGTTGATACTGTTCCCTGATGCCACAGAGCTGCTGCCTCTGCTCTTCAGCTTGTGGGCTGGACCTATAACCAGGGCAAAGACAACCTCCCCTCTAAGGGCTTTGTAGGCATCGAGCAGGACAAAGCCTTGCCTGGGACTTCCCAGAACCACCCTGGTCCTGTGTCTGCACTGCAGATTGGCCTGGGGAAGCTGAGGCCCAGAAAGGGGACTTCTCTACGGAAACCAAGCTTGGCCCCCAGCCCTGTGGCTCCCGAGTCCCTGGCCAGTAGACGTCCCTATTCTCACCTTCTGTCCTGTCCTCAGGCCTAATACTAAATTTGCCCTGGTTTCTCTACCTAGACTTTAGAATTCTGCCCTGTGGGTTGCCCTAGATGTGTCCTCAGCCAGAAAGACATGCTGAGTCCTCACCCGCCACGCCGGTCAATGGGATCCTCCCACACCATCCCACACCTGAGATGGCCAATAGTCCCGCCTGATGAGTGTCACCAGCTCCTAGGGCCAGACTTAAATCAGAAGCCAGAAAAGCCTGTTGCACTTGAGTTGTCTTTTAATTTCTTTTTTGTTTGTTTTTTAACCAGCATCCCACTTCCTCATTATACTCTCTGTCTCCTCACAGCCCCACGCCCACCCCACCTAGCTCCTGTGCACTGCCCTGAACAGCAGCTGTGGCTACACTTGGCCTGAGCACCAGGGCAGAGGGATGTCCCAGCTGCTGCCCAGCCCCTGCAGCCTGCAGGGCCTTGACTGGTCTGAGAAACCGCGGCCTGCCGGCCAGGTGCTACCTCCATAAGCCCTGGGTCTGCCCTGGCCTCTTGCCCCACTACAGAGCCTAAGTCTGTTCTCCTTTCTTTCCAGGGAATCTGACTAAGCACATGAAGTCGAAGGCCCACAGCAAAAAGTGCCAAGAGACAGGGGTGCTGGAGGAGCTGGAAGCCGAAGAAGGTAAATATTTCCAACCTCCTCCCTCTTCCCTTCGTCCACCTTCCCTTCGCCTTTCCTCCTTGCCTCCCCTGCTTCCTTTCTGTCCACTTTGCCCCATTCCTCCTCCTCCCCTCTCTCCCTCCCATGCCTTCCCCTTCAGTTCTCCCAACTATCAGATACAAAGGGTAAATTCCCTGAATGATGGAGCCCACTCCGCACATGCCATAGGGTGTGCTGTGCAGCCCTAGCTATCATGCATTACCATCTGTCATGCAGGTGGGGCACCTGGCACCCATGGGTGCTCAGTGAATGTTTACTGAATAAATGCACATGAGAGTACTTAGAGTCAACATTGATTGAGTGCCCGCTATGTGTCAAGCAGGTCGTAAATGTATGCCCTGAAGTATCCCAGCAGCCCCTCCCAGCGACGCCATGGGACACATATTCTCCAAAGCCCCACACCCACACTCCTGCCTTCACACTCTGGCATGGGCCTGACCCATGGGCCTTTTGGAGCTAGGGGAGTTTCAAGAGAGCCCACAGCAGACCTCAGCCGCTTGTTCCCTCTACACACCCCAGCTGTGGCGGTCAATCCTCAGGAGGCACCTTAGAGTCAGTCTCTGAGGAGACAAGGCAGAGCAGTCGAAGGCAGCGGGTCTGGCTGGGCACTGCCCGGCCTCAGCAGTCAGGCAGGAGGCCAGAGGGGCTTTGTGGTGGACAGGGCCCTCCAGCAGGGGGAGGCTGGAGCCATTTCTCCAGCACCAAGCACAGCAGGAATCCTGCTGATTCCCTGAAATCAGCCCCAGGACTTAGAGTGTGACAGACAAGAGTGTGTATTCACGCACGTGTGTGTGTTGTTCCGTTTTTGTTTTTCCGATTTGGGGATGTATTTGTGGTCTTACAAAACAGAGTTAAGTCACATTTCCCTTTAAGTGGAATAAGTCACTCTTATGGAACAGAACACGGTGAACTTGGGGCTGTTCCCCCCACAGCTAGAATGTGGCTTCACTATGCTTAAGGATACACTGGGCCATATACATATGTTGTCTCATTGAGTCCTCATAACAGGTGGCAGAAACTGTGTCACGCATGTTAAGGCAGGGAAGGTAAAGCTCCAGCAGGTAAAAATAGCCCAAGGTCACACAAAAACCCTGGCTGCATGCCACCCCACTGCCTGGTGGGCCGGACCAGGGGAGCCTGAGCCTAAGCCGGAGTCCTCCCTCCAGGTCCCTGCCCCACCCCAGCCTCATTTTCCCAGTACGGAGAACAAGGATGCTGAGAGCCACGTTTTTGAGGACGAAATCCGTGCATTCATTCCAGAAGTAATTACTGGGCACAGTCACTGTGCCGGGCTCCGTTCTGGGTGCTGGAGATTCCGCAGTAAATAAAACAAGGAAGGAACAAAGCTGGGCAAGGAGCGAGGGTGGAGTAGAGCAGGGCCTTGCCTGTGAAGCCGAAGAAAAAGCAGAGGAGCCAAGTGAGGGCTGGGGCACGCGGGGAGGGCCGCTGTGATAGACGGCGGTGTGAGCAGAGAACCCACGCGGAGGAACCGGGGTCAGGAGCCACGTGGGGTCAGGAGGCACGTGGGGTCAGGAGGCACGTGGGGTCAGGAGCCACGTGGGGTCAGGCAGGAGCTCTTCCCCAGAGACAGCAGCAGGCTCTTGGCCCACGTGCTGGAACCTGCAGGGTGCGGGGGACAGACAGTTCAGTGAGAGCTGGAGCCTGGGGGTTGAGGGGCACGGGGGTGTCCGGGAGTAGGGGAGGGAGGCAGGGCGTCCTCTGGCCTGTGCCGGGGGCGCGGGGAAGCCGGGTATGCTCAGGAGGTGGAGAAGCGGCGGGATTCTGGGTGGGCTCTGGAAGGAGAGCCCACAGGCTCAGCTGACCCCATATGGAGCAGAGGGGAGGGGTGAGGACGAAAAGGAGCCAAGGAGGTCTCCAAGGTTTACGGCCCAAGAGACTGAAGGATGGAGTTGCCACTTCCCGCGACAAGGCAGATGCCGGGGGGAGCGGCAGGAGGAGCTCGTGTCTGTGGGACGCGAGGTGGCGCGTGGGAGGACAGCCTGGAAAGAGCGAGGCGCCCCGGCCCCGCCCCCGGTGCTGCCCAGGCTTGGCGCCAGCGCCACCGTGTGGCCTCTTCCAGCGGCTCCCGCCGCGCGCTCAGCTTTCTCATTTGTGGAGCCTTGGCCTCGATCCCAGCAGGGGCGGGGCCGCTCCAGCAAGGGCCCTGGGAAGGGGCCGCCCAGCCAGGGGCATTCCCCAGAGCCCTGCAGGAACCCACATGTGGAGGGCCCGGCCAACTCTGAGCCTGAGCCGAGCAGGGGACTCTTGGCTTCCAGCATTACTGCACTGAGTGCCCAGGACAGGCCACTACCCCCACTGCGCCTGAACTTCCACGTTAGTAAGGAGGGTCTTGAGGAGCCCCCCTGCTGGACATCAGGAGACGCTGGTCCTGACTCTCCCTCACTCCTAACACTACCCGTGACCTTCATCTGCAAAATGCTGACAATGCCACCCCAGCTGCCTGCCTGCTGACACTAGGGAGGCAGGGATCACGGGATGACAGGAGCTGAAGTTTAATGGGCACTTACTGTGTGCCAGGCCCCCACAGTCCTCTCAGCATCTTCCTAGGGTGCTTTTATTGCTACCCAGTTTACAGATGAGGAAACCAGACACAGAGAAAGTAAAATATCCAACATCACACAACAAGGAAGTAGTGGTGCTGGGATTCAGACCCAATCCCTCCCTGCTTCTTGGAGTAGCATATCATTTTTAAACTGTCAGTGTAATAATTCAAGGGCTGTAAACCTTAGTTCCGACTCAGCCACCAGCTCTCACTGGGTCATCTGTGCCTGGATTTTGCTGTATGTAAATGAGAGGCAGGACCAGGTGTCCTGGTGCTGAAGCAGGCCCCTGCCAAAGTCCTAGGCAAGGGAAGTCAATGCCTGGGGCATAACTTCGAAGTTCACCCCCATCCCCAGCCCTGCTCTCATCCTAATCCGTCATTCCGCCTCTGCTTTCATCACCCTGCCTCTAGCCTCGGGGCCCTCCCTCTGCCTGCCAGCCCCAGCTCCGCCCCATAGTTTTTGACCTACATCCGACTGAATGCCCACTTTTGTCCACTTCGGACATCTGACTGCTGCGTGCTGAGTGACTTGGAAGCACTAGTGCCAGGCTTTCTGGCCCCTAGGCAGCTGTGCATGGTGGAGAGCCAAAGCCTGGCTGCCCCACCGGCCTGGGTCAGCTTCTGTGCCAGCCCTCCTGGTCAGCAGTGGGTACAGGACTGACGTGTGAGTGACGGGGCTGGCCGGCTCAGCCCACCTGCAGCAACCTCACTCTGCAGACCAGAAACAGGTTCCGACAGTTTAGTGGTGGGCCAGCGAGCAGACCAGATGTTCGCAGAGCTCTCCCCAGCGTCTGGATTGCTGGCCATTTCAGAGGTGCCCAAACTAGACCCCTGACATATTAGAGGTGAGCCGGCTGGTTGGGGCCATCCCAGAGGAAGCAGACCAGGAGGCTAGAATTTCAGAGCCCCAAACCCTGCAGCCGGGAGCAACCTAGACTTCAAAAGGGCAGTGGGTCCTCAGATAAGAGTGTGGCTGGGATGGGGACCTGCTCTGCAGCTGGAGGCCAGATTAGCCAAACCGCCCACAGAGGTCAGAGTCTGCCACCTGCCAGGTGCCATGGTACCAGCCAGCGGGAGCCTGGTCACTATGGCAGATGTGTGTTTAGACTGACCATGGGTGGCTCTGTGCTGCTGGACCAGCCAGTGTGACTGCGCTGCCCTGGAATAATAGATTTCATCATGAATGGATTGATATGGTAGCTGTAATTATTTCTAAGCCCTTACTGTGTGCAAGGCCTTCCTTTTACTCCTCCTAGAAAACCCTGTGAGGTGAGACCATCACATTCATTTAACAAAGGGGCAGACCAGCACAGCAAAGTGGGGTAACTTGCCCATGGTGAAGCCAGCACTGAGATGCTAGTGGAAAAAAACAAAGAAACAAACGAAGACTGTCTTCTTTGTTATGCTCAATCCCAGCCCTGCTACTGTCTTCCTTGGGCAAGTTACTTACTCTCTCCTACCTCGGTTTCCTCATCTGTAACATGATGATAAGAACAGTACCAGCTTCACAGGATGCCTTGAGGTCTAAATGGATAAATATACCTAAAGCCCTTGGAGATGAACATTGCACATTCTAGGCATAAGGGAATTATTGTTCACTATTGTTATTCACAATGTGCTCCCATATCTATTATGTTTCTTGGTTGTCACAACAATCTTGTGCCCTTGCCATGGCTATCATGCCCAGGTGGCAGGCAAGGAAACTGGGGCTCAGAGAGGAGCAGCCATGGGGCCAGTGGGGCCAAGGCTTAATGGTGACCTTGGGTCTTCTGTGTTTGCCCTCAGGAACCAGTGACGATGTGTTCCAGGACTCAGAAGGGCGAGAGGGCTCAGAGGCTGTGGAGGAGCATCAGTTTTCAGACCTGGAGGACTCAGACTCAGACTCAGACCTGGATGAAGACGAGGATGAGGATGAGGACGACAGCCAGGAGGAGCTGTCCAGACCATCCTCAGAGGCGCCCCCGCCTGGCCAGCCACACGCACTGCAGGCAGACTCCTCACCCATCTTGGGCCCTCAGCCCCCAGATGCCCCTGCCTCTGGTACAGAGGCTACACGAGGCAGCTCCGTCTCGGAAGCTGAGCGCCTGACAGCCAGCAGCTGCTCCACGTCCAGCCAGAGCATCTTGTGCCTCCCCCGGCTGGGACCAGCCGTCATGGGCTCTGTGGAGAAAGACACAGGCTCAGCCCTGAGCTCCAAGCCTGTGTCCCCAAGAAGACCGTGGTCCCCAAGCAAAGATGTAGGCCACCCACCACTAGCCCGCAAACACTCACTAACCAAAAACGACTCGTCTCCCCAGCAATGCTCCCCGGCCCGAGAACCACAGGCCTCAGCCCCGAGCCCACCTGGCCTGCACATGGACCCAGGAAGGGGCCTGGGCCCACTCCCTTGTGGATCTCCAAGACTTGAGCTGTCTCCTCTCACCCCCCACCCCCTGGGAAGAGAACTGCCCCTTGGAGCACATGTGCTTCTCAGACTCGAGGGTACCACCAACCCGGGCCTCCCCAGACACTCGCCCACCCGGAGATGGTCTCCAGGTCAGGCCGAGTCACCACCACGGTCAGTGCTGCCAGGAAAGTGGGCCTTGGCTGGGCCGGGCAGCCCCTCCATGGGCGAGCATGGCTCAGGCTTGGGGCTGGCCCCACGGGTTCTCTTCCCGCCCACGCCTCTACCTCACAAGCTCCTCAGCAGAAGCCCAGAGACCTGCGCCTCCCCGTGGGTGAGTTCCTGCCCCTGGTGGCTGGGCCACTTCTCTCCTGTGGGTGCAGGGGTTGCAAGTTCACCCCCTCCTGGGTATCACACCTGGAACTAAACAGCTCCGCCAGCTCAGTAGTTAATAATAATTTAGCAAAAATTTATTAGGCACCTACTGTGCCAGGCACCATGCTGGGTGCCCTAAATCAGCTGGCTTATTAAACTTCATTTTAGCCTCAGAAGCAGAGAGTATGGACTCTGGCGTTCATGGGATCTGGGTTCTACCACGTATTAGTCCGTTCCTGTATTGCTATAAACGAGTACCTGAGACTGGGTAATTTATAATGAAAAGAGGGTTAATGGGCTCACAGTTCTGCAGGCCGTATAGGAAGTATGGTGCCAGCATCTGCTCGGCTTCTGGGGAGGCCTCAAGCAGCCTTTACTCACAGTGGAAGGTGAAGCAGGAACAGGCACCTCACATGGCAGAGTGGGAGCAAGACAGAGTGTGGGGGGTGGGGGGTGCCACACACTCAAAATGCCAGATCTCATGAGAACTCACTCGCTCCCTGGAGGACCATAATCAGGCCATGAGGGATCAGTCTCCATGACCCAAACACCTCCCACCAGGCCCCACCTCCAACATTGGGGATTACAGTTCAATACGGGATTCTGGCAGGGACAGATATCCAAACTATATCATATCACTTGCAAGGGGTGTGGCCTTGGATGTGGGTGTAATTTCCCACCCCCCCCACCCATCCCCATCTGCCTGTGTTCTTTGAGAAGATGACAGAACTTAAACAAAACCATCGCCATCTCCAGCATCACTGTCACCAATGCCCTTGGAGGCACCACAGCCAGTACCATCCCTGTCAACCATCAGCACTGTCCCCATGGCCAGCAGCACCACCGTCACCACTGCACCAACACACCCCTGATGCCACCCATCAGCACGGCCACCATCCCTGTCCTCTCAGCTGCCATGACCCCACCACGGACAGCACCATCATTGTCAGCTGACCTTCACCTTCCGACACCTTCTCTGTCCTCATGTTGCTGTGACCCAGCCCTGTCACTCCAAAGGGATACTGATCTAGGAATCTTTCCTTGATTTTTAATTTTAGGGTCACATTCAAATTCCTGGGGGCAGCACAAGGTCAAGAGCCTCAGGTAGGAACTCATGTCCAAGGGTGAAGCTGAGTGAAGACCATTTTACAAATAGAAGAGGCACCAGACCCACATAGAGGCCACACTCATGGGTGACAGCAGGGCCCCACCTCACTCATGGGTGATAGCAGGGCCCACCTTGCTCAAGTACCCCCTCCTTTGAAGACAGGTATGCTGGCCAGAGAAATGGAGTCCATGGGGCCTGAGTGTGCCCATGGTCACTGTAGAGCCGGACATGGCGCATTCCAGAGACAGCAGCTGGCTTGGCATCAGTGGGCAGGGAGTCAGGAATTTGGTTCTGGGCCCAGCTCAGCTGGGACTCTGGACTCGCTCTGTGATCTTGGGCGAGTCCCTCTCCCACTTCCAGGCCTCAGCTCCCCACGTCTCCAGCACGTGACCTTCACCTCACCTTGTCTTGTTTTCTGCCCCAGCAGAAGGCCGTGTCCCGAAGTCCCTCCTGCTCACCCGGCCCTGCTCATCCTCTCTCCTCCCGACCCTTCTCCGCCCCCCATGACTTCCATGGCCACATCCCGGCCCGGACAGAGGACAACATCTTCAGCCACCTGCCTCTGCACTCCCAGCACTTGACCCGCGCCCCGTGTCCCTTGATTCCCATCGGTGGGATCCAAATGGTGCAGGCCCGGCCAGGAGCCCACCCCACCCTGCTGCCAGGGCCCACCACAGCCTGGGTCAGTGGCTTCTCCGGGGGTGGCAGTGACCTGACAGGGGCCCGGGAGGCCCAGGAGCGAGGCCGCTGGAGTCCCACCGAGAGCTCGTCAGCCTCCGTGTCACCTGTGGCTAAGGTCTCCAAATTCACGCTCTCCTCGGAGCTGGAGGGCAGGGACTACCCCAAGGAGAGGGAGAGGACCGGCGGAGGCCCGGGCAGGCCTCCTGACTGGACGCCCCAAGGGGCCGAGGCACCTGCAGAGCCCACACCCACGCACAGCCCTTGCACCCCTCCTGACACCTTGCCCCGGCCGCCCCAGGGCCGCTGGGCAGTGCAGTCCTGGAGCCCCCGCTTGGAGTCCCCACATGCACCGGCCAACCCCGAGGCCTCTGCCACCCCGCCACTGGACCGCAGCAGTTCCATGGGCTGCCTGGCGGAGGCCTCTGCCCGCTTCCCAGCCCGGAGGAGGAACCTCTCTGGGGAACCCAGGACCAGGCAGGACTCCCCTGAGCCCTCAGGAAGTGGGGAGCCCAGGGCATCTCCACATCGGCCTGAGGACAGGGGCCCCCCCAACGCTTAGCCTCTCTCCAGCCGCTTCAGCATCTGACTTCCAGCGTCCAGACGTTTCCAGCCACGTTCCTCAAGTCATCCGCTCCCTCGGCCCCATCTGGCCCTCCGTCCAGGAGCTCTCACGGCCCCGTCTGTTGTACCTTCTCATGTATGCAGTTACCTGTGCCTTTTTCTACACCTTTTGTTGCTTGAAAAGAAACAAAACAAAACACATACATACATTTTTTAAAAACCCACGAGGAGTCTGAGGCTATGAATAGTTTATGCTTTTGGGAGAAGGCTGAGGGTGGAACCTCCTGACCCTCCCCACCACGGTTGGCAGCCACCCACCCCAGAGGCTGGCAGAGGGGAAGGGGTGCACTGAGGGGCAGAGAAAAAGGAAACTTTAAACAACATGGAATTAAATGTAAAAGGAAGCACTCCTGTGTACAGATGCTAGCAAGGTTTCTGTTTATCCCCACTTTACCCCTGCCCAGCTCGTGGCCACCCCTCTCTGCCAGCAGAAAGACCAGTGTCCCCAGGCAGAGGGGTGCAAACACAGGTGGATGACCCACCCAGGCCCCAGCAGGCAGGCCCTGAAAAAATAATCTTTTTCTTTTTTTTTTTCTTTTGCAAGAAAATAAAATGTTACTTTTCCTAGGATTTCAACACAAAATAATAGGAGCAGGTAGAAGGAGGAGGGTTGGCTCCCCAAGGGCTCCTGGACACTCTGGAAGTCTGAGTCCTAGGCCCATCCTGGCACTCCATGGGTGGGCAGGCCACCCCACCCACGCATCCCCACTCCCGACACTCCCTTCTGCTCCCCACCCCGGTCCCCTGGGCTGGGGAAGGAGTCCTGACTGTCTGTCCCTGGCTCTGGAGCCCCTGACTGAGGCCTCACTCTCCTGTTGCTTCCTCTGTTTTAAAACTACCCGCAAAGGCGGAAGTGGCAGGCCCCAAGCCCTAGGGGCTGCTTCTGAGACTGGGTTTTGGGTTTTGTTTCACCTTAGTTCCTGCGGTACAAGGGACCCTGTTCCCCTCAGGGCTGGGTTTTTCCAGTGCTCTGCAGCAGAAGTTTGCAGGGAACTGTTTCCTCTGCCCCTGTCTCCACTACCCTAAGGAAATACCCAGAACTGTGACTGCTGGGCACGGCCTGGGCCTGTTGGTCGTCTTACACCTCTTTTTGAAAAAGAGAGAGGGTGTGGTGTTTGATAGTTTGCCCAGCCACCTCATTCTCTTGACCTAGAGGATTTTTGAATTGTCCTAAGTCATTGGAATTCTTCTCTGAAGCAATCAGTGCAAGCCAGTGCCTCTTCCTTATCCCCGTCTCTACCTTCAGAAAGCTGCCCTGCATTTCCTGGGGCACAACTCTGCTTTGTAAGAAAAATCATAGGACCAGAAATGTAAATCCCAAATTGAACTATGGAACCTGAACTCTAGCAAGTTTGCCCCAACTGGGAGAGGTGAGTTTTCTCCCAGTCTTGCAAAAGTGATTGTCTTTACTTTCCACAAGGGAGGGCCGCACAGGGACAGCTGTCACGGCCCATGCAGGCTGGGTTTGATGCCACCCTATACAGAGCAGGGACCTCTCTGGCCAACCTGTAGTCCTCAGCCAGGCTGTATGAATCCCGGGGCTCTTGAGCTGTTGAAGCTCTTTGGGTCCAGGACACAGTAGGTGGGGAGGGTTGGGACCCTGCTGTGAGCTCCGTGTGCTGGCTGTACTTGCCTCTTCCAATTCGTGGCCTTTCCCTGCTTGGTCCCTACTTGACAGACAAACCAGCCACCGTCCAGCCTGCAGCCAGAACACCTTCACTCTCCTTTGCCTCACTCAGCGCTAAGACAAAAGTGAGGCAAAAGGCAGGGCCTCCCTGGGGGTGCACTGTGCTCCAGGGTTCTGGGGAGTCGGGGTTAGGCAGTAGCTCCTGGTGGCTTCACTCAGAGACCAGGGCTCTCATCCTCCCCAAGAGACGCAGCAAGCCCAGCCTGGACCACACTGTCCATACTGCTGTCGTGGCCTAGCAGAAAGTGACTCCTCCTCCGAGTCCTGGGAGGCCAGGGCTTTCTCCACCCCTGCCTTTCCGCCCTAACCCACGGGACTGCCCACGGATTGGAGGCTTCAAGGGCTGAGGTCTGGGAGGTGCATAAAGGGCATTGCTTCGGCCCAAGTTAGAAATCTTCCTGGCCAAGTTCTTCCTGCCCCAGACCTACAAAGCAGCAGACTGGGCGCTCTGGTGGACTAGCCCCTGCCCTTGGTGGGGGGCCCATACCACTCCACCCCACCCTGCCTTCCAGCTCGCCTGGGCATTTTTCTTCCTGTACTCAAACAGCCCACCCACCCAAGGTTTCTTCTATGGGCTGCCTAGCAATGAACAGTGCAGCCGGCAGGCCAGAGTCCTGGCATCACCGGGCTTAGGCAGGGAAGCCACAGGGGCCAGTGTCACTGGAGACTATTTCTAAAAGATAGGGGGAAATGCACCAATAGAATCTCACCAAAGGGCTGCCTCCATATTGATGCTGTGCCCAGAGTGACAGCACCAATGCCACCAGCCTGGGTATATGTCACTGGGCACAGCTCTAACCCCCCTTCTGGACTCTAGTCCCACTCCTCTGTGCACAGAGCCCCCAGCCCACAGGTGCACCTTCATGATTTGGAGAAGACGCTGGCCCCATGCACACCCGCCCCTGGGCCTTCTTCCCTGTTCCCAGTTCCCTGTTCCCTGTTCCCACTTCTGAGCTTCCTGTTTGCCTGTGATGTCACTGCACCTGTTGAGGGAAGCGTCAGAGGAAGCAGTGGCTGACTTGGCACAGATGCCTGCTGCGGGCTCTGTTGAAATGCTCCAGGTGGCCATTCCTTGGTACTAGCCCTGGTCCTTGAGTGTGGGCAGTGGGGGAGGAACCAACTGGTCAAGGTTTCAGAGCCAAACCTCGCCTTCGGCTGGTGAGTCCTTGCCCCCCAGGCCTGCACTCCACGATGCCCTTCACCCTTGGCAATCTCAGGACCATTCTGCATAGTAACCCCACTCCTCTCTGAGGACATGCCTGCCCCTCCCGCCCGCACCTATGGCTCTCACTCTGGCCTCAACCCCTGCAACCCCCAGGAGCCTGACAGCAGCCAGCTGCCTGCACTGTCACCTCCAACTTCCAGACCCAGAAGTCCCTCTGCTTCCCTCTGTTGGAAAAAGCCTAAAAGAATTAGCTTCCAGATTCCTCTAGCCCCTGCTCCATTCCCACCCAGTCCTTCTGAAGAGGAATGAGCAGCACATCTGCACTGGATTTCTCTCTAGTCCTTTCTCCAGACAAATCCTTCTTAAAGCAAAAGTCCTGGCTGAGCACCTGTCCTTAGGGACCAAGCTGCCGTGTGACCAGGGGAAGGACATTCCTGAAAGGCTGGTCCACCAATTCTGCTTCTGTGTTGTGAATCCAGTCTGCTTTCCATTAGAAAACCGCTTCGGCACTTACGATCACTTTACTAAATCTAGTATTTAAAAAAAAGAAAGAAAAAAGAATCGTGCAGGCAAATGTAAATTACAATGCTCTCTGTAAGATAAATATTTGCCTTTTTTTCTAAAAGGTGTATGTATTCTGTACGTGAAATTGTCTGTAGAGAGTTTCTATGTTCTTAAATGGCAATACATTCCAAAAATTGTACTGTAGATATGTACAGCAGCCGCACTGGGATGGGGTGGTTTTGCCTGTAATTTTATTTAAACTCCGGTTTCCACACTTGCATCTTGCAATGTTGGTATGGTATATATCAGTGCAAAAGAAAAAACAAAAAAACAAAAAATCTACGCAGGTCTAAAGCACAGAGTCTGACGTACAAAAGGAAAAATGCTCAGTATCGATGTGTGTGACCTTTGTTGTAAATTACATCTGTACTGTGAATGAGAAGTTTTTACAAGTATAATAATTGCCTTTATTACAGCTCTGGCTGAGTGTTCAGCCTGAGGATATTTTTTAAAAAAACAGCATGTTGGAATAAATTTGAAAATCCCAACATAGCCCTACTTGCCTGGCTCATAGTTTTTCTAGAGGGTTCCACGGTGTCAGAGTTGGAAGGACACTCGGCATCCCAAGTGCTCGTTTTGCTGCGGAGCAGTCAGGCCAAGAGAGCGGGGGTGACTGGACCACAGTCACACAGCTCAGGACTCTCTTGCGGCCCCTGGGAAGACCTCGCGAGGAAGCAGCAGATACAGCACCGTGTGGTTTGGGGCCTGTATGTGTTCCCTAGTCTGCGGTGACAGATCACCACAAATGAGGTGGTTTAAACAACAGAAATTTATTCCCTCACAGTTGTGGAAGCCTGAACTCCAAAGTCAAGGTGCTGGCAAAGCTGATTCCTTCTGGAGGCTCTGAAGGAGCCTCTCCTAGCTTCCGGTGGCTGTAGGCAGCTCTTGGTTTATACACTCATCACTCCAGTCCCTGCCTTGATAAGGTCACATTTCCAGATTCCAGGCATTAGGACATGAACTTAACTTTTGGGGGGCCCCTCATTCACCTCACTACGAGATGAGTAGTAAGTGAATTGGTTCTTGAGTGTTGGCAGTGGGGGACGCACAGCCACTGACTGCCTGTGTGACCTTGGGCAACTCACCTAACCTCTCTGTGCCTCTGTTTCCTAGTCTGTAAAGTGGAGGGTCATGATCTATATAAGGGCTGGTGGGGGGATTAAATCAGATCGCATATACAGGGTGGCTAACAGAGCCTGGAACATAGTAAGCCTTCAACAATTTGTTTCCCCCAGCGTGCTGGGGTTACAAGAATGCAAAAGAAGTGGAGTCCCCACCTTTTGTATTCAGCAATGGTTTGCCAAGTGCCAATGAGAAGCAGTCGTTGATACCACAGTGAGTGGGACAGACACAGAACCACCACGAGGAGCTCACATTCTAGCAGGGGAGGCCATCATCAATTACTCAGTCCACTGGCCATCACGGCTGTGGTGGAAGAGAGTGACAGTGCCAATCCAGAGTGAGTCTGCTTCACCCAGGGGACCTTTCCTGGAAAAGTCCTAAGGGTCGGGAGGACAAAGAGAGCCATGAGAAGGAGCAGATAGATTGATTGATGGGAGATCAAGAGGGATTCTCAGGGTAAGCACCGTCCAGAAGTTTCATGCTGAGAGCCTAAGAGGGTCTGTTTGTTCAAAGCAATCGGGGGATTAATTGTTGCGGCTTTTGGGAAAGCTGGACTAGTATAATTCCTGGCACATAGCGGGCCCTTTGTAGATGCTGCTGAGTGTGGAATAAATGGTCGTGGTGGATGGGGGTGGTTGAGGAGTGAGGACAAGGTGGGGAAATGGAGGCAGCAGACACAGACGCCTTCTAGGGGCCTGGGCTAGAGACTGGAGAGCTGGGGCAGTCGCAGGGGGGTATGGGGTGCAGGGAAAAGAAGCCGAGTATGTGATGGGCTGGTGGGGAGACAATGAGCACATGTAGACTCCTCTCCCACTGTGGCCCAAAGGAAGGGAGGGAGGAAGTGCAGATGCAGTCAGCATGTCTGTTTGGTGACAGGAAGTTGAGGACACTGTTTGTTTGAGACAGAGTCTCACTCTGTTGCCCAGGCTGGAGCGCAGTGGCACAATCTCGGCTCACTGCAACCTCCACCTCCCAAGTTCAAGCAATTCTCCTGCCTCAGCCCCCCAGTAGCTTGGATTACAAGCACGTGCCACCATGCCCAGCTAATTTTTGTATTTTTAGTAGAGACGGGGATTTCGCCACGTTGGCCAGGCTGGTCTCGAACTCCTGACCTCAAGCAATTCATCTTCCTGGGCCTCCCAAAGTGCTTGGATTACAGGCGTGCGCCACCACGCCCAGCTGAGGACACTCTTGAAGATGGATTTCGTGTGAGAAATAGAGTGAAATCACCTGAGGAAGTTGCAGCGTGAAAAGATCAAAGACACTTGAGGAGGTGTGAATGAGCTTTGAAAGGAGCAGGCGGAAGCCCACAGGGAAACAGGGAAGGCACCTGCGTGGCATCGCAGGCCGGCTGCCCTCTGCTCAGCAGTGTGGTTTTTCCAGCAGCCCTCGTCCGCTGGCTGTGGGCATGGGGAAGGTGGCCTGGGCTTAGCCAGGCCATGGGACATGAAGACAATGAGTCACTGGAGGTGAGTCACTGGCAAGTGAAGAGGTAAGGCCACTGACCACTGAGCCCACAAGCTGAGAAGGAAGCAAACAGGCCTGGCTGATAAGGAGAAAGGCCAGTGGTCAAGTGGTCACTTGGATGAAAACAGGAAAATGTTATGAATTGGCTTAACTCGTTGGATGAAGACTGTTGGCCACAGGCACGGGTGGTTGAGGTACAATGACAGAGATCACCACTGGGATGAAGGGGACAGGAAGTGAGCGTGCAGGGTGCCGAGTGGGTTATGCTGGTGGCAAGTGAGGCCATCACTGAGCATTGCAGGGCTTAAGTGGCGATCTGGGCTGTGAGCCAGAGCGTAACAGTCAGGGTGGGTTCTGTCCGCTGCAGAAACTAGCAACGCAGACACTCAGTGGCTGAATGCAAGGGAAGTGTATTTCTTCCCCTCACTGTATGTTCAGTGTGGGTCGGCAGGGGAATGATGCTTATCCTAGTCAGTCAGAGAGCTAGGCGGATAGAGGCTTCATCCCTGTGCTTCCATGACCCCGCGAGGCAAGTACAGAACTTAGCGCTTCCCACTGGCAACTACAGCGAAACTCCATCTCAAGAAAAAAAAAAAAGCTGGCATAGATGTCAAAGAAGTCTGTGCTTGGGCAGCCCATGTCCTTTTCCTCGGCAAGAGCAGGTAAGTAACTCATAGCTGGCTGTATTTTGGCTCTACGTGAAAACAACTATCCCTTCCATGCATATTTTGCCAGCGAAAGCAAGTCACATGGTCATGCCTGATGGAGGAGAATGAGAAGAATTGGAAACAGCCCTCATGATAATCATACAAGGCTTGGACTTCTCAGAACTGGACTAGGAGATGAGCAGATGTCAGCGATGGGAGGGGGAGGGCCTGACAGTGTTGGCCTCCAAGGTGCTGGATTTTTACAGTGAGCAAGTGAAAAAAATAACAGTCGCAAAGAGGCCCCGGGAGCAAACATGGCATTTGGCTTTAAAATCATGGGACAAAGAGCCATTGTTGGAGCAGGTGCCTGGGGAGCACGTCCTTGGGCGGTGGGGAGGGCCCGTCTCAGTCTAGGCCAGTGGGGAAGGACAGCCCCCAAGAGCCACAGAGGGAGAAGAAGAATAGCGTATTGTGTGCTAGGCCCAGTGCCCATCATTTGACACACTCAATTTGTAGTCCTTACAACAACCCGGCAAGATGAGAGTCACTATCCCCATTTTTAGAGAGGAAAACAGAAGGGCCCCCAGCAGCCGAAGGTACGCAGCTGGGCAGGGGTGGTATGAGGACTAGAAAACCCTTGTCTGACTCCCATGAGGTCCTTCAGGAAACCTGAGGTCTTCCCTCCCCTCCCATCTCACACTCAGGCTCCAGGAGAGCCCCGGGTCTCAGACTGATCAGCTGCGACCACCCAGGGTCCAGCCGACGCTTCTCTCCAGCAGCCAACATCCTGACTTGTCAGCATGGCTGCCTGGTAGCCACGTTAGGTCCTTGTGCCTGAGGCCACAGGTGCAAGGAGTGACCAGCAGATGCCAGGGCCTAGGTTCCAGTAGCCAAGAGCATGAAAAGGGCCATGAATTCTTTCCTGCACTGTCTGCCGACAGGCCCATGGCCCACCAGTCATTCACGCATCATGGCCAGCAGGCCTCCCAGGCTGCTCTCTAAGGTTCGTGAACCACTTTCCCATTTGGAGTGGACTAGGGCAGGACGCACACTCCCATTTACAGATGAAGGAGAAAGCCCAGGATCACTCCCTGGCCAGCAGCAGGACCACTCCCCTGTCCCCTTAACCCCAGCCTCAGAGGGCAGTGGCCACTGTTGGATGCTGCTGAGGCCTTCACCAAGCTTTGTCTGGGTCCCAGTCCAGGTCTGGCTGGGGCTGCAGAACTCGGAGATTCTACCCTCACCCTTAGGCCTGGGTCCTCTCTGGGCTCAGAACCTGGAGACCACACTCTGTTCTGGAGACTCCAGGGGGCGGGCCACTGTAGGTGGGATGGGCCAGCCTGAGATGGGCATGAGAGGAAAGAAGGAAGGGCTGGTGGAGGACAGAGAGCAGGTGAAGAGGGTGCAGATGGGTCCGTGCTGCGTGGGACTCATCATGGGCACTGCTCGGGAGACGCTGGGAGGAGACACCTCAGAACCTCGTCATCTATGCCAGAGCAGAAAGGTAGGAAGTATCGGCCCCATTTCACAAGCAAGGAAATTGAGTCACAAAGAGGTTATTTGCCCAAGGTCAGGGTGCCAGAGTGATGACACTGCTTCCCCGAAAACATCAGGGCCAGGAGTTGAAACCAGGTCCCCACATTTGGGAAATGATTAGCTTCCTATGGAAAGAGAATCTGGGCCTCTTTGCTACTCAGCAGCCCTGGAATCTGGGTTGGGGCTGGGGGACCCCAACATACATATTCCCCAGTTATTTCCAGGCATCACTGACTTTAGGGGACCCCACTGCCTACTGCTCCCTTTCCAGATGAGAATATTGATGTCCAGTGCTTGGCCCAAGGCCAGGGCTAGGTAGGATTCCCAAACCCTCAACAAAGCCACCTGCACCACCCCACCCATCCCTCCTTTGACCCCAGGCCTGAGTTCAACTGCCCGTCTCTCCTGCCCAGCTCTGCCTTTTTAGGAAAGGAGAAAAGCAGCCCTGGGGGTGGATGGGCTGACGGGCAGGCAGACATGCTAATCCACCAGCTCCTGGTGTCTCTAGTTACCCGTGGTTTGGGGCTGGGCAGCCCCAGCTGGGAGTGCCAGTCCAGCCAATGGGTGCCGCCGGCCGAGCTCTCTGCCAGAGCCATACAAGGCTTTGCCACAGCCCAGGCCTGAGCTGGCATAGGGCAGCCCCAGCACCAGCACCTGCCCCGCCCCTGAGCCTGCCAGCCCAGCACGTCCTCGGACTCTACCTAATCCAGCCTGGAAGCAGATGGGGCTGCCATGCACGTGCACCAGGCCCAGGCCACTCCAAGTTCAGGGAGGTGGCACTACCAGGGCAGAGGCCAGAGTCACGACAGGGGCCTTGCAAGTCCTGGTGATCCTGGCCGGGGTCTGGGGTGGCAACGCCTAGGCCTGGTCCAGGCTGCATGGTCTCTGGACAATGACCACCTGCCCCTCCACCTCTGAAGAGGGTCTCAGCAGAGTTGCTATCTGACTCCCACCTTATGGGATCTTCCCAGCCTAGAACCCATTTCATCCATCCTGGGTTCAGGCTGCATGCTCCTCTCAAAATGAGGGGCATCCATTAGTGTGTGCCTGTTGTGAGCGCCATGTGTGTATGTCCCCTGTGGCCTGCAGGTGGGGACAGACAGCCCCTCCCCAGCACAGCCCATCCCACTGTCAGCTCATAATGCCTCTAACTTAATGCTCATACGATCCCCGGAAAATAGGAAATATTGGCCCCATTTAACAAGCAGGGAAACTGAGTCATGAAGAGGTTATTAGCTCAAGGTCAGGGTGCCAGGATCCAACTTTGGAGCAGTCTGACTCTGGAGCCTGTGTTCTAGACCTCTGGACAATGCAGACCTCCTCTTAGAATTTTCTATCCTGGAGGGAAGGGGGACGGACACCTAGACCAACGTGTGAATGCAGGAATGAAAGGCATGTCTGACATAGCTGAGATAAGAGGACGCTTTGATCCCCAATGGTGAGAGTGGGGGGTGCTTCCCAGGCCTCCAGTGCACCAACATTGCAGGCCAAGGCCATGACGGCCCACGTCTGCAGCGGCCCAGACTGGAGTATCCCTGGCCACCTCTGACAGCTAGATTCCTCACAGAAGCCACTGGGTTCGAGCATCCTTGTGTGTCCTACGTAGGCCAAGCTGAGCTAAGGGGCAAGACTGCGGTGCTCTCCAGGGCCACCCGACAAGTGAGGGGAACGTGCTGGCACAGGGGGGAGGGTAGCGGGGCTGGCTGGCATCAGGCTCTGTTTACTCACCCAAGAAAGGAGGAGATAAATATAGACACAGGATTACTCAGATACAGCCTGGGAAAACCGGCTTCTGAGCCTCGACTTCAGCCCTGGCCCAGCCTCGCCTTCTCCAGCCTGCCCACGCAGTGCCTGCTGCCAGGCCTGCCCCGCCTCCTCTCAGGACTCCCCACCTGGAAACTGAGGGGCAGCCCTTTCTACCTGCTCTCGCTGGGAACTGGGCACTTGTCTCAAGTCCCATAGCAAGTGAGAAACAGACAAAGTCAGCACTCGACAGGGCACTGGGAGTCACCTTTGAAGGCCTAGGCACTACACCAGCACAGACACAGTTTCCTCAGTTTCCCCATCTGTGAGGTAAGGGCTGGGGCACCCAGCCCTCAACTTCATTGGGCCTGCATGTAGAATGGAGTAGGAGACCACCCACCAGTCGGGGGTGAGGCTGGGGCCTCACACACAAGGAGATGCCAGTCAGAGTGGCAGGTATGGGGGCTACCCTCAGACCCTGGAGCCAAGCTGCATGTGTGCCAGGAATTAGCTGTGGGACTTCAGGCAAGTTACTTTACCTAACTGTGCCTCAGTTTCTTCATCTCTAAAATGAGAATAATAATAGTCTACTAATGATAATTACAACATGTTATGCATAAATGTTATGCATAGTATAATAATTAATAATAATGGCCTCCTAGGGTATTACAGAGAATTAGAGGAGTTATTGTATGCAAAGCACTTACACCAGGGCCTAGCACACGTTTATTAGAATAGTAGCCCGCTGTGGCAGGTGGGGTGCAGGGTGCACGTAGCCTGGGTGGGCTCTCACCTTCCACAGGACGTGCTGGGCCCTGGTCTATGCAGTGGACAGCTCTCTGCTATTCTCAGGCCCTGACAGCAGCTCCCCTGCCTCCCTTCCCTGACTGACAGCTTCTAGAGTCAGGTAGACACAGAGTTGGCAGTGGCTCCACCACTTACAGGCTGTGTGACCTTGGACAAGTGACTAGCCCTCTCTGAGCCTCAAATAGCCATAACCCTAACCCTTACCTCAGAGAAGCTCAGAGAGGGCCATTTCTCCCGCATTTCTCCCTCCAGGGATTGGAATGAGAGTAAATAGGGGAACATGTGGGAAGCTTCCAGCTGAGCTGGGCAAATGGGTTCTCTGCGTTTGATTTCATCCTGACCCCCTTCTTTCAATTCCTCCAACTTCCTCCTGTGGCCGTGAGCTTGGCCTGAGAAGGGTCACACCTGGATACATAACCCTCACATATGCAAGGGCCCTCAGGTATGGGAAATGCATGCCCCAACATCATGCATGAGTGGAGGTCCTACTCACAGGCCCATGGGGGCCCCAGGAGTGTGTATGTTTCCTCCTGCACAGGCCCCTGCTGTCTGGCACGCATGTGCATCCACATGGCTGGCTGTGCCCACTGTGTGCATATCTGCCAATGCACACACAGACCTATGCACACGCGGACACACAGGGGCACAGCCACGCACATGGAGAAGCATGGAGAAGCAGGTGCCTGGAGGTGTGTCCCTGCACATCCTGGCCAGCACGCACGCTTCCACTCTCAGTGGGCGCCCTAACCTGGCCTGGCCCCAAGGTGACCGTCTTCATGGCTCAGGAATGTAGACAGCTGGGGGTGTTCTGCCAGCGGACGTGATAGAAAGGCCAAGGGGAAACCACACGGGCAGAAACCCAAGCAGGCGTGCCAGGCCAAGGCGGGGCCCGTGAGTGCCAGGAATTGTGTAGTTGGGTTGGGGTAGGCACGTGCAGATACTTGCTTGCTCCAGTCTCTGCTGTCACCCTATGTCCTCAGAGTCTCTGAGACTTGGAGGTCAAAAGGGCTCAGAGACCATTCTGAACCCAAGGCAGAGGGCGGGCTCTGCCTCCCCAGCCAGGCTATGTGGCAGGGCTCTGCCTCTCTCTAGGCTACAGTGTGAGCTGTGAGGGGCCATACCAAGCAGTCTTCCTTGCTGGGAAATCAGAAGAATCTATGGCCACAGAGTTCTACAGAAGGAGGACTGGTGTCACTGACTCCAGTCAAGAGAGATGGTGACAACGATGTGGACATCACTATAACACTTCAGGGGTAGGCTAGGGGGACTTGCACTGACTCAACACTGTGTTCCAAGATGCTTGCATCTACTGGCCCCCCACCTTATGGATACAGAATCTGAGGTGCAGAGAAGTGCTGTCCCAGAGCTGGCTGGCTTCAGAGCCTGGCAGCTAACCACTGTGCTGTGTGGCCTCTGCCCTGTGCACAGTTCACACCCTGCAGAGAGTTTGCAAGTGAGGCCTCAGTACTGCTAGCAGAATGAGAGGCACCATGCGAAGCACAGGAACTTCTGGCCCCAGGCAGGAGAGCAGCCTCCCCAACCCCTACAGCATCAGTCTTGCCCAAGGTGCAGCCATGCTATCTGTGGGTGAGACCACCACACAGGGAGGAGTCAGGCAGAGCCAATGTGGGGGCTTCAGCCTCTTCTGCCAGTGCCCGTCATGTTGCGCGGAGCAGCTGAGGCTGGGTGGAGACCATGTCAGGGTACCAAGAGAGGACAGACACGAAGGTAGAAACAAGGCCATGCAAGATAGGCCCTGGTGTAAAGAGAGGCCATCCTCTTTAGAGGACATCCCTGTCCCCCATATAGAACATACAGCCTAAGAGGGACAGAAGCCAGAGTTCCAGAATACGCTGAGTGCCAGGGGCTGGCAAGGACCCCAGTGAGGACCTGCTCAATTGCAGTCTCCAAGGCTGAGGCTGACAAAGGTGGCTTCCTGCAAAGGGCCTCCAGGCCAGCTGGGACCCCCGTGTTCCAGCCCTCTTTACTGGGCAGAACTGTGGGCTGCTGTGCCCTGGTGTTAGGGATCTTGCAGATGACCGGAAAGGAAGAAAGCATTTAAAAAAAATCCCATCCAGCCGCTCCAGCCCGAGTTAGAGGCTGCCATGATTCATGATCACGCCACTGCACTTTAGCAGCCCAAGTGACAGATCAAGACCCAGTCTCAAAAAAAAAAAAAAAAAAAACCCATTCAGAGGAACCTCCCAGCAACCCCGCTGGCTGCACAGGCCCCTGTGGGTCCTAAGCACAGACTTGGCCATTTAGTTGCTGCACCCCAAGGATGGGGAAGCTAACATGGAATTCCTCGTGTCAAGACAGAGCAGTCACGGGAGGACCCAAAGGCAAGTGGTGCCCAAGGCCACCCAGGACAGGAGGGATCCTGACTCCAGCGGCCTCTGCACCCTCTCAGAGCAGCCCGCAGTGGAGCCTCAGGACTCCCCGCTCCCTCTGCCAGGGCTGACCATTGGCAGAGTCCTACGAGGAGAGTCTTCACCCATCCAGGAGAAAGGGTGCCCAGTCAAACTCCCCTGGGTCCTAACTGCCCTGCCAGTCCTCGTGTGTCACCTCCTCTGAGCCTGCATTTCCACACCAGCAATGCCCAGCGCTCAGGGTTACTCCGGTCAGATCCTGAGGATGCCTGGCACCCGCAAAAGGCCCTCCGTGTGAAAGTTTGCCAAGACTTCTCAAGGTGGCTACACTTCTTTCCAAAGCACTTCTGGGCTCCAGACCTCGCTACCCAGCCCAGGACTCTGGAGAAGGGAAGGACAGCCAGGGTCATCACACTTCCCACTGGTCAGGCCCAGGCCCAGGCCGAGGGAGGAGAGTGGCTTCGGGAAAACAGCCCACAAGCTGAAGGCAGGACTTGGGGGACCCTGCCCCCGCTTCCTTCCCACACCAGCTTCCATGTGGAGAAGGGGCGACGGGCCCCACACGGCCTCCGCAGGGCACGGTCAGGTCTTGCTGTGGCCACTCGAGGTCTCTGTGCCTCCCACTAGGCTTTCCCGGGCAGCTGCCCTCCTCCTCCTGGGCAGCCATCCCCGCAGTTGCTGATTCTCTGCCAGCCACTCAGGGGCTTGGACAGCCGCGATCATTCAGACCAGACCCGCTTTAGGGAGACCAAGGGAGGGGGCAGGAGCTCCAGGGCCTGCTGGAGTCCTGGCCGGGCCCCAGTGGGAGGCGAGGCGCTGGGGGCTGCGACTCAGGGGTGGTGTGGGGGCGCACGTGGCCGAACTGCCCGCGCGGTGATGTCAGGCCCCACCGCGCCCGGGTCCCAGCACGTTCGTCCGCCGCGCGGGGAACAAAGCGTCCTGCGCATTCCTGCGCGCTGACTCACGGCCTGCACGTAGCGCGCCGCCGCTGCAGCCGCTTTGCCCAAAATTGGTCGGGAGGCGAGGGCGGGCCGAGTGCCGCCGCCTGCAGGTCCGCCGCGGTCGCTCGCGCTCGGCCCGCAGCCCGAGGATTTCCCAAAGCAGGCCCGAGAGGGAGAGGCCGCTGGGGAACCGCCCGGCCGCGGGGCCCGTGGCGGGGGGGGGGGGCGAATCCCGGCCCCGGGGCGGGGGGGGGGGTGGGCGGGAGCCTTCTCTTTCAGCCTCATTTTCTCCATCTGCCGAGGGGGCATGTGCCAGACACCGCTGTAAGGACTTGGTATGAGTTATCTCACCTAAGTCGCACACCCACCCCGAGGAAGGTATTATTAGCATCACCATTTTACAGATGCGGAAACTGAGGCACGAGGAGGTTCCCGGCAGGGAATGAGACACCGACACTGATTTGCTTGAGGGTGAGGTGCTTGTGAGCTGCAGAGCAAGGATTTGAACCCAGGCTGTAAGGTTTCAGAACCTGCATGTGTCCCCTCAAGTGAGCAGCCGCAGCGTGTGACCCGCAGGGGTCCGGGCTCGCTGCCCTTTGGTGGTAGACTGGTCCATGGGGCTCCGGACGCACCGCTTGTCCCTCTCTCTCTAAGCCTGCATTCCCTTACCCATCAAGTGGGTGCCGGCAGAAGGGGGCCCCCCAGGGGTTGTTGGGGGAATTACAAGTGAGGATCCAAATGTTACTGTCTGGTGGAAGGACGAGGGAAAGGGTTCAACAAACCTGCTCCCCAGCACCGTCCAGTCATATGAGCAACACCAAAGTAGAGAGAGGGGCAAGCTAAGCCCCGCCAGGCAAGGTCATACTGGGCTGGGCCTCCTTAGGGCAACCCCGAGACTGCGGAGCTGTGAGCTGCCTTTCCCCACAGGGAATGCACTTACCAGAGCTGGAAAATGAGGCAGTGGGAGGGGCCCTGCCCAGGATGTCTCCCCCAGCCTTGCCCCTTTTGCCCTTGCAGCCTGGTTTCAGAAACCGTGGAGTTCTTTGGAGCTGTGGGGTGCTGGGCTCATCAGAGGCCCTCTGAACTTGAGCTTGCAGGAATGAGGCAGCCAGCAGATGGTCTTGTTCTCAGGTACCACGATAGACTGAGCCACACACACACACACACACACACGCACCGGTTTGGGACCACCTGGTCTAAGCCTCCACAGCACAGATGCAGGCTACTGCCCCCACCCTCACCTTTTCCTCTGACTCCCCTTTAAACTCAGGAAAAGCTCAGCTCCTCCACTTGGTATTCAAGATCCTCGTGGTCTGGTCTCAGCCTCCTCTCTTACCACTGAATCCCTCAAGCTGTTCACTCCTGATCCTAGGGTACTCCATGCCTTTTCAGGCCTATGGGCCTTTGCCTGTGTCATCAACTGCCAGGAATGCTCGCTCTACCTCCACAGCCTCACTCGAAGTCTCTTTGGCTAGCATGCCCGCCCGAGCCTCCAGGCAGAGGCATCGCTCCTTCCTCTGGGGTCCTGCAGGTCCATATTTTTCCCTCCTTTTTAGCCAACAAAAAGCCAAGCACAGAAAGGTCCTCTACACTCCCAGCTCCCTGTCCCAGGCAAATACCGATGACTTTGGGGTACGTTTCCCCAAATCCCAGCCGGGCCAGAGATCCATAGCCCCAGCCCTGGGCTTGACACAGAGTGGGCGTGGCGTGTGTGCTGCATGATGGCAGAAAGCACAGCCGTGGGGCTGAAGACCCTTCTCCTTTACCCCTGGCTGTGTGACCTTGGGCAGCTTATGCAGCCTCTCTGAAGCTCACTCAGGCCCTGTCCTGCCCTCTTCCCAGGGCTGTTCAGAGGACCAGATGAATGAAGGCAGGAAGAGTGGTTGGTTGGCACATGGGCACAGCTCCCCACACAGCTGTCGTTCTCACCAGGCCATTATTACAGACCTCCCTTGCGTCTGAGGCCTGGGTTCCAAGGCTGGATGACAGGCGATTAACTCAGAAGAAGCCGCAGTCCCTGGCTGACTCAGGCTTAGGAGGCACCAGAAGAAGTGGTTGCTCTATGGTGAGCCTGGGCTGGAGCCCTTTCCTCCCCACCCCCAGCTTCCATCCAAATCTGAGGCCACGAGGCCTTCTCAGCCCATTCAGGCCCTCTTATTTGGGGAGATAAAGGCCCCCTCCCCTTAGATGGTGGACATCAGCTGGCTGTTGTGTGACCTTGGCCACCCTCAGCCTCTCCGGATCAGCCTTGGGAAGTGCTGGGTGGGAGGCAAGCAGTTGACTCACAAGGCTCCTAGGCATAACTTCCAGGTAGCATGGCAGGGGCTCACCCACTGCATCTGGGCCCCAGAAGAATGGCTCCTGCTCTCTTCCTCCACTATTTATGGCCCACAGAGTTGGTGGGAGCTCTCAGGAACCCTGCGACATCATCCCTATCTCCTATTGAGAGTCTGAGGCTATTATTTTTATTTGATACACTGGGAAACTGAGGCCTGGTGATCAGAAGGCTCTCACCCAAGGCCACACAGGCAGTGGCCAGGACACTGGGGTGTGGCGCTGAGCCAGAGTGGTCAAGGCCAGTCTGCTGCAGCCCCCCATTCTCTAGTGGGCTCCTGACTGGTGATGGCCATCCCCTCCTCCACCTGCCTCTCCCAAGCTCCAGCTGTGTGCCAGGGCTTGGACAAGATCATCAGCTTCTGAGATGCTCACATAAACCCATGGGACAGAGAGGAAGCCAAAGCTCAGGGAGCTGGGATTGCTACCCAGGGCACACATCCTCAGGGGCAGAGCGAGATTCTGTCCCCTTCTCCCCGCCCTGCCTCCTATACCAGCTGCCTCCCCGATTTGGCAGGGTTTGGGGGCTCCAGCAACACAGGCCTTGAGAAGCCTGAAGGGAGACCCTCTGGTCTCACAGACACCCCCTGACTATGGGCAGCCAAGGAGGAAGTGTGCCAGTCCTGCCAGGTTGGGCCCACCAGGCCCACCTGAACCCATGGCTCCTTGACAGGCCCAGATGAAGGTATGAGGTCATCGGGCCATCCCCGCTCCCTGTCTGACCTCACTGCCGTGACTCAGCCTTGCCTCACCCAAACCTCCTCCTTCTAGGGGACCCCAGCATTGATGTGCCCAGGCCAGTACTGTCCCCTCTGTGTGCCCACCTGCTCAGGGCCTCTCACCCTGAGTCACTGCTCACCTCACCACCCAGCACACCGCGTGAATGGCCTGCCCCACCCCGCAAGACTCTGGCCCCGAGGTCCAGCCCAGGACCTGTTCTGGGGGACTTTTTAGTTCTGACAAGAAAATCCAAATTGAGATTGCGTGCTCAGGCCAAGAGCTCGGGCTGACCTAGGTTCAAATCCCAGCTCCTTTCTTGCTAGATGGACAAGATACCTCAGTTTACCCATCTGAAAAGTAAAGGTAATAATAAGCTGCATCCCATGAGGATTCCACCTGGGATCATATGTGCTGGGATAGTGGATAAGAGTGCAGGCCATGTAGCAGGCAGACCTAGATTCAAATGACCTTGAGCAAGCCACTTCACCTCCCCGAGTCTCCACACTTCCTCAGGCTCCTCATCTGTAAAATGGGAATAATGCTAAGTGCCTTCCCACTGGGAGAATTAATTGTGATGATATATAATATACAGAAGGTTTTGTGAGTGTTCAGAGGCACATGGGAAGGTTCAGTAAACAGTAGCTATGATGAATTCTTATGATTCACATAGATTCTTGTGATAGCACATAGTGGATGATGGAGAGGTGGCGAGTAGTGGTCCGGCTCTCCTGAAGAGCTCCTGAAGTGCTCTCACTCCAGAGTGCCCTCTGCAGGCCAAGCACTAAACCTACCCAGGTGAGTGCAAAAGGCTCTAAAGAAGTCTCCATGCTTCAGACCCCAGGTCACCACCACGGCCACATCACTTCATGGAGGACAAAGCTTGTGCTCAGACAGGAGAAGGGGCTTGCCAGCAGCCACCCAGCTAAAAGCCGAGCCCAAGCCTGCAACTCCATGTTCCCCTCTTCTCAGCTTGGGAGCTGCCTGCCTGGGCCCAGGACATTTTCACTTCCCAGTCTCAAGAAGGCCTTCTGGAAGTCTCAGAGCTCATCTGTCTTCTGAAGATGCTTGGACAGAGTTGGGAATGCTTCCTGGGAGAGGTGACATTGAAATGGGTTTGGAAGAACGGTCAGAGTAAACAAAGTGAGTAGGAATGGAAAGAGGTTGGGAGGCCTCAGCCTGCCCGGAGGCATAAGGCAAGGAAGTCTGCGGTACAGGCAGAGTGGGGCCCACCCTGAGGTCTGGTGGGCTAAAGCCTTGGACACCCAGATCAGCCTTAGTGGGATGAGGCAGGATAGACAACTGTGGGTCAGAACCCAGGCAGTTCCAATGCCAGGGCGGGCATTTTGACTTCATACCGGCTCCAAGCTGACAACAGACCACAGACTTCAAGCTGAAGCCGGGTTCTTGCAGGAAGGCAGCTGTGCCTAGAGGTCTTCCAAATCTCAGCACACTTCTCATCTGGTGTGGCACTGTATGGTGTGCCAAAGCAAACATGGTTGGGCAGAGCAAGCCAGGCTGGCCGCTTGCCTTGGAGAGATTTGGTGACCTAGAGCAGAAGAGGGACCTGTCATGGGGATCTGGTCCCTGGCATGAAGTTGGCACATTCTAATAACACCCTACACACACGCACACACACACGCGCACACACACACACTCACAACTTCTTTCCAGGACTTTGTTCACACTACAAGGCCCACAAGCACTCTATATCCCAAGGTGAGTGGGGAAGGGAGGCAGAAGTGGGTGGGCAGTGCCCTCCTGAGCCAGGCAAAGACTAGCTTTCACACTGGCTCCACCATGAAGACTCCCAGCAGCTGCCAGGTGGGATTTTTCTTCTTAGATGCTCTTGACAAATGTGGCCTCTGACACTCAAGAAGATTAAATCATGGTGTTCCCTTAGTCACAGAGTTAGTGAGCTACCAAACCAGCCCCCAGACTGGCCAACCCTTGCCCAAACTACCCCCTGGCCTGGCACAATCTCAGGCACTTGTCCATCATGGGATAGTGGGTGAGGGGGATTCAAGCCTGAGTCACAGGGCTTTGAGGCTGGTACCCAGGTCCACTAAGCCTCAGAGGTGCCAGGGGTCGGCTGGCCTCTTACTCACCCTACACTTGAACCCCTCCCTGCCAGACAGTGGCTTCAACTCCTGACCACTCTCCTGCCCACCAGGGCCCAGCTGTGCCTATCCTGGGTCATTCATGGCTCAGGATTCCCAGTAGCTGGGCAGAAAGACCAAGGCCTTTAGGCAAGGAGGTGCCCCAGGCACACCTCTGCCTAGGAATGCTGGCCTAAAACCATAGTGGGAACCCTGGCTTTGCCTGCTCCTGGGCACCAAGTTATCCTGATGATACAGGCACCAGGCACTTATTTTTAGCTGACATTGAATTCTAGAATGAAGTACTGTACTCCTGCATGGCCCAGCCTCCTGGTGGCTCACCCCTTCCCAGAGGGGAAAGGCGGCCTCCTGGTGGGGCCCTGGGTGCGCCTTGGAAAACATGGGTTCTAAGCAACAGAGTGGGTGTGACTCTGAAAAAATACCAGCTACATGTCCTGGCTGGTGGTGATGGTGGGATGGAGGAGAAGGTTGGGGTTCCAGTCCCTCCAAGCACAGGGGCCCAGGCCTCAGAGAGAAAAACGTGCAGATGTCCCAGGTCTCCAGGATCCAGGCCTGGCTGGGAGACCTCTGGCAGGGTCCTCCCTAGACCCCAGCTTTATCATTTGGGTGTAGACCAAGGGCCCTTTCCTCTCTGTCTGACTTCTTCCTTAAAGATAATCTCAAGTCTTCATCATTAGAGCATTTTGAAGAATGGTATCAGACAGGAAAAGAGGCTTAGACCTCCGAAGAAGGGGTGTCTGTGCAGACACAGGCTTTGTCTGGTGAGATGAAGCCATTTTGTTGCATTTCATTTCACCCTATTGTTTGGCACAGATCGTGGCTGCAGGCCCATGCTAGGCTCTGAGGTGGGGATTCCAGAGAAGACCATGTCTCAATGAGCTCATCATATCAGTGGGGAGACACACCCCTCTCTAGGAAGTAACCAAATAGTGTTTCCAGGACACGTGTAACATGCCATTCAAACCTCTTCAACCCTTGACCCTCCTAATCTCTCCAACCTCGCTTCTCATGAAGCAGGATGGGTGCACGGGGGGCTGGTTGAATAGATGTATGAATGGAAGGATGGACAAAAGATTTGATGATGAGTGTATCGATGGATAAAAAGAGGGTGGATTGGAGGAAAGGTGGAGGGTAGGTGGATGGAAGGATGGATGGATGGATGGATGGATGGATAGATGGATGGATGGATGGATGGATGGATGGATGGATGGAAGGGTGGAAGGATGGATGGATGGATGGATGGATGGATGGAAGCATGGACGGATGGATGGATGGAAGGGTGGAAGGATGGATGGATGGATGGATGGATGGATGGATGGATGGAAGGAAGGATGGATGGATGGATGGAAGGATGGATGGGTAGATGGGCAGGTAGGTGGACAGATGGGAGGATCATTGGATAGACATGGTATAGGCTGTTGGTCCCACAGCAGATAAGCTTGCCCTGCCTCATGTTCACTATGTGACCCTGAGTTAAGTCTCTTCCTCTGGGACCTCATCTGTGGTGAGAATCATGAGCCCAGGTCTGTTCTGGGGGTCCAGTGAAATAAGAATGGACTGCCCATGCCTACCTAAGGGCTGTGGTCAGGCCTCAGCCATTGGCCTCTTAGGCATGGCCCACATGCTGTGTTTTTGTCATGGGAGTGAGGCTCCGCTAGGACACAGGTGAGAGTCTTGCCTCTGCTCCTGGGCTTCACAGTTCCTGAGCCTGCCTAGGGCTCTCTGCCTGCTCCAAGCAGGGAAGTCCGCCCTGGAGAAGAGTTGCTGTGAGGTGTGAGGGCTCCCCAAGGGCTGGGGTGTCAGGAAAGCACACTGGGGACACGTTGGCTCAGGGTCGGGCCTTGGAGCTACACTGACTTGCTTTCTAACCTTGGCTCTGCCACTTCCTGGCTGTCTGATATTGGGCAAGTCACCCTCTCTGAGCCTCGTTTCTTCATTTATAAAATAGGGACTCATTACATCAACTACCCCACAGGTATGTTGTGATAGTTCATGAAGCTAATATATGTAAATCACTTAGCACAGGGCTCAGAATATATTAAGTGCTCAATAAATGCTTATTTACCCTCCATTCCTAAAAGGCTAAGTGGGGAATCTGGCCCTTAGCCCATTAGAGGTAACTCAAAACCTTGGAGTCCAGAGATTTCCATCCTAGATGCTGAGTCCTGAGTTGGTTTTTGCATTTCAACAAGTCCAGGGGGACTCACATGGCCTCTTAACAAGGGTGCCTTGGCAACCGTGTCTGCTCTCGGCTGAAATTCCAGCAGTTCCATAGGCCTCGCTGACCCTGCTCTGATTACCTTTAGATTAATAACAAACAGGACACATGAATTATTCTTTTAAAAGTGCAGTTTATGTGGGAGACATAAATCTTTCCAAATGGGCTGAGACAGAGGGAGGAGGACCAAAGGTGTCCCCCGAGGGAAGCCGTGGAGACCAGGGGAGCCGGCCCCACAGGCTGAGGCTGCCCTTGCAGAGATGCAGTGTGGGGACAGTGGTGTGGGTGGTGGCTGGTCCTGCTGGCTCAGGGTGAGCTGTGGCTGATGGCAGAAGGCCCAGACCACCCACCAGAAAGAGGCCCTGAGGCTGAGTGGCCCCAGTGGGGGCAACCTGACCCACAGCATTTGGGACAAGTGGCGAGGGGAATGTCTGAGTCTCCTGAGTCGCTAAGCCCCAGCCCAGGCCGGCTCCAGGGCCACGCCCTCCCCAACCCCCAGCCCCTGCAACTCCTGTCGTTTCCCCTCCCCCAGCCCCTCTTCCCAGCAGCTGGCTGGCTCTGCTAGGCCGTCTGCACGGTGTGTGCCTGCAGGGAAGACACTGTGTCCCTTCCACTGGGGCTGCAAACAGAACTTCCCGAAACCCAGTGGGGCCAGGTGTCCATGGGGAAATGACTGGTTTTCAGAAGTGAAAAGAGCAGCAGGCCTCAAGCTGGGGACAAGAGCCATGCTGCCGGAGTCTGCAAGGTCCTGTCTGGGGAGCTTTAAACTCAAGTCAGCTGATTCTGAATGTCACACGCAGTCAGAGATGAAAGCACCTCTGGCCATCCATGGGAAGGCAGGGAGAAGATAAAACTAGCCCTAAGCCACATAGCTGAGTAGCAGAGCTGGGACAAAGCTTCCCGGTCCAGGGCCTTGACTGCAATCCCAGGCGCCCCATGCAGCCCAGCCCTGTGTGTCAGACATCACCAGGACACATGCAGCCTCCATCCAGCTCAGTGTCCAAAGCTGCTGGACAGCTGCTTGACGGGACCACATTTGCTCTTAGAGCTAGGGCTATAGAAGGAGCTTTGAGATGCACAAGGAGACAGCCTAACCTCGTCCCAATGCCCCAGCCATCCTGCCAGTGGGTCCTTCCCAGCAGCCTTTCTCCTAGGGACCCAGGATCCCGAGCTCAGTTTGGACCCCTGGAGAGCTTCCCCGGGTGTACTGGAAAGGGTGGGGCAGGTTAGGAGCCAAGAGAAGACACCCAGCCCCGTCCGTGTCTTGAGCAAGTTGCTCCTCTTGCCTCTCAGTTATCTTATGTACCAAATGGACGTAGAGAGAGGGGGATTTCTAGGGAGCAGTTTCTAGCCCAGTGTCTTACTTGGAAATACACTCAAGTGCTCTCTTCTGCCAACTCTCCCTCCCCACACATCCCTCTTTCTTAGATTGGGTTGGTACAAGCATAAGGAAAACAAATCCCTTAGTGAGTAAAGCAATTATCTTCCAGTTCCAAGAGGGTGACTTTGGGTGGCTCCCTCCCCCTCCCCCTGCAGCCTTTACAAACCCAGGCAGGTGCCAGGGCCAGAGCAGTGGGGCCAGGGGGCCGTGCAGCCAGGCCACCTAGAAAGGACAGGGGCAGTGAAGCTAGGACAGGTATAGGTGGCAGGGGCATGCAGTCAGACCAGCCATGAGGGACAGAGGCTTGGGCTAAGTGCCCTGGGGGCTGGGGCTGGCTGTTATTAACCCATCTTAATTTTCCCTACCTGGAAACGAACTTGTCAGTAGGGTAGTGCTGTTCTGGGAATGGTTTTGTCCCCTAAGACCTGGGCTTGCTCAGGTTCCTGGGCCAGCCGTCTCCATTTCACAGGAGCCCTGCTTGTCCAGCTCAAGCTGAGGGCAGGGAAGGAGGGAAACCGGAGCCAGGCCCAGCTCGCAGCTCCCTGCGCTGACCCTGCCAGGCTCAGGCCCTGGCCCCTGCCTTGTCGTCATCCTCCTTTCACGCCGGGAGGATCCTGTCCCTGGGTTCATTTAATGCTTCTATTATGTTTCCCGGCTCCGAGCCTCTGGTTCCCTATTGTCTTGAGCAGGCGTTTTGCATTCGTGTGAAGATTAGATGCCTTAGAACCTTCCCTCTTCTCCCTATGGTTTCCCTCTTTTACTTTCTCAAATCTGAGCTCTTGCTTTCTGGCTGCACACTGCTTCCTCGTTCTCCCCCTCTCTCCCTGCCTGTCTTTATCTGCCTCCCTGTTTGTTTTCCCCCCCCACCCTGACCCCCTCCTCTCCCCGCTGACCTGCTTTTCCTTCTGTCTTCTCTTCACAGTCCAGCGGTTTGAATTCTCTATCCACCCCGCACCAGCCCCCGGCCCTGTTTAATTCCTTGTTCATATTCTCCAAGAGGCTGGTAGAAATGACTGTGAGTATTGCTCACCTCATTCCAGAAATACTCTTCTAAATTCTTCGAGAGGCGCGACGTGGGAGGGCAGCGAGCACCGCACGGGGAGTCCCTTGTGCTTTGCTTGAGAGACCAAGCCATCTGCCTCAGGGTGGCCTTGGCCAAGCCGTGCTCCTCTCTGAGCCTCCTCGTGGGCATTCCCGTGCTGACTCCCCAGTGATAACAGCTGCCTCCTGGGGTGTGGTGAGGAGGAGTGACAGTGCTCCAAGCACATAGTGGGTGCTCAGGAAATATTTGTTCTTCTTTTCACAGTAGCCAGCCCAGCCTCAGGAAACCTCAGGTGACCTCACTGTCACCCTCCATCAGTTCAGCCAGCTTCTCCAGGATTTCACACATGCACACTTGCTCTGGGCACACCCTAGGAAGATGCAAACTTGCCTGTTCCTGGTGGTCACCTATTGTCCCCTTCTTAAATGTCCAATGACAAAGGAGCTGCTGAGTACAGGAACTGAGCTTCGGGCAGCCTGGGTTCTGCAGGTAGAAAGCCAGGTATGCATCTCTTCATGCCCCGCCCTCAGAAAGCACTCTCAAGGCCCCTACTGTGTGCAGGGGAGGCATCAGGCCCTGCCTCCTTTAGGGCTCTGGACCTTGAAGTTGCAGGGGAGATAAGTGTGGTGGCATGAGTCAGGCAAGCATGAGAGGCACAGGCCCTGGGAATTCCGAGACATGAGAGGGCCTTACCTATTGTGCCTGGAGACAGGGTCCCTGGGAAGACTCTGGCAGGAAGTGGACTCTGAGCCAGGCCAGGACAGGAGCAGAGGGTGCCTGCCAGTTCCCCGGGCTGCTCAGCACAGCTGGGGTTCATGCCTGCTCCCCACTCTCCAGCAAGGCTTCTGGGCCATCAGGAGCAGAATGCCGGCCCCCAGAGAAGTCCCCCTGCCTGAACTTTTTTGCAAACAGTAGCCACCGATGGGAACTGAGCCATCCTGCCATGGCCAGGACTAGAGACTGCTCGAGGGGCGCTTTAGGTATGTCCTCAGGGGCATCTTTCTGGAAAGGGGTCTGAAGCCACCTTCTTAGTCTCAAAGGAGCCCGTAAGCCAAACAGGTGAAGTAACTTCTTGTTTTGGCCTTGTTTGCAAACAAGGAAACTGGGGTCAGGAAGGATGCTCTTGGCCTTGGCTGCATAGCTGAATACCTTCTGGAAGGGACTGGAACTCCTCTCCCAGGCCCTGGGGTGATAGAGCTGGTGTTGAGGGGGGCACTTCCTGGGTGAGGTGAGGATGAAGCAGTTCCAGGCTGGTCAGGAGTCAGGCATGAGCTGTGTCCTTCACTGAGGGAAGCAGGCCCAGAGAGGGCTCTGACTTGCCCAAGGCCACGCAGCCTTGCGTGGGCCTTTCACAGCCCACACAACAGAGGGGCATCCTCAGCCTGGTTAGCAGAGGGCAGGCAGGATGGATGGCAGAGTCTCTGAGGAGAGGGGTTTGCTCAGGGAACCTCCTCCTCCACACTCAGCCCTGGGTGAGACCTGTGGAGCAGCCTCGGAGAGAGTGGGGGAGGGGGCTTGGGGCAGCTGGGGGTGACTTGAGGAAGTTCAGCTGGACTTCGAGGGCACCCTGGGGACTGCCAGGGAGCCTCAGGACTCCCAGAGGTGCTCCAGGCACAGAGGGAGGAGCAGGCCTTCCATCTCCCTCCCCTTTCACGGCAGAGGCTGCGTTGGGCCAGGCACCCGGGGAGGAGGCGGTGTCCCTGGCTCCCAGCCCGCCGGTGCAGCAGGGCAGGGCTGGACCAGAAGGGGTGGGGCACCACCCTGGTATTATAAGAGGCAGCCAGGGCACAGAGGCAATGAGCTATCTGCTCAGCTTAACAGCAGGACGCTGGCAACAGACGCTCCCTGCTCCAGTCCAGCCTGCCCACTCCGCCGCCGCTATGGTCTCGGTGCCTACCACCTGGTGCTCCGTTGCTCTAGCCCTGCTCGTGGCCCTGCACGAAGGTGAGCTGCCCGGCCTCACTCACGGCCTCACCCGCTGCCTACAGCTCCCGGGTCTGTCTGTGTGTGTCTCCGCCTAGGGCTGCAGTGCCTCTCAAGCCAGCTGGGGGCAGACAGGGACGGGAGCCCAGCGTCAGTGGCGGTGGCAGGGGGACGGTTCTGCAAATACAGAGGCGCCTGGGCGGGGGCAGCCACTGGCCCTCCCCACGGTCTGCTGGGGCTTCCCTGGAGCTCCTGAGCAGCAAGAGCACCAACTCCCTCAATTGTGCAAGAGGAGGTGCCCGGTGGGTCCCCCACTGCAGGATGTGCCAGGCACCCCAACCCACCTCTCTCTCCGTCCTGTGCATGCAGGAAAGGGCCAGGCTGCTGCCACCCTGGAGCAACCGGCGTCCTCACCTCATGCCCAAGGTGCCCGCCTGCGGCTTCGCCGTTGCTCCTGCAGCTCCTGGCTCGACAAAGAATGCGTCTACTTCTGCCACTTGGACATCATCTGGGTGAACACTCCTGAGTAAGCATCCACGGGGGTGGGGCCGGGGAGGCTCTGGGGCAGGGTGTCAGGGTGGGAGCTATTGGCATGCTGGGGAACCCTGACACAGTCAAGCTCTCCCTGGGCCTCCAGATGGGGGCATTGGCTAATACCAATAGTTAATTGTTTCAACTCCTGTGTGGGGACCACCTGAGCCATAAAAAGGGCTGTCTCCGAGAATTCTTAAGACAGCCTGGTAAGCAAGTGTGGGCCCCTTTTTCCAGATCCAAGTACTGAGGCTCAGAGAGCTTAAGTGCCTTCCCCAAAATCACACAGGAAACCATAAGGGGAGGCGCCATCCTCAGTGGGGGAATGCCAGAGCTCACACCCACTCTGCCATCCTGCCTCTGCATGGTCTTCCAAGAATAATACGATTAGTGACAGCACTCGTGCTTTGACTGTGCCAGGCTCTTGCCAAGCACTGCACGTGCATTATCATCTCAGGAGCCCCCCATCCTCCCCATAAGACAGGATTGTCCCTCAGACGACAGATGAGAACCTGCCCTGTGCTACCTAGCTACACCCGGGGGGGAGCCCAGCGCGTCTGTTCCACCTGCACCCGCGCTGCCTCCAGGCCACTGCATACCTTCAGTTGAAGTTTCTGTGTGTGTTTGTGATGTTTTTCCCTTCCCCAAATTGCAAAAGGCAGGAGAAGCCCTGCACGTAAGCGTGTGTGGAGCTAATCCGCATCCAAACACTTGCTTAGGGCGGGAACCCTGCCAGTCCCTGCGTGCTGAGTCTACCTGGAGTCATTACAACTTCAACCATGCCGTCTAAAATTAGCTCTGTCACTCAAAAGTGCTGGTCCAGCCAGCCACAGGGCCCCTGCCCTTCCCCTGGCCTGCTTGATCAGACCCTGAATCTGAAATCAATCCCATCTGAACACGCGCACACACCCCACTTTCAGGTCAAGGCTCTAAGGCACATTTGTTACCCCTCCAGACAAGTGGGGACCAGGTGGGGGCAGCTTAGCTATGAGCCTGTGTTTACTCCTGTGAGATGGAGTGTCTGCCCTTCCTCCAGAGCTAGGTGAGAGCCTTCTTTGAGAACAGGGGGGCCAGCCCGTCCGAGAGGGGAGGGAGAGTAGGAGGACCCCAATTCCCAACTTCAAGTAGGACCACAGAGTTCCTTCCCCCCACTGCTGGGAGCTCCCACTGAGCTAAGCCAGGCCCAGAGAAGGGGAGGGTCTTGCCCAGGGCTACCATGACCCTTGTGGATGAGCCTGTGACTTTAATGGTGTGACTTCTTGAGGTCAGGGGCTGGTCACCTTTCATCAGCACCCTGGTAACATGGGTGGCTGTCCCAGTGGGGAGCGTGGACAGTCCCTGCCTGCCAGTGATTGTGGTTTATTTAATCCTCTCTCTCTCTTTCTCTCTCTCGCTCCACCCCACACCACTACCTTGCTGGCTGCCCGCCCACAGACAGACAGCTCCTTACGGCCTGGGAAACCCGCCAAGACGCCGGCGCCGCTCCCTGCCAAGGCGCTGTCAGTGCTCCAGTGCTAGGGACCCCGCCTGTGCCACCTTCTGCCATCGAAGGCCCTGGTAGGTGGGCACCCAGCCTGCAGGGGCATAGGGTAACTGCAAGCCCGGATATGCCCTGGGGAGCAGGTGTCTAGGAGACCAGCCGAGGTGTCAAGTGGCGAGTTGCGGGTGAGCAGCGACTCAGGGGGCCACAGACTGCTTTGGGTCCATGGGCAGCATCCCTTCCTGCGGGAGCCAGTCACCCCAGGGGAACTCCCGATGCCCAGCTCTGGGGGCTTCTGGGAATACTCATGTCCTTACTCCTGGCCAGGAGAGAGTCTCCCGGTGACAGCTGAGGCAACGCAGGCCCAGAGAGGAGCAGGGCATGTCAAGCTGCACATTTCATCAAAAGAAGGGCCAGGTCTTGAGCCTGTTTGTGATCTCATCGTAGTGGGCTTTGGGTTCCGACCTGAGGTTCAGGGGACTTCGGAGCTTACTCAGGGGAGAAATGGCATCTGGAGTTGGGAAGCCATGTCACCATCCCAGGGTGGCCCCAGAGTTGCTGGGGGGCCTTTGCCATGTCTCCTATCTTACCTGAGCCTTAGTTTTCCCATCTGTAAAAGGGGTATGAAGTTTTGTTCCTTCCCTCCCCCACATGGAGCATTTGGGCAAACTAAACTGGCTGCAAAATCTCAAGCTCCAGTTCCCATGATGGTTTACAAGAAACTCCTCCTCTGGGGCTCAAGCTGAGGCTCCGCCCCTTCCTCAGTTTCCCCTGCAGGTGGCCAGATTCTGGGAAGGCCAAAAAAGCTGCCTCTTTCTGGGGCTAAGAACACGTTCCTGGTAGCTCAGTTTTCCTTAGTCCCCACCCCGCCTGGGAAGGGAAGGATGCCAGGTGCACAGGGGTGAAAATGGATCTGCTCCTGCAGGCAGGTGGGGGTGGGGAAGAGGTGGGGGCTGGGCTGGGCCTGCAGCCAGGTGGCTTCAGGGCCCTGGGCAGTCCCTCACTTGGGCCCTAATGGTATTCATCCAGGGCTGAAGCCGGGGCGGTCCCAAGCCGCAAGTCCCCGGCAGACGTGTTCCAGACTGGCAAGACAGGGGCTGCTGCAGGAGGCCTTCTCCAAAGACTGAGGTGAGGGTGTGGGACACCTGCACAGATTGAGCACCTCCTGTATGCCTTGCACATTTCCCTTATTCTCTATGTGAAGCAGGCCTGGGTCCTCATTGGGCAGCAAAGAGAACTGAGGCTCAGAGAGGGAAAGCCACTTGCCCAAAGTCACACAGCAGTCAGAGGCATCTGGCTGACTCCAGAGTCTGTGCTCTAACCCACTGTGTTACTTGCTACCACTAGGCCTGGAGTGGACTTTTTAGAGGGTTTGAGCGCTCATGACTGGGAAGGACCACAGTTGGTTCAGGTTGTGCTGAATCAAGCATCTTACACATACTGGGGTCCAGAGGGACCAGATGCTCAGCCTCCTCCCTCTCTGCTGCCCAGATTGCCTCTCCTCTCTGGTGCCTCAGTGTGACTCAGACCTGGCCCCTAAGAGGTGCCCCTGGATGCTTGTTCAACCAAACGAACTCAAGAACAGACACTTGTACCTGGCCGGGCAGCAGAGTGGCTGTAGGAGAGCCTCTGCCCCAGGGACTGCTGGATCTGAACCCCGGCCCAGCCTGGAACAAGCTTTGTGACCTTGGGTTTGTCCCTCAATTTTGCTGTGCCTGTAGTTCCTGTGATTTAAACAGGGGAAACAGAGAAATCGCACCATCCAACCCCGCCTGGGGTTGCTGTGCGGTCAGATGAGCGGAGCACATGAAGCGTTTAGCCCAGGGTCTGTGCCTGGGGGAGCTGCGGAGGGGCTGGCCGTTCCCACTTCTGTCACTGCGGCTTCCTTGCAGCTTGCCAGGTCCCAGGGCCCAGCTCAGCCCCTCAGGGATTCTCACCTTTTGGTTGGGGGCGGGGTTGCAGAAAAATAGGAGAAAAGGCAGGATGGAAAGATGGACAGGACCCAGCATATGCTTAGGAACCTTCTGAGAATGAAAAAAATGAGTACAAGACTTTTCAAATGCACACATTTCTTGGTGTGCAGAGCTGGCTCTGCCAACCTTACACTCGTTTTCATCAGTTCAGGCCTGTTTTTGTTTTACAAGTTGAGAAAGGGGATCAGAGAGGTTGAGATCCTTGCCCAAGTTTCCGTAGCTGGGAACTGAAGCCAGCCTTCCAGCTCCAAGACTAGAGTTCTTTGAGCCAGGATGCGGCCACCCAGCCAGGTTTAAAGGGCAGCAGGGTCCCCTATTTTCTAGGCTGGACTACCTTGAGCTGGACTTTGAAGAATAAGTAGAATTTTAGCAGGTGGCATCTGGGTAAGGGGAAGGCACACAGCCTGGAGGGAAGAGCAGGAGGAAAGGTGTGGGAAGGGGGGGAAGTGGGAAGGTAGACGATGGAGACACGCAGGGCTGTGCTTGGCTGTCCACTCATTCTGGCAGCATTTGATGCTGAACATTAGCTCTATCAAAGCCCCCACGTGCAGAGAAGCTTCTTGGCCTGGGTTGGCCTGTGCTTGTTGTGCAGACCTTGTTTTTAGGCTGTGGCCGCTCTCTGACCCCAGGGCAGCTGTGACCCCAGGATCTGGACAAGGGCTGTAGCCCCATTGCCCCTGCCTCTTGGGGGCGCTCCTGGACAGTCCGTTTCTCCTGAGATGCTAAGTTGACCCTTCTTGATTCCCAGGGACATTTCCGCAGCCAAGAGCCTCTTTGCCAAGCGACAGCAGGAGGTGGTGCGGGAGCCGCGGCCCACACACTCCAGGTGGAGGAAGAGATAGCTCAGAGAGCTGGAGGAGCGAAGTAAGCCCTCGGGGAGACAGAAGGAGAGAAGCGGGCCGGGCCCGTGCGAGACTCTCTGCCTGCTTCCTGGACCGGGGCCTTGGTCCCAGACAGTTGGACCCATTTGCCAGGATTGGCACAAGCTCTGGCCCCCTCACCCTGGTGAGGGAGCCTCCTCCAAGGCAGCTCCATGCCCTCGCACTGCCCAGGGAAGCCCTCTGCCTCCAGACTGCAGAGCAGCCTCCATCGCTGGCTGCTGGCCCATGGCCCTGCTGGAAGGAACTGCCTGGGGAGAACATTTACCTGGAGGCTGCATCCTGGGGCGTGTCCTGGCTGCTGGGCTGCAAACGAGGAACAACTGCAGCCTCGAACACTCATGCTTCAGTCAGCTCGCGAGGCTGGATGGCTCTCCTGGGGCTGGCGTCCTGGCTGGCTCTTCCTCTCCAGCTCTCCTTCCCCAGTCCTTGCGCCTCATCCCCTCCAGACCCTCCTGGTGAGAAGGGCCTGCTCTGCTTCTCCTGTCTGTATATAACTTATTCGCTCTAAGAACTTGGAGAATCCCAATTATTTATTTTAATGTATTTTTTAGACCCTCTATTTACCCACGAACTTGTGTTTTTCATAAATGAGGAAATGTACGCTGGTGTTTTGTCTTGGCCGAGGCAGGGGCTGGAGGTTCCTCTCAAGAAGGGGCTGCTTAGAAGTTGGAGGACAGAAGACAGAAAGGGCTGAGGCAGGTGGCTGGAGCCCTGGGTTCTATTCCTGCCCCTGCTGGGTGTCTGGCTGCTAACCTGCCCTCTCTGGGCTTTTGCCTGTCATATGCCTCGACAGCCCCCTGCAGCTATGATGTCAGGGTTCTAGGACCTATATTCCCACGAGACCAGTAACCAATGGCCAACCCTTTCCTGAGAGCATGTCTGGAAGGAGCCAAGACACGAGGGCACAGGGATTCATCTGCCCCAGCGGCTCTGTCCCAGCAGAGGCTGACTGTAAGGCCCTGAGCAAAACTGTCCCACGAGGGAGGAGACCAGGTAAATCCCAAGGCTTTAGATGCCCCGTTGGCTAGTGAGGGGTGCTGTGATGGAGCCACAGCCGAGCCCTGGCCAGGCCGCTCAGCTTGGGCTTTGGACATCATAAATACCTGCTGATTGAACTCATGAGTCATTACTGCAGTGTGACGCTGAACAAATCTCTTTCAGTTTCTGAACCTCAGTGTTTTCCATCTAGAAAATGGGAAGCAGCAGCCCCTACCCCACAAGGCTGCTGTGGGCACTAAACAGAGAAGTGATGGTGCCAGGCTCAGCCCAGGGCTACTTGTGGGGCTGGCAGTGGTGATTATGGAATAAGTGGGACGGGGCAGAGCTAAGTGGCTTGAGGGGAGGGCGAGATGGGGGCTAGCTGGGGTGGAGATGGGCGGTCAGAGGAAGACTCTGGTGCCACTCCTGTGGCCTCAAAAGATACACAAAGTAAATAGAAAGGCCGAAAAGAGACCAGGCATGGCAGCTCATGCCTGTAATCCCAGCACTTGAAGAGGCTGATGTGGGAGGATCACTTGACCCCAGGAGTTTAAGACCAGCCTGGGCATTATAGGGAGCCCCTGTATCTACAAAAAAATAGTTTTTAATTAGCTGGGCAAGGTGGTGCACACCTGTGGTCCCAGCTACTCTTGAGGCTGAGGTGGGAGGATTGCTTGAGCCCAGGAGGTCAAGGCTACAGTGAACTATATCATGCCACTGCACTGCAGCCTGGGCACCAGAGAAACACCCAAATGAATTGAATACATAGAAAGAAAATAGGAAGGAAATTCCAGGCAGAGGGAGCAGGGAGGATGAAAGTGTGGGAGTGGGATTGATAAAGGAGCTTCCTTAGGAGAGGCCTCAGGCGTCTGGACCATGCAAGGGGACAGCAGCAGGAGGCAAAGCCAGAGAGGCCTTGAAGGCCAAGGTTAGGAGCCTGGACTTCCTCCTGTGGGCCACAGGGAGCCACAAAAGCTCTGTGAGCAGCAGGGGACCTGGGCAGAGCTGGGCTTTGGAAATATGCCACAGAGGGCTGGTCAGGGCTGAGTGAATGAGGAGACCCATGGCAGAGAAGCAAAGTCACTGTACATCCTAGGGATCCTCTGTCCCTCCTGGTGGTGAGGTGGTCATGGGGTCAGCACAGGCCCCTGCTGTCTACTCCAGCCCAGGGCTGGAACACACCTCTCACGCACGTTTCAGCTGAGCCTGATGCTAGGGCAGCCTCACTCCCTGGGAGTGCATTACAGGCTCCCATTTAACATGACCCTGCCGCCTCAAAAGCCCAAAAGCAACAGTCCATGGCCAGGCCGGGCAGCTGGGTAAGGAAGCCCTAGAGCTGCAGCTGTGACGGAGGCCTGGCAGCAGCAGGAGGGGAACCTGGTGGAGGGTGTGTTGGAAGGAAGCATTCACTGCCCTTGGCACAGGCCCCGGGGGCCCAGGCCAGGGTTCAAAGATCACTGACCCAGATGATTGAGCCACAGAGATAATCAAAGCAGGAGAGGAGGCCCAGAAGGCAGGGACAGGCAAGGGTGACACCGTAGTCCTTTAGACTCTTACACCTGGGAACAGGGGCCTCTGGCTGGGGCCCTGCGCTGTAGGGGACTCCGCTCTGGCCCTCGTCCAGTTATACCTCCCTATGGGACAAGAAGTTTGCAGGGCCAGGGGACCATGTGTGCCCGAAGTCTGTCGCTGCTTCTAGCCCACACCCCAGGTAGTTGGAACTTTAGCTGGGTGGGGGAAGGTGTGCTAGAGTTTGGGAAGAAGCAGAGATAAAGTTATGAGAAGCCGCTACCAGGTCAAACCAAACCCTGGGAAAAGGTATCTAAACTTCAGGAAGCTTAGGTTTTCTGGGATAAAATCTCCCTTCCTCCTGCCTTTTCTGTAAATATACAACAGGATTTTTTCAAGGCTTTTTGAGTCAAATTTGCGTTCCTTTTGACTGGAACACTAGGCAGAGGTAGACCAGAAGGGGGCACAGGATGACCCAGATTTACTCTGGTTGTGTGGACAGGAGGAAACTGAGGCAGAGAGAAGTGAAGTCCTCTGTCCAGGGCTGTGAGGCTGCAAATGGGGCCTTTTGCTGCCTCTCCACACCCTTCACTCAGGAAAGAGCCCTGTGGAATTGGAATTCTTTCTCTCTTTCTCTTTGAAAATAGAGTCCAGGCAGCTAGGTCTTCAATTCAGAAAAGTCATTTGCCTAATTACAGTGATAAACTTTGGGAATGTGGCCATCCATTAATTCAACATTTATGAATAATCACCTCTGGGGGGACTCTGGTGAGCAAGACAGACACAGCTCCTGCCTCACAGGCCAAGAGAAGAGTCACTCAGGAAAACAACAGTTAACTATGAAGATAAGAATCATAGCAAACATTCGCTGAGCACTTACTAAGGGCCTTCCACACGTTAACTCCTTGGCTCCTTACAGCAACCTTATGTAGCAAATTCTGTCATTATTATTCCCATTTGATAGGAAAGGTTACTGAGCCACAGAGAAGTTAGGAACTTGCTCAAAGTCACATAGCTAGGATGTGGCTGAGCTGGGATTGAAGCCCCAGGCTCTTAACTTCTGTGCTATCCTACCTGTCTGACAAGGTATATCCACACTGTGATGGAACCCCTGAGGAGGGGGAGTCCAGGGTGACTTCCTGGAGAAGGGGGCATCTAGGCCCACTCTGGGGTAGTCAGTCAAGGAGGAGGGTGGAGAAGGGCGTTCCAGGCAGAGGAAATGGCATAGGGGAAGGTTCCTGTCTTTGAAAGAAGGGAGCTATTCCTGGCCTCTTTTGGGGAGTAAAAGGAGAGGTTCTGGGAAGGGCTGGACGGGGCAGGCAGGAATGGGCAGTGCACGCCTGAACACCAGAGCAAGCCCTGAGCAGCTGGCATGGGGGTGCTGTAGGAAGTAGAGACCGCCACCGCTGTCACCCCCACCACAGCCTCAGAAAATGCCTCCCAGGAGAATACTGCCATGCCCAGCATGCCCTCCATGAGGGCTTCAGGCCTCTGGAAACCTCTGTGGCTGCCCGCCCGGGTCTCACAGCCTGGCAGGAGACAGACGACAGCAAAGTGAAGGGCCAGAAGGTAGACCATGTCGGGAGCCGGTCTTCCAGCTGGTGGGGTGAGGGTGAAGGGCGGGCAGGGCTTGCACAGGCTGGGATGAGGAAAGGGCATGGTGGGAATGGTGTGAGTTGGATCTGGCCAGAGAGTGAGAGAGTCCAGGGAGGGGCAGCTGGCCTGATCCACAGGGGCCAGGCTGGGAATAGCATCCGATGCCAGCAATTTGAACTTGAGTGATAGGTAGCCAGCGAAGGTTGCTGAACGAGGGAGAGCCAGGACGGGAGCTGGCCTTGGACGGCTGGTTTATTGTTGGCTCCTTCCTGGCCAATGCTTCCAGCTCACAAGGGCCCTCCCAGCCCCTCTCAGGGGAGAGCAGAGTGTGGGCCTTGCCTTGGCCTGCCAGGGATCCAAGCCAAAAGCCCTCGGCAGCTAAGAAAGGGGCCGTGTGCAGGCCCGCCGGGAGCCCTGGAGAGGAATGCAGCCTAATTAATTCTCTGCAGCTCACAGGGCCTCGCCTTGTGGGAGCAGCTGCCAGGACAGGCCTGCCAGGATGCCACCAGCCCAGCCTGTCGATCACTTGGTGCTGAAGGCAGCGAGGGGGACTGCAGGCTGGGAACTGAGGGACAGGGGCTCGGGGGGCCAGGCCCTGCCTCCAGACACACACGTGTCCTCCAGTCCCTGCACAGCTAATAAAACAGTCATAGTAACTGTAATAGCCAGCAGGCCCTGAGGCTGTCAGCGCAGCAGACCCTGCTGGTACACTGAGTACCAGTGAGAACATTGCATCCAATTTTCCTACAAGAAGTAAGATAAGTGTTGCTCTCATCTCCATTTTGCAGATGAGGAAACTGAGGCTCAGAGAAGTGAATTTCCCTGCCCAGGGTCATGCAGTCAGAAAGCAAAAGCAGGGAAGCTGGATGTGGACCCGGGCAGTCTGGGCCCTGGACTGTATTAATCATAACCACCATGCTAGACTGGTTCAGCAAGGGAAACTGAGGCTCTGGGGAGGTGGGATGTCTTTCTCAAGGACAGTTGGCTAAAAAAGGGCCTGGGGACGCTGGCTGGAGAGGGAAAGGCCATGCCCCCAGCCTCTGCTTGAATTGCCTCCCCCTGAAGTTTCCCATGGGGCTGTTCCTTCCCTGGCCTGCAGGTCACCTTGAGGGATGTGTGGCTCACGACCTCCAGGCCAGGCAAACTGTAGGAAGTGATCCTGTCTCTGGGGTCTCTACCTATGTGGTCCCAGTCCCACTGCCTGGGGCCTGTCCCAGGAGTACAGTTCCAACATTACCCAAGGTGTCTCAGGCTAGGCTGCACGTGCTCACAGAATCCTTCCACAACCCTAGGACTCCCTCCACAGGCAGGACACTGAGGCCAGCAGAGGCTCAGAGTGGTGCAGGAATGGGCTGGACCAAGACCTTGCCACCAGAAAGTGACAGAACCTGGGCGGGCCCCCAGAATGGCCTGATGCCAAGACCCTGCCCTTCCCTAAGAGCAGGCCGGAAAGGGGCCAGCACATCCATGTCGTGCCTCCTCTCTGAGCCTCAATTTCCTCATCTGCCACATGGAGATGAGGAGTCCAAGGTTACAGGGTTGTCCTAGTGTTCGTTAAAAACAGCTAACACTAAAGGCACTTAGTAGTTGTAAGATACTGTCCTAAGTGCTTTATTAATTTTTTTTTAATTTCCAAAGCCAAAATTTTATTCATGGCTACATAATACATCATTATAAAGCTGCTCCATAATGTACTATATGGGGGTATTTATTGCCCCTTAGGTGTATATTTAAGTTTGTCCAATTTCCCACTGAAGAAGATCAGAAGATGCCACCCCAAATATGCCACTTTTGCATAAGGATTGCTTTGAGCTAAAGGCAATTAAGAAATTGCATGTGGCTGGGCACGGTGGCTCAGGCCTGTAATCCTAGCACTTTGGGAGGCTGAGGCGGACGGATTGCCTGAGCTCAGGAGTTCGAGACCAGCCTGGGCAACACGGTGAAATCCTGTGTCTACTAAAATACAAAAAAAAATTAGCCGGGTATGGTGATGTGTGCCTGTAGTCTCAGCTACTTGGGAGGCTAAGGCAGGAGAATGGTTTGAACCTGAGAGGTGCTGGTCTCAGTGAGCCGAGATCGCGCCACTGCACTCCAGCCTGGGCAATAGAGCGAGACTCTGTCTCTGAAATAAAAAGAAAAAAAGAAGAAGAAGAAACTGCATGTGTAGAAAGGGCTCTTTGCCCTCCCCTGGCTGCCTAAAAGCAGGACATAAATTTTCCTTTGTGAAGATTGTTCCCCTCCCCTCTCCTGTACCAGAAAGAGAATGACCATTAGCACTGAAGTCAAACAGTCAGCAAGAAGACGGGTCTGCGCGAACCAGTCTTGCTGAAATAACCCTGATCTTCCATAAATTTCACCATGTATTTATCTTCCCACAATTTGCCACCTCTAGGAACCCAAAGCCCTTTTCCTCTGTCTTGTCATTTCTCCACAAATTTATCATCCTTTGTTAAAATGGCGGGGGGCTTATATACCATTTTAACAAAGGATTTTCACTTCTTTTCTAAGAATGCAATCAATGCCTTCATGCACATCACAATTAAAGTAGGAACATCAAATAAAATGTGTATGCCTTTTCTCCTGCTAATTAGTCTTTTGTCAGTTTCATTTGCAAGCCCCACTCACAGACTATAAAAGGATACAGGAAAAACCTTTTTTCCTCTCCTACACCACCAATAAAATAACACTGTGTGGTGCACTTGTACATAATTTTTTCTATTTATTCCTTATCCATTTTTTGCTACATTTTAAAATTGAGATATAATTTATACACCATAACACGCACCCTTTTAAGAGACACAATTCAGTGGATTTTAATCCTCACTTAACATCGCTGATAGGTTCTTGGGAACTGTGATGTGAAGCAAAACGTTTTTCTCATCAATGTAATGACAAAACTCCGTGAAGGGAACATTATTCGAGGATCTACTCTACATTTCTTTTCCATAAAGTCGCAGTTTCCAAAAACTTATCAACAACATTAAGTGGGGATTGATTGTATTCGCAGAGTTTTACAAGGATCACCACTGTCTCATTCCAGAACATTTTCACCACCCCAAAAGGAAATCCCTTACCCATTAGCAGTCTCTCCCACATCCTACTACCCCACTCCCAAGCCCTAGGCAACCGCTAATCTACTTCTAGCTCTGTAAATTTGCCTATTCTGGACGTTCCATATAAATGCAATCATACCAGATGTGGCCTTTTGCATCTGTCTTCTTTCACATAGCATAATACGCTCAAGGTTTATCCGTGTTGTAGCATGTATCAGTACTCCATTCCTTTTTACGGTTGAATAATATTTCATTTTAGTACTAGATCATATTTTGTTCATTCATCGGTTAATAGATATCTGGGTTCTTTCGTTCTACTTGAAACCTCAATGACCCTATGGGGAGGTTATGTTAGCGTCATATAGACAAAAGACAGCTCTGAAGAGGTTAAGTAACCCACCAAGGTCAGGTAGCTAGTGAGTAGCAGGGGTGAGATTTGCCTCAGAAATCTGGCTCCGGAGATGATGGCCTTAACCACTGCACCATACTGCCTCCTCAGTCAAAGTAACATATCGTATGGATGCCAGCACAAAAGGAGGCACTTGATGGGCACTTAGTAATGTGTGGCACTTCTCCACAGCATTTCTACAAGTGGCAGCACCAGAAGCTGCCAGGCAGGACCCTAAGCTAAGACAAGGTTGTCAGGACAAGCGATAAAGAATTGCCATCCAGGCGGATTGTGAGGTCAAGAGACTGAGACCATCCTGGCCAACATGGTGAAACCCCATCTCTACTAAAAATACAAAAAATTAGCTGGGCATGGTGGTGGGTGCCTATAGTCCCAGCTACTCGGGAGGCTGAAGCAGGAGAATCGCTTGAACCTGGGAGGCAGAGGTTGCAGTGAGCTGAGGTTGTGCCACTGCACTCCAGCCTGGCAACAGAAGAAGACTCTGTCTAAAACAAAAAAAAAAACAAAAAACCAGGAATTGCCATCTCAGCACACAGGTGACTCTCCTAGGAAGGAGACATCTCTCCACACCCAAGTGGGCCTCTCCCTCCACTGAGCATCCCTGGCCTGCATCCCAGACCTCATTCCTCCACCAATTCCTACCTAGGAAGCCCTGGCTGCTCCACTCTGGGCCCCAACCTCCTGCCACTGGGCAGCAGAGGAAGGTCTTTGGGTGAGATCAAGGTCTGAGCTGCGGTCCTAGTCAGCACAACCCAAAGCATGGTCTTGGGCAGGTCTCTGCCTCCTCTGGGCCTCCATCAATTAAATAATGGGATGAGAAAGCTGACTACTTTCTAGTTAATCATAAAGGTAATATAGCATATGAACAAAAGCCGTTGCTAAAACTATGCAAAGAATATAGGAATCTCTGGATTAAAAAGGACATCTCCCTGCCTTGTCAGCCCAAGAGTGGAATATGTAGCCCTTTTCTATGGATTCAGATATGTATTTTATAGCCAACTCTTTAGAGGTGTTTTAAAATCATAAATAAAAAACATAAATCTTACGCTTGTGCGACCCGCTTTCCTCACGCCGCAGAACTCGTTCCAGCCGGTTACATCCGGCTCCATCTTAGTTTGTTTTAACAGCTCCATGGTGGTCCACAGCGCACAAACTGTGGTCTGTTTTAACTATTTGCCTACTGATGCCATTTGGATGGCCTTCACTTACTGTTTTTACAAACATGCTGCAGTAAACACCTGTTTAAATATCTTTGTCCAGAAAGGACAGATTGTTAGAGGTCAGTCACTGGGTTGGAGGACATCACATATTCAATATCTTGCCAAAAATGGGACTCTGGTTTCCACTCCTACTGCCACTTGGGGATGAACACCCATTTCCCTTCATCCTTTCCAGCACTGGGTTTTATCAGCCTCTTATTTCTTGGTCTAATGAGGAAAGCATTTATTAACATGGAACCTGACATGTAAAAGGTGAACCTGGTTGGATTCGGGTTGGAAGAGGAGGGACGTGGAGTCCCATTCCATCTGGAGTTGGTACAGAGGATCCCTCTAGTCTTCTAGCGCTGGTATCAAGGATCTGCTCAGCTGCAGGTCTGTCCCCCTATGGCTGATGTTCCGCTCAGTCTCTCAGTCCCTCCCTCCAGGGCAGGCCCACCTGGGGAACTTGGGCATGGAGGAGGGACTGGCCTGCCTTCCGTCTCAGCTAACCCACCTCCCATAATAATCATGCCTTTAACAGGGACCTTCTGGGGACATCTTCATCTGAAAGCAAGTGCAATGAGGGGACTTCAGGCATCTGAGCCTGCAGGTGTTTTGAAGGCAGGGAGCATGGGGTGTCCTGGTTGCCTCTCAGCCTGTGGTCCAAACTGGCTCTTTGCAGAAGACTGGAATTCAGTCTCCTCTCTGCCTAGGCTTTGCTGTGTAGACCCAGGCAGGCCCCTGTTCCTTCTGGGCTCCAGGTTCCCACCTCAGCTGCAAGACTGGGGGCATTCCTTTCAGGGAGTAGGTGCAGAATCTGCCCCTCTAAAAGCTCCTCACATGCCACACACATTAAGTACTCTCAGGGTGGGAGCAGGCCTCCTCCTGGGAGGTGGCAGATGAGGGAAGGGGAGGGGCAGAGAGGGCAAAGGAAGTGAGTGCACCCATGCCCCCTCAGGGCTAGAAATCTGAAGCTCCTTCCCTACTACTCTCCACGCTGGCTCACAGGAGATGGTACGTGTGTACATACGAGCCATTGATGTGTGAGCACACATGCACATAGGAGTGGCCTGTGTGTAAAATGAGTTCCTGTACGTGCAGCTGGGGATCTTCCTGCACATCTACGGGCACGTGGATTGCATCTCATGTGATGAGTACTCACGCACAACCCACATACGTGTCTGTTCCTGTTGTATGTATGTGTGTCCATATTGACATGTACATGTGAGTGTTGTCAATGTGTGTGTCTTTCCCTCACTGTGGCTGCACAGATGTGTGTGCATGTATGAGGATGCATGTGCACCTGCGGGATACACATGAAAGGCCATGACTGCCGGTGTGTGGGTGCACGTGAGTGACATGAACACACACACCCACGAGGGAGGGTGTCTGAGTATATGTGAGAGCACACGCATGGCATACACATAAGTGCAGATTGCGGCGTGCATTGGGGCGTGCACCCGAGCATGTGAATCCAGGGGTGCTTGAGTACACATGACCTAACTATGTATGGAAATACTGCCCTGTGGCTCTCAGCAGACGTGAATACTCACAAGCACACATTTGCATAGGTGAGTGGGGGATGCCCCCGCGAGGCCACCTCAGGGTCTGTGAGACAGGACATATCCTCCAGCCCCCATCTGACCCTGGCCTGGACCTCGTCCTCTACTCACCCTGAGGAACAACACCACTGTATAAACTCTGAACATCTGGTTTTATTTACATGTAGATTAATTATTTTAGTAATTAGTAAGTCATTACAACTGTTATTTCTTTTAAAAACAAACATGTCTATATCGTAGACTCAAAATTCAGATGGCATTTGAATAAAAAGCATGGAAGTGGAGGATTTCCCACCCCCAGCCTCCAGGGCTTCCAGGAGAAGCGTGCTGGATAAGCTCTTGCAGGGGTCAGGCAGGGAAAAGGAGGGAGGAGCCAGGGCAGAAACCCCCGCCTCAGTTTCCTGGGCTGCCCAGCCCCCAGGTCCATCCTCACCTCCCGTGGCTCAGGGCAGGGTGGGAGAGGGATGTATCAGGCAAGCCTGGCTGGGAATCAGGAGACTGCAGGCCAGCCCTGCCCAGGTAGCAACCAAGCCAGGCTTGGGCGCTGCCTCATCTGTAGCATGTGGGGTTTCTGTTGCATGGGGCTTAAACACAAGAGCTGCCATCTGCCCACCTTCCTCTGCTCACCTCCCTCAGTCCCCAGCCACCCCGTTTCTGCCCACCCCAGCCCTGCCTTCACTGCTTCCTTGCCCCTCACAAACATCTACTCACCTGTCAAAGCCCACACCTGTGTAACCAGCTGGCCACATACTCATCTAACTTCCCAATTGGACTGTGAACTCCGAGGGCAAGGACAGGCTCAGGGCACTCCTGGGCCTCCACAGCCCACTCCACCCTGGCATGCCTTAAATAGCGGTCACTATTTGATTTTAATGAAAGATAAAGAAAGAAAGGAAGGGAGGGTGAGGGCTCTGTGGACAGCAATAATTGCCACAAACAGCAGGTTGTTCGGTGCCCACAGACCAGGTGAGTCAGGCTGGCCCTTGTCCCGGAAGAACGCAGAGAGTGTCATTTATCAACCTCCTCCCGTGCTAGCAGCACCCAGGCCTTATCGCTTTTGATCCTCACCCAGCACCCGCAGGAAAGCAGTACTGCACTGCCATTTTCTAGAAGCTGACCCTCAGAGAAGATGAGTCAGCAGCTGCCTGAGATTCAAGCTCTCCTTCTCCAGGTTCTCTCCAGCGCTGGCTCCCCCTCTCCTTTGTGGAGTCTCACTCACATGCCCTTGGCACTAAGCAGGTATCTGTGATTTTGCCCCAGGGGCTGCTGACAAGCTCTCAGTGGTCAGAATCTGTGGACTCAGGAGCAGCCCTTGGTGATGGATAAGTGATCTGGGTTGGTGGATAAATGCCCCAGCTTCCTCCCTCCCCAGGAGAGACAGCTCTGAACCTTGCTCTGCAGTAACTCCTGTCTTCCAGAGGTCCCAAGTGGGCAGGGCTCCGGTTGCCTGCCAGCTGCTCATGAACTTGCCTGTACTGGCTTCCTTCCCTGTCTCACTTCCCACATCCCTCATGGCTTCCTGGAATCACCTTGCAAATGAACTCCTTGCCCTCAATTCCAGGTTCTGGTCTATTTCCAGGGACCTCCAATCCAAGACAGAGGAGCAGCAGGTGCAGAGACTGTGTGTGCCTGAGCTGCCAAGAAAACCTTGGTCCAAAAGGGCCCCTGTCTCTCAGAGAGGACATGGGACTTGGTTAGGATCTAAAGCAGCTCAGTGGAGGTCTGGGCAATCCTGAAGAGTGCTGGCCGGCACGAGGCCAGCCCAGCTGCAGCCCCGGGCTGTGCATAGTGTCAGGTTGGGGTGTGGAGCTGCAAGGGAGAGAGGGAGGGAGAGAGGGGATGGGCATGAGCTGTGGGCATGAGCAATGGGCATAAGCCAGGCAGCCAATGCGAGGCGGGGCCTATCTCAGGCTCGAGACCGCACCTATGTCTCCCTCCCTTCTCCAGAAGTGCGCCCCAGGCACCTATGCCCTTTATGTCCAGGGCAGATCCCCACCTGAAAATTCCTGGGCTTCAGCAGGCCCTCTCTGGCTCAGCCCCCTTTGGCCTGGGTCTTTCCAGGCAGAGCAGGGACGCTGCCTGGGGTAAGACTTTGGATGTGAGTATGAGCAACTCAGTGCCCTTCTCTGGGTACAGGGCCTGGGATGGGGTGAGAAAGCGAATGAAGTGATCTCAGCACCCCTTCAAGAGCTCACTTTCCTCAGTTCTCCCAGAGTCATTTGCGCACATTAGATCTTCCCCAACATTATCACCATAGCACCCTGAACACGCCTGATCTCATCCATTCTTGGAAGCTAAGCAGGGTTCAGCCTGGCTAGTACTTGGACGAGAGATCTTTCCCCTCATCCCTACATGCTTTTGGAAGAGGGCATTAATTCACCCAGAGGAATGAAGCTTTCATGGTGGACACTCGAGCACTGGGAAAGACACAGCTTGACTTTGGCAGTTGACCTTCCTTCAACCTCTTAAATCAACCATGTCAGCTCCAAGGCAGCCTCAGTCTCAGGAAGTTAGAAGATCACAGTCTTTGGACCACAGCCAGGTGGACTTGGGTTCAAATTCTGTGTAACTCAGAGAAGCCCCCTAACCTCTCTGAGCTTCAGTTTCCTTGGTGGTGAAATGGGCAGCCAGTGCCCTCCTGGCCTCAAGTAAACATCTACAATCTCTTTTAATCCTCAGTCAGGCGAGGAAGCAACTCTGATTCCCAGTTGACAGAAGAAAGCCCAGAGAAGAGCAGGCAGGCACTGAGGAAGCCAGGCTGTGCTTGGGTAGGTACACAGTTCCCAGACCCATTCAGCACCCACCCAGGAAACCCTTGGCCTCTCAGCCCCAGCCACCACCCAGCCTGGGTCGTGACCTGTCCATTCCAGCCTTTCCCCTGCCTGGCCTGGCCCTGACCCAAGGCTCACCCACTGCCTTTCTTCCTGCACCTGGCCCATGGGGCAGCTGGGGCTAGACCTGCTGTTATCTGCCCTGCTCTGGACACCTTTGGCCTCAGGTATGCCAGGAGCTGGGCCAGGAGGTTAAAGAGACTACAAGCTGATCCTCCTCTCTCAAGAAGGTCCTGGAGCCTCACAGCACCTGGAGTAAGCAGGCATGCCCCAGCCAGAGGGGGAAACTGAGGTTCTCTGACTTCGACCTGGAAAGGGAATCAGAGACCTCCTTGATTTCCCTGTGTGGAGATCAGGAAAGCAAAAAGGGTGGGGATGGGAAGGTGGGGAGGTGAAAAATGAAATCAAAGCCAACAAAGGACCAGCTATTTCACTTCCAGGTGTATACTGAAATGCCTAGGCCTGTTCACCAACACAGTGTGCACTAGAATGTTCATAGTAGCACGATTCATGGTACCCCAAATGGAAACGACAGAAAAGCCCAGCAATAGTAGAATGACTACATAAATTAAGCTACAACTGCAGGAAACCATAGATGATCTCTCGAATAAGAAGCACAAAACAAAGTAGCACATATCATACTTTTCCCTTTCTATACAGTTTCAATATAGGCAAAGCTAATCTACGGTGTTAGAAGTTAGGATGGTTAGGTCCCTGGGGAGTCAGTGGCTGAAAGGAGGCCAGGAGGGACTTCTGGGGTAGTGGCTATATTCTGTTTCTCGTCCGAGATGCAAGCTACGTGGGTGTTTTCAGCCTGTGAAATTTCACTGGGCTGTACGTAAATGTTTTGTATGCCCTTTTGTAGGAATCTTACACTTTTGGACCTCATATAAATTGAGTCTTCTGGTGTACACGTGTTTGCATCTGGCTTCTTTTGCGTAACGCTGTATTTTTGAGATTCATCTATGTCCTTGCATGTAACAGAAGTTTCTCCTTTTTCATTGTTGTCTAGTGTTTCATTGTGTGGCTATACCGCAATTTGTCGATTTATTCTGCTGATGGAAGTTGGGCTGCTTCCAATTCTGAGCTTCCCCAAAGAATGCTACTTTGAATATTTTTGCACCTATCTTTTGGTGAGCATCTGTATGTGTTTCTGCTGAGGTGTGCCTATTAGCAAAGTTGCTAGGTCATAGAATTTACATATCTTCAGCTTTATTTGATACTGACAAACAGTTTTCCAAAGTAGTTTGCCAACTCACACCTCCATCAGCTGTATATGACAGCTTCCCATCCTCACCAGCACCCCATGTGGTCAGATTTCCTTCCGGTTATCCTAGTCCATGTGAAATAGCATCACATTGTGGTTTTCATTTACATTTCCCTGGGGCCTAATGAAGCAGAGCGTCTGTCTTAGTCCAGGTTCCCTAGGAGCAAACCCTGAGACAACAAGGGGAGAACAAGTAGTTTAATCGGCAGGTGTATTAATCTGCTAGGTCTGCCATAACAAAATGCCATGCACTGGAGGGCTTACACAACCGAACTTTATTGTCTCCCAGTTCTGGAGGCTGGAAAGTCCAAGACCAAGGTCCAACGGGGTTCATTGTCTGCTGAGGCTCCTCTTCTTGGTTTGTAGACAGCTATTACCTGCTCTTTTTTTTTTTTTTGAGACGGAGTTTCGCTCTTGTTACCCAGGCTGGAGTGCAATGGTGCGATCTCGGCTCACCGCAACCTCCGCCTCCTGGGTTCAGGCAATTCTCCTGCCTCAGCCTCCTGAGTAGCTGGGATTACAGGCACATGCCACCATGCCCAGCTAATATTTTGTATTTTTAGTAAAGACGGGGTTTCACCATGTTGACCAGGATGGTCTCGATCTCTTGACCTCGTGATCCACCCACCTCGGCCCCCCAAAGTTCTGGGATTACAGGCGTGAGCCACCGCGCCCGGCCACCTTCTCTTTTGTCTTCATACGACCTCTCCTCCCTGTGTGTGGAGGCAGAGAGCTCCGGCATCTTCCTCTTCTTGTAGGGACCCCAGTCCCATTGGATTAAGCTCCTACTTATGCCCTCATTTAACCTTCATCGACTCCCTAAAGGAATTATCTCCAAACACAATCGCATGGGAGGTTAAGTCTTCAACATCTGAATTTGGAGACACAAATCAGACCATGACAGCCTGATCTTAGGGAAACCTAAAGGGAAATGAGGAAGTGAGACAAGGAAAAGGAGGAGGCCAGTGTGTCAACAAGCAAGTGGTCACCTTGGCCATCTGGAGGTCAGTCCCACAGGGAGCCTCTGGGAAACTGTGCAAACCACTCACCTCAGAGCCCTCCCACCCACGAGCATGGGAGCTGGATTATCACGTGCCAGTTCCTGTGGCTCGTGTACTGAGGGCAACTTCAACGTATCTGTGCGTGTGCTGGGGAGAGTGGTGTCAACTCCCAGGCCCTCGTGGAAGCGCAGCCACCCCAGGCACCACAGATACCCTCGGGCCCAGCTCTGCGGGCCACGTCCTTGTGGTTGGAAGGAGCACACTGCTATGGAGTCTTCACTTGCTGTTCAACATCGGATTCTGGCTGTCATGAAGTGGCTTATCCAGTGGAGCTAGACTTTGAGGAGTGAATATTGATGGGTCAGGCAGCTGAGGGCACTGCAGTAGGGGAGAGCGTGACAAAGGTCTGGATGGAGGAAGCTTGGTGTCCAGCCTGTAGCTACATAGGGAAGGGGAAGGATTGGAGACCAGGTGGGGGCCAGCAGAGCCCCACCGTGAAGATCAGATGGGAAGGGTGTCCCTTGGTAGGCTATGGAGAGGGTGTCCCATATATGTACCTAGCTGCTCAGAAACCCAAGCAGGCCTATCCCTAAGACATCCCAGAACGTTGTCTTCCCGGGACCCCCCTACTGCCCCCCTCCCCTCCTTTGACTGTCTCCACTTCAACTTCTGATACAGCAGGCACCCCCAAATCCGAGAATGTCTCCTGTACCCAGGAGACACAGATATCCCCCCAGCAGAGAGAATTCAAGCTAGGCCCCCTGCCCAGGTCCGAGGGCAAAAACAAAGAGGCCAGGAGTCCCAGGGCGGCAGATGCTGCTCTCTCCCTCAGAGGCCAGACCACAGCCTAGATGTCAGGGGGGTCAGGGGCTGACCTTAGGAGTTGGGCCTGAATAGAGGACTGAGCCAAGGTAGGGGGACACCCTAAAACACCGAAAAGCAGCCACTTGGTGTTCAACCTCAGCCACCTGAATCCTGATTACGCTTCTCCTCCAGTGTCTTCTATCAGGTTAGGACAGTTACCTCTGTGCTGTCTGCAGAGTCTGCACAGGGAAAGCAGAGGGTATAGGAACAGCTGGACCCAGGAGTGTGGGCTTGGAGGGGCCACCTTCACACCCACTACCACCACTGTTTTGGCCTGAGGGAGATTGAGAAGTGGGAACTTAAGACAGGTCTGAGCAGGGTCCAACTGCTCTGGATAGCTCTGGGTTTGGAGCCAAGCCATATCCAACTCTATATCCAAATAACAAGCACTTCTCCGTAGACAGAGGTGTGGTCCTGCCAGAACTTGATGGAGGGCCGGCACAGTGGGCACTTGGTTTCTTTGATAAGCCATGTCTCCCTCCCCCATTAATCCTGCTCTGGGCCAGGTGCAGTGGCTCATGCCTGTAATCCCAACACTTTGGGATGCCAAGGTAGGAGGATTACTTGAACCCAGGAGCTCAAGACCTGCCTGGGCAACATAGGGAGACCTCCATCTCTACAAACAAAAAATAAAATAGCTGGGTGTGGAGGCACAAGACTGTGATTCCACTACTTGGGAGGCTGAGGGAGGAGGATCCCTTGAGCCCTGGGGGTTGAGGCTGCAGTGAGCTGTGATTGCACCACTGCACTCCAGCATGGGTGACAGAGTGAGACCTTGCCAAAAAAAAAAAAAAATTCCTGCTCTGTTCATGTGTGTGGCTCAGTGGGGCACTTGGGCAGCCTCCCCACACAGGCAGGCAGGGGGAACTCTTGAGCCATGCCCGGCCATTGAAGCACCCATCCCCTGGGCACAGTTATTGGCTCAAGGATAAACACATGACCCAAGCCAGGCCAATAGGAGTCTTCCCTGAGACTTTTGCTAGTGCTGTCTAGAATTTCTTCTTTTGAGATTGTGAGCTGTAAGGATGAGTTTGTAGCAGCTGGTGGACATCTTGCATCACAAGAAAAAGATCTGCCCAGGGGGAAAAAAAAAGTTAAAAGCAGGCAGGCATAAAATGAGAGCTGGAAAGAGAGAGTTTTAATGACGTCAGTTAAACACCCAAATGCAGCCATGACTGAGACTCCTTGGACTTCTTGTTTACATAAGCCAATTTATATCCTGCTCTGTTTATGTTTGATCAGCTTTTCTGTCACTTGCAGTCTAAAGGGTGCTGATTGAAACAGTAGGTGAGAACACAGCCAAGCCCTGTCTGCACCTTTACATCCCAGAGATGCACAAGATTGCAGGGAGTTCCTTTTACAGGGGCCACTGTGACCAGAATGGTGTAATGAGGCCAAGCTCCGCATTCTGCTGCCCCTCTTTGAGAAGTGACAATTGGCTAATGCAAAGCAAGCTAACACTGCCAGCAGTTTACATTCAAGAGTCCAGAATGTCACTCACACCAGAAGAGCCAAGTCTTGGCAAGCCACCCTCAACCGCATTTTCTGGAGTGTTTTGGAAGGTGGAAAGGGCCGCGATGCATTTTTCTGACCAACAATTCTGGGGTCATTTAATTACTTTTTCACTTGAAATGCGAGGTCAGAGCTATATAGATTTAGGAGAAAGGGAAAGAAATATTGCATTTTTGCAACCTCAGCATAAATAGGCATTGTTGCACATTGTTTAGCTGATTCACTTGTTAATTCAATTAAATTCAACAAACAACCTGAATGTTCATCAATAAAGTTTTGGTTGGCTAGATGTGGTGGTTCATGCCTGTCATCCCAGGACTTTGGGAGGATGAGGCAGAAGGATGGCTTGAGCCTAGGAGTTGGAGACCACCTGGGCAACATAGTGAGACCCTGTCTGTATGAAAAAACCTTTTATTTAATTAGCTGAATATGGAGGTGCACATGTGTAGTCCCAGCTACTCAGGAGGCTGAGGTGGGAGGATTGCTTGAGTCCAGGAGTTCAAGGTTGCAGTGAGCTATGATTGTGACACTGCAATCTGGCCTGGGTAAGAGAGTGAGACCTTATCTCTAATAATAATAATAATAACCATAAGGGTTTGGTTAAACAAATTATATAAATCCACAAATATGTGGATTTAAAAAAATAAGGTAGCCCTAAAATATACTGTCATAGAAATATGTCTGTCATGTATGAAGTGTATTCAGCAATTTGCAGAATGATGTGTACAGCATGGGCCTGTTTTTGCAAGTAAAACCTGGAGGCCTTATTATTTGCAGAAGACTTACCATTTATATACTTGGAACAAAAGGAAAAAAAAAAACTTATCCATGAAGGCTGGGCACATTGGCTCCCATCTGTAATCCCAGTACTTTGGGAGGCTAAGGCGGGTGGATCCCTTGAGCTCAGTAGCTCAAGACCAACCTGGGCAACATAGCAAGACCCATCTCTACAAAAAAAAATACAAAAACAAGGCCGGGCATGGTGGCTCACACCTGTAATCCCAGTACTTTGGGAGGCCGAGGTGGGCAGATCACAAAGTCAAGAGATCAAGCCCATCCTGGCCAACAAGGTGAAGCCTCGCCTCTACTAAAAACACAAAAATTAGTTGGGTGTGGTGGCACATGCCTGTAGTCCCAGCTACTCAGGAGGCTGAGGCAATAGAATCACTTGAACTCAGGAGGTGGAGGTTGCAGTGAGTAGAGATCGCACCACTGCACTCCAACCTGGCAAAAAAGTGAGACTCTGCCTCAAAAAGAAAAAAAACAAAAACAGTTTAGCCAGGCATGGTGACATGCATCTGTAGTCCCAGCTACTTGGGAGGCTGAGGCTAGAGGATCGCTTGAGCCCAGGAGGCTGGGACTGCAGAGAGCTGAGATCACACCACTGCACTCCAGCCTGGCACTCAAGACCCTGTCTCAAAAAATAAAAATAAATAACTGACCAATGAAAGGTAACTCATTCTCTTTGGGAGAAAGATTCAGTTGATGTAAACTTCAGTTCCTATCAGAGCTGTTTCCCCCCACACACAAGGAGTTCCCCTCCTAAGATGGGGTCTGCAAACTGGAAACTTGGGTGTCCTCATGGCATCAGGGCAAGGGTCTCCAGGCCTCATGTCACCCTCCTGTTGGAGCATCTCATCCTGTCTGTTTCTGTCCTAGCTGCTGTTACCAGTGCAGCAAGTGGAACCTGGGGTCTGTCCTGACTTGGGCAAGGACCAGTGGGAGCTCCAGCACAGCTGGGCTGATCAGGAACCACAAGGGCATATCCACTGTGAGCTGGCTGGGACCTGAGGGTTGTCATGCCCCTGTCCAGGGTCCTGACACACAAACAACCCACCAGAGCTTTCAGTGAGTGGCCTTCTGTGTCCTCCCATTGTCAAGACGCTGGACCTTGGGGCATCCCTACCACACCACACAGGAGACAAGCCAGTCTAGGGGCACTGTCTCTGGTCTTCTCTCTGCCTAAACACCCCGTAGGAGGTTGAATATTGTCCCCAAAAAGATATGTCCACATCCTAACTCCTAGAACCTGTGAATGTGATTTGGAAAAAGCGTCTCTGCCCATGTGATGAAGGCTCTCAAGATGAGCTTATTTTGGATTATCCAGGCGAACCCAAAATCCAATGAAAAGAGCCCTTAGAAGAGAAAGTCAGAGGGAGACTTGGCACAGAGGAGGAGATGACATGGAGGCAGAGACCTGAGTTAATCTGTGGTTTACTCAGATTAATCTGTGCTGTAGTCATGAGGACAGCCAGAGAAGCTGGGAGAGGCAGGGAACAGATTGTCCTCCAGAGCCTTCAAAGAGAGCACAGCCCTGCCGACACCTGGGTCTCAGACCACCAAGGTTGTGGTCATTCACCACGGCAGCCCTCAGGAAATGGGTACACACACCACATTGCCCTTTCTAGTCTCCTGTGGTCATGGGCCAAGCAACCTTCCAGACAGGGCTCTACAGAGTTCTAGAGTTCTAGAAGTGGGCAGAAGCCCCTCTGGGCTTTCTCCCCACAATCCCTAACCTGGCTGGGGCTCAGAGGCAAGGATGGGCCACTGGGTCTTCAGGCAGCAGCTTCACCTCACTTTTGCCTCGTCCGTATCTGCTTTTCCAACTCTTTGGTGGCTCCTCTGAGAAGTGGAAGGACTCCCTACATCCCCCTGAGCTGGTAGGGATTTCCCTTACATCACATCTTAAATTCTCTCTACCTGTGGCTTAGAGCAAAACTCCATGACCTGTCCTCCAAGATCTGCTGTGACTCTCTACAGGGAAGGTTTGAGAGAGATCTTTCTCTCTCTTATAGTAGATGATGTTGACTCTCTACCTTCTTCAACTTTCCTGTCCTTCTTCTTAAATATGCCCCAGTTTTCAATCTGGAATCCAGCCCAGTCTCAGATCATCGATGAGCTTCAGGGTAAGCTGACCCCAAATTCAGTTCCAGGGGAGCTTTAACTGGTGTCATGAAATCCCACCCCATCTGCCATAGTCATTGGTCTAGAAACTCAGGCCTAAGCCTGCATGCAGGGCACACTCTTCACCCCAGGAATGGGCATGTGAGCCTAGCCACGATCAAGGGGAGACTTGCTGGGAGCCTGGGGGAAAGTGTAGTGTCCAGCCGTGTGGTAATTTTGAGGGATGCCATCCCAACAGATTAAGCCATTAGACAAAGCAAGGTACAGCCAAGAGAACTTTAGAGAGATGTGCCAGTGTCGCTGGATTAAGCCAGCCCTGAAGCCCAGTGTGTCTCTGGAGTCTGGGGACCTGAGTCAAAATATCTCATCGTTCATCAGGTTTGTGTTGTACTTACTGCTATCTGCAGCCAAAGTATCCTAACCAATACGTTAATCAACAAAGCCAGCCTTTAAGACTTCTGTCTCATGTAGACTTTGAGATTCTCTTCTGAATCCTGTTTTTAACTAAGCCTTGTTCCTTATTCCTCTTTATATCACTGTCTATCTATTTTAATCCTCTCTGAAGCACGTGGATTGGATGCCACTGGCTGAATAGGAGGAAAATCGCATATAAGAACTATGGGAGGAAATACACGTTGCTATGTCAAAGCAATTAGCCGTGTAACACTAATATTCAGACAAAAATCTGGGAGAACTTCTAAACTGTTAACAGTGTCATCTCTGGGGAAGAGAATTTGTAGGGGGAGAGGGGGTAGAGATTTCCCTTTCTAGGTTGTGTATGACTGAAACGTTTGACTGTTTAGAGTAAGTTTTAATTACATTTGTAATTTAAAATCCTGAGGATTAAAAAGTGATCCAAGACATCCTGAGTCCCCTTGGTGTTGGCTCTGCAGGAAGTCTGTCTGCTAGACAAATGACTCAAGAAGCAACAACACTTCTTTAAAATTTAGATACGGATTTTCAACAATTTACAATGGCCTGATCCTAGCTGGTCCAGAACAGTAGATGTTCCCTGCCGCAGGAAAGCCTCAACAAAAGCTTTGCCACATGGGGGTGTGCAGTACTTCAGTGTTTTTCCCTGGGGTCCAAGGCTTGGCTCCTCCTCCTCTCCCATCCCCAAGTCTCAAGGCTGAAGGCACCCCACCTGTCCGAAGTTTTAGTGTCCTCACAAATTTCCAACCTCTGCTTACCCTCCCCCTGCAGGAGTGGTGCTACCCTCTCCAGTGCCCGGTGCTCTCCTTGGTCAGAGCTGAGGCCCCTCAGCATCTCTGGAGGGGTCTGCAGGTGCTGGGGACCAGAGGCCACACCCCAGAGCCCAGAACCCTGTGCACTCTGCTCTGCCTCAGCGTCGCCATCTCTCCCTAAAGCCGTGGCTTCAGGATTCTACTCTCAGATTAGTCCTAAGCAGTGCCGGGAGGACTGTCTCTGACACTCCCTAAGGCTGGGTGAGCCCAGGAGCCCCAGGGTGGGTGGAAAGAACTTCTGCCGCTAGCCAGGAGAAAGCCCAGGGCTGACCCATACCTGCAAGTAAGAGCCAGGGAGGCTGGGCTCGGAGCGTGGGGAAGGGGAGGAAGAAAGACATTAAGAGCTAGGGAGAGAAGGGCTCCCAGGATCTACTCACCCCTGCCCAGTTCCATCTCCCCCTTGGGCCTAGTTCTAGGCTTGGTCCCTGGACTCCGTCCCTCTCCAGAGCCATTGGTTCCAGGAGCAGAAAAAGCCTCAGTGTGATCCTCAGAGGGCACCTCAAAGGCCCCACTTCCAGAACCTCCGCTCTCAGAGAGGCTGAAATGGGGGACCTCAAGGCTGCCCGTGATGCTCTTCCTGGGAGTGGGGTCTGGAAGGCCAAGCCTGAAGGAGGGGTGGACTATTTTGCCCTGTTTCCCCCATACTCCCCTCCCTGGTGAAAGGCTGGGCTCCTGCTGCAAGATGCCCCATCCCCTGGGGCATCCAGAACCCTCTGGACCCCCTTTGCCTCCCCATCCAACCCTGACACCTGCCTGGATGAGCAGCAACTGCCCAGGGTCTACAGTGCCATCTCAACCCCTGTGTTGCTTCCTGGTCCTCAGGGAGGCCACACGTGCCAGGCCCTGTGCTGAGTGTCAGGGTTCAGAGATGAAGACTCCATCCCTGCCCTGCGGCAGCCCAGTGGGTTGGGCAGGCAGAGACTCAGAGGAAAGCATAGCCAGGACTGCCATGGCTTGCACAGCTGCTCCGTGCTCAGCCCGATGCTGGCTGCTGGGATGATATTGAATTGGCAAGCAGGTGACATTCCCAGCAGGAAACTGCTTGGACACCCTCGCCAGACACCGTATTGCTCATAAGCATTGCCTTGTCAGGAGGCCTTCCACAAACAAGCTACTTAAAAAGCCATCGCTGCTCTCTGGCTCTTAAGAACTTAGGGCCGCCTGGCACTGCATACTTTATTAGTTATCTCAATTTTCTGCCTCCCACACTCAAATGTAAGCTCTTTGAAGACAGGGTTTTGCCTGTGTTATTGTATCCCCAGCCACTGTCTGGCACACAGGAGGCACTGAATATGCATTTGTGCCCTCGGTATTTCTGGATGGAGGATGAGGGCTGAACACAGGTCTTGTCCCTTCCTCTCTCTCCTCAGGAACCCAGCCAAGCAGTCCCTAAGTCCTTCAGAAAGCATCTCTTCCTATCTCTCCTTCTCCTCCCCATCCCTGAGCTCAGAGCCCAGCCTCTCTAGGCCTTGCTTGGGACTTCTTAATCTCCCAGGCCCTATGAAAATGCCACCTCCTCCATGAAGCCTGTGTAGATTCCTCCACTGTCACATCACATATTCCTCAATCATAGCCCCTCTCACTCTGACCGCAGTTATTCATTTGTACGTCTGTACCCGCATCACCACCACTCTGGAAGAAAAGACCTTCAGCACTGGGTCTTCAAGGCTTCTATAGAGGGCAGGACTGGGTGTAATATCAGAGCCCAGGAAAGTTTGCTGGATGAATACAGGAGTAAGCGAAGAAATGGATGAATGAATGAATGAATGAATGAATGAATGAACAAATACAGAACTGAAAGAATGGATGAGCTCCCCCATTAGTGAACGAGTCTGTGAAGGAGCACGCAGATGCACGAATGAGCAAGAGAAGTTGCTGAGTGAATGAGTCAGTGACGGAGGGGAGAAGGAGGGAGGGCGTGGTGAAGGAGCCTGGGAAGAAGTGCCCTCAGCTTTCTCCAGCAGCACTGGCATTGGCCTGGCCCTGCCACCCAACAGCCCTGGGCCTATGTTCCATGCCAGCCAGCCCCACGATGCCTCCTCCCAGAGACAGCTTTCACTGCTACTACTCAACACATGCTCCCTGATGCTGGCCAGACCTTGCGCCTGGCAATGAATCAGACAGGGCCCTGCCCTGGGGCTCCTGGGACTGGGGGCAGACAGACAGCCTCATAAATAAACTGGATGGCATGCTGGGCAGACATGTGTTCAGCCGAGTGGTGAGCTCAAGGTTGGCTCCGGTGCCTCAGGCAGGCAGAGCTGTTCTGTTGGAGGAACCGGGGAGAACTTCAGGAGGAGGCAACCTGAGAGCTAGGGCTGGAGGGAGGGGAGCGGAGGGGTGGAGAGAGGGCTCTAGGAGCAGAAAGGACAGTATCAGCAAAGGCACAGCAGATGGAGGGTGCAAAGAGAGCTCAGCAACTGCAGGGGACAGTATGGTGGGAAAGGATGTTTAGGGACATGGGTGCTAGCAGTGAATGCTGGGCACAGGGTCCTCTGGCAGAGTCTGAGATGAAGATCGCAGCAGGATGTAGAGCAGAGTGGGGCACAAGGACACCGGACTGGTGGCCATGTGTGTTCCCGGAGGAAGATGCGAGGCTCCAAAGAAGTATCACGGGGAACATTTCAAGGAGGTTCCAGGGTGCTCAGGCCTGGGTCCTGCTACAGCTCTTGCATTTGAAGTCACCTCCATCATCCTTCTGATCTAGTGCTCACTGTGACCAACCTGGGGCATGTGGGGCCTCTAGACTGGAGAAATTATTTTGTGGGGAAGGAATACTTACAAGTTATTTTGCGATGATTCAGACCACAGAGAAGAATCGGGTTCCTAAAGCAAACCAGGGAATTTCAGAGAGTAACGGAAACCTTGAAACTGGGTGGGCTGATGCCAGGGATGCTACTAAACGTCCTGGAATGCACAGGACAGTCCCCACCACAGAATCATCCAGCCCCAGTGGCAATAGTGCCAAGGTTGAGCAGTCCTGATCCAATAGATGAGCAGACCGAGGACCCTGGATCTAAAAGGGTCCCCCATAATTACAGTTGCTCTTCCATGTTCCAAGAGCTATGCTGAAAGCTTCACACGCATGAGCTCCTGTAATCTACTCCTGCTTGATGGATGAGGAAACTGAGGATTAGAACAGTCTGGGACTTGCCCAAGGTCACACAGCTAGAGGTGATGGAGGCGTGATTCCGAACCTGTCGGTAGGGCTCTTGGCCATGACATCCCATGGCCTCCCCTAGCACCTCTCAGCTGGGGAAGAGCAGGGATGTAGATCCAGGGCTCCACCCTCCATGGCAAATGCCCTCTCCACTGCTGTCCCCCTGACCCACATGGGCGTCTTGGGCTCCTTCACTGCAGAAGCAGAGATTGGCAGCTGGGGACCTCGGTTTGTCAGGGACGCAGTGGATGGGCAGGAAGCAGGTCCCAGGGACAGAGGGCCTTTGTCTGCCTGCAGTCGGGCAGGCAGGCCTAAGCTGTGTGGCCAAGCCCAGGGGCCAGCTGGGTGCAAACTCATTAGACGGCTGCACAGGCTGCCAAGGAGACGGGAGCAATTAGAGGGCTCAGCCCCAGCCAGGAAGTGGAAGCTACGCTGTGGGAGCTTCTGAGCTCTCCCACCCCTGACCCTGGGCCCAGTTTCCTGGGAGGCAGCTGCAGAGTTCTCCCTCAGGATAGTAACAGCAGCTTCACCCTCACTGAGCAAGCCTATAATGTGCTGGGCCGGGCACATTCCACACCTTGCCCTTCATCTCCAAACGCCCTTGGGAGGTTGGAAGTACTAATCCCAATGCATTCACATATTCATCCATTCACCCATTCAACAAATATCATCGAGTGCCTATTACCTGCCAGTCCTGTGCTAGATCCTGGGGATAGAACAGAGAACGAAACAAATATCCCTGCTCTCCTGGAGTGCATAATCTGGAGGCAAGACACAGACAATAAAAAAGGAACAAATGAGAGAACTATGACCTGTGGTCAGAGGTATGGAAGAAACAAAGGATGGGAGGGGCCAAAGACGGCCTCTTTGAGAAGATGAGGAGGAACTGAACTCAGAGGAGGGAGGCGACTCAGTCAGGGCCACACAGCTGTAGGTGAAGGATCTGGGCTTTGGTCCCAGGCCTGCCTGACTCCAGGCCTGACCCTGCTGTCTGTCTCCTGGGAGCCCTCCTCCCAGCTGGGGCCATCACCACATGACACTGGGGTATAACATTGGCACAGCGTCTCCAACTCCTACTCACACCAACCTCCAGAGGGGGGTGAGCTTATCACCTCCGTTTTAGAGGTGGAAGAACTGAGACCCACAAAGCCAAAGCAAGCCCAGGGTCCCAGCAAAGGAATGACAGAGAGTGGACTTGAAGTCTTTCGATCCCCAAACATGTGTTTTCTGCCATACCGTGACCCTTCCTAGCTGAGCACTGAGCCCAGCCGAAATACTTAGTGGACACACAAGAAATGGATTAGCGGATAGACCACGTGTCCTCTTCTCCATTAGAAAACATGAAACTGATCCAGACCAGCTTGGAAATTCCCCAAGTTCATTCTATTCAATCAGCAGACAGAGATGAAGGCAGAGCCCGCCCTGCCCCCAATCATAGTCCAGTGGGTAAGACGGTCATGCCGTTTAATGGCTCGATCAGGGAAAACATTCTTGCAGCAAACGACAGATGCAAAAGCATGGAGGGCATTGTTCAGGACACAAAGAGCAATTTGGAACTTTACCTCTGCTACCTGGATGCGGTCTCAGCCCACCATAGCCTCTGCACCATTTCAATTCCAGCTCTGGCTTGAGTCTGAGAGGGTCTGCAAAGAAGATGCTGAAACTGGCCCCTGGGCTACCAGCTGCACCCAGACTGTGACCTTGGTAGGCAACTACTCCCCTCACTCGACCTTGGCTTCCCTATTGATTAACTAAGGACAGCTGATCAGAGCAAGTCAGGATCATAATAAAAGGTAGGATTTATGAGCACTTTCTTCATGTTAGGCAATCGTCCCTTAAGTTAGGTATATTATTACCCCTGATTTACAGATAAGAAGTCTGAGGCTTAGCGGAGGTGCAGTCACTTGCCCAAGGCTATTGACTAGGAAATCGGCCAATAAGAATTCACATGCAGGTCTATCTGCCTCCAGAATCCTGCTCATGACAAAAAACTACCAACTGGAATAAGTGTCCGTGACCTTTGACCCAGGCCGCAATCGATCCCCAGGACTTTATTTGTAGGAACGAATCCAAGAGAGCCAAAAAGATGTTCCCTGCAGCCATATTTACAATATGGTGGATAATCAGAAGCAACCTGCCTGTCCAACCACAGGGTCCTATTCACTTTACAATAAGGCAGCTTCAGAGAAACTAGGGTTTATTGAGCCCTAGCTCTTTCTCCATACTCTCTTACAATCTCCACACCAACCCTGTGAAGTGGGTGTTGCTTTCCCCATTTCTAGACGAAGGCTCTAAGCTCAGAGACGGTGAGTGATTTGCTGAGAACACACAGATAGGGATGGACATGGGTCTATTCAGAGCCGCCCCCAAGGTAGAAATGGGGAGATGTGTTCTACGAGGAAGGAATTCAAAACTCAGAGAGGGTGAGGGGGTCCTCTGCTCAGGACCACGCAATTGGTAAGCAGGAGGGCTCAGGTTTGAACTTAGGCGCTGGGGCCCCGCCCCCACACTGCCACTTCCGACTGGGAACACCTGGATGAGTCACCTAGCTTCTCTAGGCCTTAGTTCCTCATCTGTAGGTGGGGATAATGATGTCCATGGCATAGGGTGGGTGGCTACTGGGAGGATTAAGTGAGTTTCTGGCCAAGAATAATGGCACCATGTAAGCAGAAGCACATCCAGGCTGGGGGTGGAGAGCGGTTTTACGTGATGGTGGGGGTGGGGATGAAAGAGAGGTTCAAGACAGGGCGGGTGTGAGAGAATTGGGGAGGACAGAAGGAGCCCAGGACAGGGGCTTGGCAGTCTCTGTGATGATTTTCAGAGGCCTTTTAGATGCTGGCCTTTGACTGTGGCCAGGCCTTTCCTCTGTGGACAAGGCCTTTCGCTAGGGTTGCCCCTACCCGGAAGGTGGGGCTGCTACAGTGGTTCCACCTCCAGCACAGGCTGGCTTGGCTGAAAGAAACAAGACATGGTTGCTGAATAAAGGATCTGGCTCAATCTTTTCAAGGCTTTCAGAGTTGGGAAGCCTGTAAAGATCACTTACTTCATCCATCCCCTCCCCTTCCACACTGGGGAGCAAGAACTTACTCGGGGTCACGCGGGGAATAATGTCAGAGCCAGAGCTGGAATCTGAAGTCGTCACGCAGGCCTTTTTCCAATGTGGCACTTAGGCAGGAGGAGCTCCTGCCTCTGCTCCGGCTTTACAACCAGCTGTGGGACCTGGATCCGGGGACTTACGGCTCAGCTGCTGATCTCACAAGGTTGGAGGAGCATTAAATTGGATAATAGATGTGAACGTGCTTGGAAAGACAACCACTGGAATGTGGAGTGAGGCTGGGGCCTCCTTCCCGCACAGCACACAAGGCTGGTGGCAGGGAACGCACAGATGTGGCATGCAGGGGCTGCAGGGAGGCTGAGCTGGGACAAGCCTCCACTGGGGTCCGAGTGGCCCCAGGCCCTGCAGGGCAGGAAGCAGGGAGCTGAGACCCTGCGGAAGGAGGGGAGGCCAGGTAATCCACTGGGCTACTCCGGCAACCTAAGACAGAGACACAGCGAGGCCAAGACAGCTGCAGGTTAGAGCTTCCGCAAGCCAGAGGCAGGAGAGAGGTTAGCAAACAGGGAACAAAACCCCAGAGGCAGACACCCCCGGGCATGTCCCAGCCCAACTCTCTGATGGGCTCGGAGCTGGGCCTGCTCAGATTTTCTGCCCCTTCCCAAGGAAGTAGGCAGCCCAGCCTTAGACTGGAAGAGGCCGATGCCTCCCTGAGGCCAGTCCTTATACCCCTTCCACCATGCAGACTCATCCACAGATTCCCTCTGGGTTTATTGCTTGCCTTCCTTCTTTGCTGGACTCCAGCATTGTCCCACCTGTCTGATGTGGCTCCTGCCATTGGTTTGCCCATCCTTCTTCCCAAACCTTCCATATAGTCCCATTCAGACCCTTCAACTTGGCATTCAGCATCTCTATGATCTAACCTCTGACCTCAACTCCCCTGTTCCACCTCTGCCCCAGTGCTGGACCCTCTATCTTGGGACAGCCACCTAGCTGGCCTGCTCATCCCAGTGCTGTTTTGGCTTGGCAGGGAGCACAGCCTGTGGTGCCTTCCTCTGAAGGTCAGGGGACCATGTATCTGCCCCAGTCAAAGAAGCTTTGGCACAGAGGAAATCCCAACCCTGCTACTACCTGGCAGTGTGACCTTGGGATGTGCCTCAGTTTTCACTTCTGTGAAATGGGGAGGATGATCCTTCCACAGGATTCGAACCTCTTGGCACAGTGCAGATCACAGAGGCGCCACTCTATACACTTCCGCTGTTATTATCACTGTCAACACTATTATTACTTCATGCAGTCCTGTGAGGCAAACACATTCTCTGGAGCACCAGGCCACCAGCCATGTAACAAGGGTGCCAACTCACAAGATCCCGTGAAAGTATTAGAAACACTCACCTCCAGCCCAACTGAAATATGGGATACTGTGGCCCAGGGCTCCAGAGCGGGCTAGCAGCAGAGCTAGACCAGAAGCCTGATCTCCTGCCTCTTGAGCCAGAATTCTTCCCCAACTAGCTGCCTCTCCTAGAAGTCAAGTTCAAACACCAGCCCTTAAGCATGAGAGTCTCAGAGTACACAGAGAGCAGAGCTTGGCTATATATAAGAATCTTTATTGTTTGTTCTCGCTGTTAACTTCCCCTTTGAATCCCCCTAGGTACCTTCAGAGGGTGCTTCTCCCTCCCACTTCCAGCCAAGGCTTGTCTGTCTCTCCGCTGCTGTTTCCCCACTCACTTTCTCTCTCCATCCCTGGGGAGGCCTTTCTCTGACCTTCCCTGGCAGACCCAGAGGGCAATTGCCGGCTTGCCTTTTCACTGCTCAGCTAAAAAGCCAAATTCCTGTCCTCCTGGGGCTCTACTGGATGTTTTGTTGTTCTTAGCCTCAAGGGTCTGCACTGGGGAAGACACCACAATCTCTCCCTTCTCACTGGCCCCCTCTCCTTAAACACGCCCAGTTCCTCCCATCCTAAAAACCAACCAACAAACAAATCAATCCTTTTCTATCCCCTTCAACTGAACTCGGCCCCATTCCTTTCCTCCTCCTTCAGCCCCAGTTCCTGGCAGTAACCTGTTATCTCCAAGTCCATCTCCTGGGCTTCAACCTCCCACGAGGCTGTCTCTGCCTGCCTCCGCCCCCGCCCCACCTTCCACCCAACCCACTCCTGCTCAAGGCCCCAGGGACCTCCATTTTGCTAAATGCAGCCTGCACTTTGCAGTTGTCAACTTGCCTGGGTTTTCGGCATCCTCACTCCTGCAGACCGCACCCTCCAAAGGCCTTCCTGATTCCCGGACTTGATTGACGCCCACTGTTCTACCACCAACTTCTCGGTGTCCTTGGCAGCTCCTCCTTACAATAGTCATTGATGTCCTGTCCTGGGCCCTCTTCTCTTCCCATGTTCTCTCCCTCGCCTCCCCAGTGGCTGAATTTTATCTCTAGCTCATGATTCCTACATCATCCCACACCCACCTCCTGAGCCCCAGGCCTGGGCACCCAACTTGCCAGCATTCACCTCAGGCACCTCAAACCAAGTATGGCTAGAACCATCTCATGATTCTATCTCTCAAGACCCCCTCCCTCCTGAACCCACATCCCTGTAGATAGCCCCACCATCCACCCCTTCTTCTTTCCCACCCGCCTTCCCAGCCAATCACCAAGTCCTGCTGAATCCATCTTCCAAGCAGCTGCCTGTATGAGCACCCACCTGCTTCTGACTCCATCACCGTGACCTAAGCCAGGCTCTCCAGCTGCTCCTGGGAGTCTGCAGCAGCTGCCTAACTGATCTCTCAAAGCCAGACTTACCCCTCATTCCTTTCTCCTTACAGCTTCCAGGAATCTTTCTAGAACACAGATCTTTTGGTCATTTTCCTGCTTAGAACTCTTCACCGTCTCCCATCTTCTCCAGTCAAACTCCCAAGTCTTCGGCATCTCCCTCCCCTGGCTCTCTGCCTCCCAGCCTCCCTGGCCTTTTTGCTTTGCTTTCAGTGCCTCCTTTCCTTGCTGCCTCTAAGGCTTTCCACTTGCTGTTTCCTCTGCCTGGAATGCTTTTCCTTCCCCCTCTCCCCGTCCCCAAGAGATCCAGCCTAGAGTTGCTTCTGCACTTCCTCCCAGCCCGCACTCCCCTGGGGCCCCTGGGCTTTCCATCAGCTGCCAGGTTGTTTGCAGTCAGCCATGGGTGCCTGAGGCTGCTTGACTCATGTCTGTCTCGGCTCCTGGACTGCAAATTCCATGAAGGCCAGGGGCCATGTGAGTCTTCCTCACTCTACAGCCACACTGTGCCTGGCTTATAGCACCCCAGAGCCCCAGCTGACCAGGCTTCCCCTGTTCACACAGCCTGTGCTGACACCCAGGAGCAGACTCTCAGTGTGGAATTTAAGGGCCTCATGATCGGACCCCACCCACCTTTCCAGTGCTCCCTGGTCCTAACCCTTTCTACATGCCTCCCCCGATCCAGACTGGGGACCTCCCCCTCCTCACCTTTGCTCCCTCCACTTCCCTTCCCCTGTCTTTCTTGGCTGTTAGTTATCCAACATAAGCCAGCCCAAGCCCCTATCCTGCTGAACACCTCCATTCCTGACCACACAGCCATATTCCCCTGAATTGGTAGAGCACCCACCCACCATCCCTTCAAGAATCCTCCACTTTCTCCAGGAGGAAGTCACAAAGCACCTGGGGCCCTTCCTCATCCAGCCCCACTTCCTCTCTCAGCACCCCACTACCCACACAATCAACGCCCGTCTCCTCTGACAATGCCCCGTCCCCAAACATGCCCTTTGCTTCATACACTCCCTGCACTTCATACTCTCCCTCCAGACACTCCCTGCATGGATGGCTCTGGCCCTCGTCTCTCTGTGACAAACTCCTCCTTGAGACCAGCCTGAATATCCTCTCTTCTAATTGCCTTCCTTGGTTCCCTAGGGCTGAGGTCTGCCCTCTCCAGAGCCAGGCACTCAAGGACTTATCCTTCAAAGTCGTGTTTCCTGGGTTCGTATCCTGCCTCCATCTCTTACAAGCTGCAGGATCATAGACAAATTGCCAACCCTTAGCTCGCTCATGCATAAAATGGGAGCAGTAACAGCCCCCACCTCACGGAATTTTATGAGAATTAAATAAGGAAATCCAACTGGATGTAGTGGCTCGTACCTGTAGTCCTAGTTACTTGGGAGGCTAAGGCAGGAGGATCGCTTGAGCCCAGGAGTTTGAGATCAGCCAGGGCAACATAGTGAGACTCCATCTCTATTTTTAAGAACATTAAAAATTAAAAAACCCACAATAAGTATTTAACCATGTGCTTGGGCACCTATTGTGTGCCACTGGGAAACTTCTAAGCTCCTTTCCTCTCTGTGGCCCTGACTGGCTAACAAGCCTGTTCTCCATCTGGCCCTGTGCTAAGAGGGGAGACTCAGTGCCTTCTATCTCTGGGTTTCCCTTGCCCAGCCCTGTCCTGGTACTGAAAAGGCTCAATAAATGCTTATTAAAGAGCCAATAGACCACACACTTGGCGCAAATCATCCCATTGTTCCTTCACTTTCACGTGTATAAATCTTATCTCTCCTCACAGGATTGGAGCTCCAGGATATGGGGGTTGGGGGTGCTAGGGAGGGAGAGCAGAAGGGGTGTCTTCATGTCAGAGCATTCAGATTTGGGAGGGAGCTCTGTGCTCCTACATCCCTCTACCCCCCACAGTGCCCAGCCCAAGGAAGGAGTCAAGGAGGGCTTGTTGACAGACAGGCTCACTGGCTTCACCCCAGAGGAGGCAGATCTCCCCCTTTGAGATATTTTCCTAATTACTCCCTGGGCTCTCCCCTCCACACACACATCTGTGTACTTAGACAAGAGCCTGCTTGACATACTCCACAGGGTCTCTTGGCTGCCGGTTCGGAGCCAGCTTGGCCAGTTTCTTCAGAAACTAAAGCAGAAAGAGAAGAAAGTTTTCTTAAAGCCACAGAGCACAAAACCAGCACAGAGGATGAATTCATGCTCATCAGCAAAACACCAGCCCTAGACTAGCACTGACTGATCTCCACAGTGTCTGGACGGGGCACGATGGCACGGCAGAAGAGTTAAGCATGCTGGGCTCTGCACTTGGAGAGCCTCCGATTGGAATCCAGGCTTTGCCACCAAGGAGCTGGGTGACCTTGGCCAACTGACTTAGCCTTTCTAAGCTGCAGTTTCCCTGTCAATAAAGTGGGAATAACATTTGTACCAGCTCAGGAGGATTTAATTAGATAAGTGCTCTAAAGGTTGGTCATTGCTATTTTGCCACTGAATGTCAGAGCCAGAAGGAACTTCAGAGGTCCTCTGGGAGGGAAGCCACTGTGGCCACAGTGAAGGTGGCCTGACCTGGATAAGCCATAGAGCAAATTGGGTCCTTTCCTTCTACCCCTTGTCACCAACGACATTTTTCAGAGAACCAAGAGGTGTTTGCTCCTTCATCCCCTGGACTCAGAGGTCACCTGCCTTGATTTGAAAAGCTCAAATTTGAAGGTATTGAAGGGGAAAGGGCAGAGGCATCCATGCCAACATAGGGCCTGTTGTCAGTAGGCCATTTGTTCATGATGAGCCCCCTCCAGCTGAAGGTGGCACTGCCCGTCAGTGGTGCCATGGCAGGGCAGATCACAGTCTCCACTTGCAGTTCATCCAAGTGCTGTGAACACAGCTCGGACCTTGCAGGGATGAGGACTTTGGAGCCAGGTAAGCAGAGCACTGCCTGTTCACCTTCTCCAGCTGGGCTCAGCTCTCTGGCCTCTGCTCAGCCTGGCCCAGGGTTGCCACCTGCCCACCTGTCTGCCAGATGGAGCACCTGCTCTACTCTTTCCCTTCTACCCAGTCCAGATGCATCTTGCCCGCTGACTTTCCCTCTCCCAGACGCTGGGACAGACCTGGTGGTGCCATCTGGAGGGGTCAGGGTGAGCACGGTGGTGGGGGCATAGTGGGGAAAGGCCTTTTAACTGAAGCCTGATGAAGTATGTGTTTGTTTGTGTGTTTGTTTGAGACAGGGTCTCACTCTGTTGCCCAGGCTGGACTGTGGTGGTGCAATCTCAGCTCACTGCAACCTCCACCTTGCCTGGGGAAGCATTAAAGAGCCTGTTATATCCTCCCGCCAGGGAGGAAGTTGCATTGAATCAAGAAAGCAGATGCCAAGCAGTCTTTGAGCAAGGCACCTAAGATGGGTTTTCAGTGCTGAAGGGGAACCCAAACTCCATCCAGAGAATAGCAACAGAAGCACCTATCATACATTAAGTAGCCACTCTTCCTGGCACAAATTATGCATCATTCCTTTTAATCCTCACAACAGCTTCTTTGCAGGGTGGTTTGCGAGGATGAAAGAAGAAGGTGCTTTTATACCAGAGTGCCTGGAAAAGAAGAGTTTAATTTGGGGCTGGCAAGTGGTGAGAGGAGCTGCCAGCTATTTCTCTGTTGAAGTATAAGCAGAAGTGCCTCTCAGAACAAACCTTCCTTGTTCAGGGAAGTGTCATTTGACCAGTGTGGAGAAAGCATGTCCCTCTTAGCTCTCCAGATACAGAGCCAGGAGGGAGGCCCCTGTGGTTCTGGGGAAGGGTGTGACAGGACTTAACGGTGGCCTCAAAAAGGCTTCTCCCAGTCCCCTTTTGTTTGCAGAGCTGGTCTCTGAGGTATTGGTGGGCAAGTCTGCATAGCAACCAAAAATCCTCCATGTTCAGTGTTCTCCCCTACAAGTTGAGATAATCCATTATCCAGAGAAGACACTAAGTATCCTCCCACCCTCCATGAGTGGAGGGAGGATCTGAAATGATGCACTGGCACAGCTCAGGGGCTGGGATGTTAGTAGAGGGCTGGTTTTGGTTTTCCATATGGCTGAAGCTAGAAGCCCTTCTTGGCCTGGAACAGTAGTTTGCTTTGGGGGCCAGTCATCAAGGGTGCAGATGTGAGTCTAAGGAAGCTGTAACCTTGGAGCCAACCTGTAGAGATCACAGGAGCACGGGCTCCACTGCAACAGAAGACAAGGGTCCACAAAGCTGTGCAGAACATGTCTTCGACAGCGACCCCATGTGGCAGCAACAGAAGCAGGAACACTGATAGGCTGATGAGAACTAGAATTTTTCAAGTCTCAGCACTAGGAGCAGGAGTGTCTCCTTTGGTCAGAGAAATCTGGATTCATTCAGACAAGGGCAGGCAATGGCTTCGATCAGGAGATATAGGACATCCCTTAAATGTGCAAGTAGGTTTTCAAGCAATTACCCAGAAATGTTTAAGATGTATGTAAACAATACTCCCAAGCTAGTGAAGTGGGTGATTCTGGTTACACTTGCAGAGCACTTGATCATCTCATTGGCTCTTCCCAACTGCCTTTCAAGTAGGCATGATTACTCTTATTAAATATATAAGGAAATTGAGGTGCCAAGAAGTCAAAAAGCACTTGCAAGTCTGCACAGCTGATATACGTCAGATCTGAGATTGGAATTTTCTCCTTTCAATGGTCTACAGGTAAGAGCAGCAACCTGAGGTCAAGCAATCTTGGCTTTCCCAGATGCTAACCTGCCAGCCCGTGCTGCATTGCAGAGCTCTGTGAGGAGGTCAGCGAGCCCCAGTAGGCCAGGGGGCCTTTCCAGTGGGGACAGAAGAGGAAGAAAGAGAGCAGGTTCCTCTGAGGGGAAAGTTAAGTTGACAAATGGGAAGTGAGGGAGATGCCACCCCAGCCATTTCCTGCCTCAGAGTTTTACAGGTGTTGTGCCATTGCCTGGGACCCTCATCCCCTGCTCTTCTTATAAAGGCTCTTAGCCTTCAAATTCCAGCTCAAGTGTCCCTCCCTTAGGGAGGCTTCTGAGCCACAGAATCTATAGTGGGTTTCATCCAATTATTTTCTATACATCAGGACAATGTTTCTTTCTTCCTTGAAATTTATCACAATTTGTGATCATTTGTATTCACATTTTTAAAATTCGCTTTGGCCTGCCTCTCTGAGAAGAATACGTGCCCTATGGGGCAAGCACATGATTTTTTTGTTCCCAAGCACACTATCTTTTTTGCTCACCCCACGGTGCTCAGCACATAGTGGGGACCCAGAAAACATTTGTGAGTGAATGATTTAATCACTGAATAACAGAAACTTGAAACAAATGTCCGCCTTGGGCAAGGTGCAGTGGCTCACGCCTGTAATCCCAACATTCTAGGAGACTGAAATGGGTAAACTGCTTGAGCCCAGGAGTTTGAGACCAGTCTGGGCAACAAAGTGAGACTCCGTTTCTACAAAAAATACAAAACTTAGCCAGGCGTAATAGTGTGAACCTGTAGCCCCAGAGACTGAGGTGGGAAGACTGATTGAGCCTGGGTGATGGAGGCTGCAGTGAGCCATGATCATGCCACTGTACTCCAACCGGGGTGACAGAATAAGACCCCATATTTTAAAAAATGTCCTCCTTGGATACAGTGAAAGATATGGAGATGGTCACAAGGGGAACTGGAAGATTCAGGGAAGACACAGGCTCTGTCTCTGAATTCCAAAGGGTAGTCCTAGAGCAAAAGTTGCTGAAAGAGGAGTCACTTAACAAAAGCAGGCTTATCCATGCTTTGGAGAAACTGGGCCCCATGAAAGGCAATGAGTTCCCTGAACCTGTGGGTACAAAGAGACCCTGACCACCCCCTGGGCAGGCTCAAACAGGACTCCAGCAACAGAGAGAGGACACCTGTCAGACCTGGTTATAGCTGCTCAGGAACTCAGAACAGGGATCTGAGGGGGCTCCAAGGAGGAGCAAAGCAGCAGGGTTTCCTGGGGGATTATCAGGAGCAGGGATCTTTGGGCAGAGACACGGGTCTGTCTGCCAAAACTTGCTCATTGCAGTTTCCTGGCTTACTGGCCAGGTAATTGCAAACAAAATAGACTAGGGCCTGGGCAGCAACCACCACCCTTTGCATAGTAGGGTGGGGGGGCCAGGGTGGGGCACGCAGAAGCAGGTACCAGAGCCCTGAGTCACGGAGGGAACTGGTCCCACTAGCACTGCTGAGACTCTGGGGCTCCCTCCACCTTTCTGGGTGATGGTGGGCAAGGAATCAGGCTTCCCTTGTGTGGAATGAGACCTGCGGTCCACCCACACTGCCCTTGGCCAGCACCGGGGGGCAGGAGTCATCAACACTGCCTTCGGGGGGCACCAATACAGGTGGAGGGAGAAGCTTGGCACGGCTGCTTCTGGGGAGGCCAGGGAGGGTCCATGTTCTGAGCCCTTTCTCTGTCCGGGTTCACCAGCTGGAGGGAATCAGAAAGTAGCAAAGAAGGGCCTAGCCCGAGTCACTGTACTGGTAGCCAGTGGCACCTTGACTCTGATGTGGGCATCAGTTTCCTGGAGTAGGCATGTGTTTATGTGAGTTTATATATCTGTGTGTGTATATGCATGTGCATCACATATTTGTGTGTTTGTCTATGTTAATCTCTACACTTATTTTTGTGTGCATATGTTTCTAATTAATTACAATTTATACGTTCCTGCACATGTGTGTTTGTCCTTGTGTGTGTGTGTGTGTTTCTGGGCATACATGGAAATACAACTGATTGCATGAGTTATATACATTCAGTTATTCCACAAATATTTATTTATTTATTTATATTTTGAGATGGAGTCTCACTCTATTGCCCAGGCTGAAGTGCAGTGGCACAATCTTGGCTCACTGCAACCGCCGCTTCCCAGGTTCAAGCGATTCTCCTGCCTTGCCCTCCCAAGTAGCTGGGATTACAGGGGTGTGCCACCACACCTGGCTAATTTGTTTATTTTTAGTAGAGATGGAGTTTCACCATGTTGGTCAGGCTGGTCTCAAACTCCTGACCTTAGGAGATCTGCCCTCCTTGGCCTCCCAAAGTTCTGGGATTACAGGTGTGAGTCACTGCACCCAGCCTACACAAATATTTATGGAGTGCCCACTGTGTGCCACATATTGTCCTAGGTGCTGGGAATATGAAGATAAATAAGAAATTCAAGATTTCTTTCCCCATGCAATTTACATGTAGTATAAGAGACAGGCAATAAATGAGCAAACATATAAATGAATAAATAATCTCAGGGATCACTGCCATGAAGGTGGGGGAAGCAGGGTAATCAGAAAGAATGGCGTGGTACAGGCTACTTTATATAAAGAGGTCAGGAAAGACTACTCAGAAATGCAGAATCTCAGGCCTCAACTGAGGCCTCTTGATTCAGAATCTGCATTTTAACACGATCTCCCAGATGACTGGCATGCACATGAGAAATTAAGAAGCACTAGGTTAAAATATGTTAACATAGACGTGACAAGGTAGGAAAAAGAAAATGAAGGAAAATTCTACATCTCCTTCTGCTACTGGTCATGACATAATAGTTGGCATTTATTAATTTCCTGTTTCCCAGGCAGGGTCCTTTACCTGGCAAGATCACCTTAACAGTCATACCTATGGATCTGAGAGCGGGCAGGGCATGCCCACCCAGAACTAGAAAGATCTTCAGTTACTTTTAGACTACAGCAGTTTCCATACTGTTAGTCCCTGCTCTCACTAAGTACAGAAGTAGGGGAAAGCTGATTTCCTCTTGAGAGGCAAAGTGGTCATAACTCTTCTCTGCTTGTTTACCCAGCAACTTAAGGAGGTTTTTTTGGTTGCTTTTTTTTTTTTTTTTTTTTTTTTGAGATGGAGTTTCGCTCCTGTTGCCCAGGCTAGAGTGCAATGGCACAATCTTGGTTCACTGCAACCTCTACCTCCAGGGTTCAAGTGAGTCTCCTGCCTCAGCCTCCCAAGTAGCATGCACCACCACACCCGGCCAATTTTGTGTTTTTAGTAGAGATGGGGTTTCTCCATGTTGGTCAGGCGGGTCTTGAACTCCCAACCGCAGGTGATCCGCCCACCTCAGCCTTCCAAAATGCTGAGATTACAGGCGTGAGCCACTGCGCCTGGCTCATAAGGAGTTTTAAATGACCAGCTGGCATTCTCAGCTTCCAATTCAGTGGAAGCTGAATTGGAATTCAGTTTACATCCCCTGGTAGAAACGCTCCTTCCTTGGGTGCTAGCCCTTCTAAGTTTCAAGTTTCAGGAGTTATTGGGTGGAATTGTGAGAGACACCACCCTGCTTCTGCTTCTTGACCCCCGGCCATGGATCTGGCTTTGTTAACAGTGTCTACGGCATCCTGTGAAATGGCACCACTGCAGTTTCACAGTGGTTTTTATTCTTCCATCTGCTTCTAGAATTGGTTCATCATTAGGTCACTTTGTAATTCTATTGGTCCAGCTGTTTCTGGGCCATGGGGCACCTGGTATGACCAATGGATCTAATTGGCTTCAGTCCACTGACGTACTTTTCTCTGTGTAAAATGAATTTCTTGGCCCAAAGCAATGTTGTCGGGGCCACCATGACAGTGGAGAAGGAATGTGGTGAGTATGCAGACGGTGTTGCTGGAAGAATTATGGAGTATGGCGGGCAGGGAAAGCAAATCCAAATCCAGAATAAGTGGCTATGCCAGTGAGGACAGATTCCAGTTCCCTTCCAGGAAGAAAGGAGTCTGTCTGATGTCATCCATCCACCACCAGGTGACGTCCTTGGCCAATCTGTTTACTGAGCCCATTGAGCAAATACTGGGGTGCCTGGGGAAAGAGGCTAATTAGTATCCACAGAGCAGGTCACATCTTATCCATCTGTTTATTAAGATCCTTGCAGGGTCGTTAGGAGCATCTGATGAATGCTCCCACAGGATGCAAGTATGTGTATGATGCGGGGTCCATTCTAAGAGTCCAATATCATGGCTCTTCCAAGCTTCCTTTTTACCAGTCCTTCAGTCCTTCTCTTCCAAGACCCTGTTCATGTGTCCAAATCAGCCAAATCATTAGCCACTTACCATGAATCACTGCAGAACTTAGGCCTTCTGCTCTTCGAGATCAAGACAATAAAATATACCACTCGACATACTACCCAGTGTGATGATTTCCCTACTCTGTCCTTCAAGGATATTTTAAATGGGGTTGTAATATCACAATGTCTCACTTCCAGCTGGTGCCAGCATACCATGCAGAGTCATTTGTAAACCAGGCTCAGATTTTCTCTTCAATAAGTTGGCTATAGGGCATTTCTATGAGCATAAACGTAGGCTGAGAAAGCCATAGCATGCTGGAAGAGTCAGCCACTTGCTCATGCAATGTACCTGTGCATTCAGGATGTGCCTGGGCCAGACCCATTTATACCATCTCCACTTGATAGAGGGGGCATTGTTGGGCATGCTCAGTTTAATGGCTAGGTTGGTGAGACAACATGGTGGGTAGCTCGGATTAAATGGTTACCTCGTTGTCCACGGTCAGGTGTTTAGCCTCTGACAGTGCCAAGGGGCAAGCCAGGAACTGTTTCTCAAAAGGTAAATAGTTACTTTCCAAAGAAAGCATGGTCTTGCTCCAGAAATGAAGGGCCTTTACTGCGGTTCCCCTATCTTGCCTTGCCAAAGGCTCTGTGGAACATTGCAGTCTGCTGCAGACTCTTCAAGCACCATTGAATCTAATAGATCATAAGGACTTGGCTCAGAGTCTAAGCCAGCTCTGATCCCATTCAAAGCAAGAAACTTTTGATCGCTCAGGAAATAGTGTGAAGCAGTAGACAAAAATGTGGTATACACTGCCTCTAAAATCTAGAATAGCCCACCCAGTGATGTGCCTCTCTTTTAGTGGTCAGGGATGCAAAATTCAATAACCTTCATTCATTCAATCCTCATTTTTAAGGGAATATTCTGAATTCCCTAAGACACGATGTCCCCAGACGTGACTGAGACCCCTGTATTTTCACAGGCTGTTCCTCCCTCATTCTGGAGAACAATTGTATTTCAAGGTACCTGCTGTTTTATGATCTCTAGGACCTATCAGCATGACATCACCAATGTACTGGACCAGTGTGATGCCTATGAAACGATGAAATGATCGTGGTCCCCATGAACTAACTTTGGCATAGAGCTGGAGAGTTGGCTCAGCCCTGAGGCAAGATGGAAGGTGTACTCCTGCATGTCCCTGTCATGAGAAAGCAAAGTACTTCTGATGTTCTCCGATGATCAGGATACAGGAGGGAAAATAGTTTCTGGGTGTCAAATCCACATTAATTTGTTCCAATCATGAGACCGCATTTGGAACATTGTGGAACTATAATTGGAATCGCCGCCTGATTAATTAGAATCATCCATTTTCATTTTTCAAGACTCATCCAATTTACACACCGGCCAAACTAGAAAGTTAACTGGAAGCACAACCCCCGCATCTTTGTTTGACAGTCGTGTTCATCTTTGTGCTTCTGCTTAATATGCATTAATGCTCTTGACTTACTATTTCGATGTGATATGGGAAACTATAGTGCCTTTCCCTTGCCCTGTCCTTGCTCTAAGGGTCACGGAACCATTGCAGTAAATCTGCCAATCCGGAGAGTATCTATTCTAACTCTGTGCTGAGAACCTGGGGAAGTACCCACTGAGAGTACTGCTGTCTGCATGAAGCAGACTCAGATCAACATTCCGTTCAGCACCTGATCCCTATAAAGCCCCACTCTCATTGGTGAATCTCCGGGTCATCTGGGTCTTTAGAAATTAGCATTAATTCAGCCGGTGTGGGGGCTCACGCATGTAATCCTAGCACTTTGGGAGGCTGGGATTAAAATATTAAAAATAGAACAATTAGCTGGGCGTGGTGGCGCTGACCTGTAATCCCAACTACTTGGGAGGCTGAGGCAGGAGAATGGCTTGAACCAGGAGGCCGGGGTTGTGGTGAGCTGAGATCACACCACTGCACTCCAGCCTGAGCAACAAGAGCGAAATTCTGTCTCAAAAAAAAAAAAAAAAAAAGGAAAGAAAGAAATTAGCATTAATTCAGGGTTAATGTCTAATAATTTTCAAGAGACCTAAGATCTTTGCCAGTACACTGTTATCCTGAAATATGGCCATAGGTCCTCTTGGAGAGGGACAAGAGAAGCTTGAAGGAATTAAATTATATTATTAGATAGTGTTTCCTCAAGGGTGACCACTCCATTCAGGAGACTTGGGTTCTGAATTTTTTTTCACACAGGCTGGAGTGAGTGGCTCAATCATAGCTCACTGTAGCCTCAACCTTTTGGGCTCAGGCAATCCTCCTGCCTCAGCCTCCTAAGTCGCTAGGACTACAAGCAAGTGCCATGATACCAGCTAATTTTTATAATTTTATTTTTTTGTAGAGATGGGGTCTCCCTCATTGCCCAGGCTGCTCTCGACCTCCTGGGTTCAAACAATCCTCCTACTTTGGCCTCCCAAAGTGTTGGGATTACAGGTGTGATCCACCGTGCCCAGCCTGGTACTGCATATTGATTGGGGTGAGAGTCTGAACATTTTTTATTGTAATGGCTCAAGTTATTTTCCATTGATAAAAGGGATTTATTTAACAATGGCAACTACCACCAGCATGCCTTACCCACAGAGAACAGCCTTTGGGTGGGGGATTTAAAGAGGTTGGCAGTCCCCTCCTCAATGATAATGTACAAGGTCTTGGACAAGGTAGTAACTTCTGGGATCTCTTAAGGATCAAGGTTCGGGATAGGAGGACAGCTTTCCCCTGATTTTCTTACATCAAGAAATCTCTCCCAGCTTCTCAAAACAGAGTATTGAATCCAGAGTTCAGACAGGCTCATTGACTTCAGGAAACTAAGGCTACCGGTGCCATAGAACAGAATTAAGGGCAGAAGGAATTCAAGAACTTGAGTTGAAATGTCTGTTTTTAATGGCACCAGACAGCTTAAAGAAGGAAATAGTGATGAAAACGTCCCAGATCCTTACCTCAAGGCATGGACCAAAACCTGGGAACTTTCTATGGTTTTTCCCCTTGCAAATGAACACCCTGAGGCAAGCAGTCTTCAGCCTGAGCGGAGACAGTCCCTTTAAGAGGGGAGAAGGGCCAGCTTGGCCAGTATGGGGACTCTGTGGGACTTGAGTCTGGGTCTCTGAGTGCACCGTCCTGTCACTGCTCCCCACCCTTCCTGCTCACCTGGGCCTCACCTCCCACCCTCCATCCAGCCACACATGCAATTCACGGGCTATGTTCAGTCCCAACTTTGCTCGTGCTGCTCCTCCCATCTGGAATGCCTTTCTCCTCCACCTCACTCAATTCCGATTCTCAGTTCTCACCTCTTCTGGATTAATTCCTGACATCAAATCTAAAATAGTATTCCTTCTGATACACCATCCACATGTGATATGATCAGAATTTCGCCAAGATAAGTTAGTAAAGTCTTGTAATTCTGTTGGTAAGTAAACTTTTTCCTCCAAAGTTTGACTTTATAATTGGTCACCAGGAACTTGCTGGAATCTGATCTAGTCACAAGCCTGCAGGCACAAGGAGGAGTGCTGTTTTCCTTCCTTGCAAATGAACACCCTTAGGCAAGGAGTCTTCAGCCTGAGCAGGGACAACCCCTTTAAGAGGGGAGAAGGGCAGTCTTGGCCAACATGGGACACTCTGGAAGGCTTGGAAGTCTAGGTCACCGAGTGCACCATCCTGCCTGCCTTTATTCTGATGCTTAATTCTCACCTCTTCTGGATTAGAACCCTGCAAAGGTTGAGAATTCAACTAATATTGTAACTCAGCAACCCACCAGATCAAAGCAGGCATCTGGGGGTTTGGTTGTGTGAGCCCTGCCTTGATAAGAGATGAGATTCTTTTTCCAGACCATAGAAAGCTCCCGAGTTTGGGTCCATGCCTTGGGCTAAGGCTCTAGGGATTTTACATCACTCTTTTATTTCTTTAAACTGTCTGGTGCCATTAAAAACAGACATTCCAACTCATAGTGCTTGAACTCCTTCTGCCCTTAATTCTGTTCTATGGTACTGGTGGCCTTTAAAGTCTTGCCTTTGATGGCCACTTCATTTTAGGTGACCACAGGGGGCAAACCTTACCCCAGGACTCAAAGCACCTGCCCCACACACTTGGCTGGTCTCACCCACCCATCTCTCCCCACTGCTTGGATGCTGGGCCTGCTGTAAGCTGATTGTTCAGGGTGAAACCCCTGCTTCCCACCCCATATGCCCACTGTTTCAGGGACCCAGGCTCTTTCTGGCAGCAAAAGTTCGCCCATCCCAATCTTAGCCTGCTCATCCAGCCTGCAGCATCCTGCTTGTGAACTGCAGCCTCCCAACCCATCTGTCAGCCAGGATGCCAGCACCCACCCCAGCCTCACCCCCAGGAGCCAGAGCTCCAAACCTGGCCCAAAGAGGCACCAAGAAACCAATCTTGGCAGCCTTTTAACCCAAAACCCCAGAGGAGCCAGCTCTAGGGGACAGTGTGTGGGGCTGAGGGTGGCAGGGACGGCACAGGGCAGGAGATGGCAAAGCCAGACACAAGATTCCAGACTAGATAAGCTGCTGGGAACGGGGAGGGGGCCCGGGTGCAGCATTCCTGGGCAGTGATGCCATCTCCCCAGCATAGAGGGCGGCAGGCAGGAGCCTCTTGTTCCCCCGGAGGACTCGTCCTCGCCGCTATCTGATGAGGGAGCTGTCGGTTACAGGAAGACAAGACTATTAACAGGACAACTCTGGAGAGCCAGAAATTAACCCACCATGCCACAGGTGGGAGGTGCTGGGCGGGGTGGATAATTGTGGGGCCTTGCAATTAAGGCATCTTCAGAGATGGCACTGGGATCCTAGTCAGCTGGGGACCCCAGAGGACTTTGGGAAGGGGAGTTCAATCCCTGCTCCCTACCCTTCATGCCTACCACCCTCCATCCAGCCACACATGCAATTCACAGGCTATGTTCATTCCCGCCTTTGCTCATGCTGTTCCTCCCATCTGGAATGCCTTTCCTCCTCCACCTCACTCAGGCCTGCCCTTATTTCAAGACCTTGCACAGGCCCTGTCTTATTCAAGAAATTTTCCTAGACCAATCTTATGGGAAGAGGTTGCTCTGAGCTTGCACAATACAGCCCCTTTATCTACTTCGTAATTTATTTTTGAGACACAGTCTCACTCTGTCACCCAAACAGGAGTGTAGTGGCGTGAACTTGGCTCATTGCAACCTCTGCCTTCTGGGTTCAAGCAATTCTCCTTCCTCATCCTCCCAAGTAGCTGGGACTACAGGCATGTGCCGCCAAGCCCAACTAATTTTTGTATTTTTAGTAGAGACAGGGTTTCACCACATTGGCCAGGCTGGTCTCAAACTCCTGACCTTGGGATCTGCCCACCTCAGCCTCCCAAAGTGCTGAGATTACAGGCATGAGCCACCACACCCAGCCCAGCCCCTTTATATTACGGTGAGAACACAAGACTCAAAGAGGGGCAGTGATTTGCCCAGAGTCACACAGCAGAACCAGGGCTAGAACACAAGACTCCTGAATCCCAGACTAAGATTCTTTCCACCACACCATGAACTCTCCAACCAACAATCAGCTTGAACGTCTTGTGCAAAACTCAGGACATAGAATGAAAGCCCCCAGTGGTTCAAGGAGGATATGATCATATTCATCAAGCATCTGTTTCATTCCACATTCTCTGCAGGGATTGGAGCTGCCAAGGCAAGCAGGCACAGAAGCAACCCTGTTCTCGGGGAGCTTGCTGTCTACCGGGCAGAGAAGACTCTGCCACGGGGTCATCCAAAGATTTGTTCAATAGTAACCAAGAAAGGGCTCAAAGAAGAGGCCCAGACTGCCGGGAGCTTGCATCAGAGGCATTTCACCCGCTGGGGCTCAGGACAAGCCTCTCTAGAGATGCTGTGCGTGGGCTGAGATTTGGAGAGTGAGTAGGTGGCAACCAGGCAATGAGGTGGGATGGGAAAAGAACATTCCAGACAGAGGGAAAGGCCAGCAAAGGAAGTCCAGGATGGCTGGAGCTCTGAGTGAGGTGAAGGCAGCCTGAATTCTAAGAGGGAGGTCACTGGGCCCAGGTGATGCTGGACCTCCAGCAGAGACATCTGTTCTTCATCCTAGAAGCACTGAGAAGCCCCTGCAGGATTTTCAGCAAGGAAACCACGTGAGCCTGGTAAGAGTCTAGCTGCAGCACGGGGAAAGGGCTGGAAAGGAGCTAGGTGAATGTGGGAACTGCCAGCAGGCTGCTGCACCAGTCCAGTGGGCAGTGAAGGAAGGAGGCAGCAGGAGTGTGTAAAGATGGAATCTTCTGCGGCTGTGGGTCTGGAGACTGGGGGAGTTGAGGGAGAGAAAGGAATCAAGGAAACCCCACTTGGATTTCTGGCCTGTGCAGCGAGTGGAGGGTGGGCAGCTCCTGGGCTGGGGGAAGGAGCTGAGAGTGAGATAAGCTGAGTTAGAGCTGCCTTTGAGCTACTGCAGCTCAGAGCTAGGGACCAAGAGGTGAAGGGCAAGTGCAGATGCAACCCAGACTGTGGGGCTGTGGGCACGAGGCACCTGCTCTGAGCTGTACCTTCTCATGGAGCTCCTTTAACAGGACAAGGGTCCTTGCTCCATTTTCCAGAAGAGGAAAATGAGGCCCAGACAGTGGAAAACAGTTTTCCAGGAGTTTCTATGATAAGAACTTGGTGAAATCAAGATTGGAACTAGATCTGCCTCCCCACAACCCCACCTACATTTCCCACCTGAAGCTGCCCTTAAGATGCCTCCATGGCCTGAGCTTGACCCAGAGAAATAGGGCCAGAAGCTCATGACACAGATGGCACTGCAGGCAGCTCATTAGCATAGGCACTCAGAGGGAACACTCCCTTCAGGGAAGGAAAGGCAAGGAAGACAGCCTGGAGGTGAGTGGGGTCCCTGTCCCTGTAGTCAAGGCCATTGACCACTCCCCAACCTTTCTGTCCATCGCACAAACATGTATGCACTGATGCCAGCTTTGTACTGAGCCCTCTGCTGGTCCCTTCACACCCAAGAGGGGTGCACTGCCCCCATTACACAGTTGAGGAAACCAAGGCTCAGAGAGAAGACGGTCACAAAGTGAGTTAGTGCAGAAAAGGGCCCAGGAGTTTCTGGCCCCAGAATCCCAGTTCACCCTCTCCAAGAGCTGGAAGGGGTTCAGTGAGCAGCTGGTGGAGGAGCCAATGAGGGACCCTGGGCTGCAGCGGGCCTGGAGCCCAGGGAGTGCAAAAGGACTGGAGGGAGGTGGCTGGCATCGGAGAGCCTCACAGCCAGCTGAGGATCCACGATAACATGTCTCTGCCTCATCCCTGCACACTCAGGCCCAAGGCAGCATCCCGACCCAGAGCCGTCCCATTCCCACCTGGACTGTTGCATCCAGTTCTCCCCCTGTCAAGCTTCATCTGGGGCATTATGGTCAGGGCTGGACTCTCTGGTGCCTTTATTCAGAAGAGACTTGGACAAAAGGGCCTGAGACAGAGCCGGCAGTGGCCTCATTGGGTGGGGAGAGAGCAGGACTCATGCAGTGGGTGGAAGGGTGCCACTGCTGGGCCCTTAGCCTGGGGAAGACATGCCTGGGAGACAGTGGACCCTGCTCTGTGAATCTCAGGGGCAGAGTGGGAAGGCCCAGCTGTGCAGAATTGGCCAGTGCCCTGCAGAACCTGAGGGATGGCACAGAAGGGGCAGGGCTTGGAGGGCCAGATCTGGAGGGAGAGAAAAGAATTCCAGGGGGGCAGGCAAAAGGCCGGCGCCATCTGGGCCAGCAGGGGGTGCTGCCGCAGCAGAAAATGGCCCCGTGGCCAGCAGGGAGCCTGCCTGGCCTGAGGTGAGTCGGAGGTTACCCAGGCTTCATGAGCCTGGAGCAGGGCATTAAAAAGGCACCCACTCCATAGACCCAGCTACTGAGGCACAGCCCTAGCATGGGAGACCCACAGTGGAGTCATGAATAGGCTGAGTCCACACGAACAGACTGGAGCGTGAATCCTGGTTGCTCCTCTCTGTGTGACTCTGGGTGAGTGACGGTCAGCCCCAGCCATAACACAGTACTGCAGGTAGGGCAGCTCACAGCAGACACTTGTTTCTCCCAGCGGGGGCGGCTGGGCAGCCTGGCGGGGGGCTGTTTCTGGAGTGGGCCCTCCTCCTGGCCTACCCTGTACACTCACATGAAGGGAGAGTTCTGGTCTCTCTTCCTCTTCTTATAAGGCCGCAGTCCTATGGGAGTATAACCTCATTTTACCTTCATTACCTCCTACAGACCCTGTCCCCACACACATTCACGTAGAAGGTCAGAGCTTTAACAGATGAATTTGGGGGCACCAGGAGCATGATTCTGCCCACAGCAGCAAATCCTTTCCTGCAAAGCCTCAGCTTCCACCCCTATGGAGTGACAATGCTCACAGCACTTGCCCTGCAGGGTTGTGAGACATGAACAGGATCGTGCAGCTGAGGCCCGGCCGCTGGCCCAGAGTAAGCGTCCATGAGAAACAGGCAAAGTCCTTCCCAAGGAACCAAGCAGGGGTGGAGGCATCTGGACCAGCTCGGGGGATGTCTGTGTCCTGTGCCACACAGGGCAAGGCAGGGACCCAGCTTATGGCAGAGTGGAGCCTTCAGAGCCGGAGGGGGCTCCAGGGCCGGGAAGGCAGGCAGAGCACCACCGACGGGGCTGGGACCTCGGCCACTTGCCACATTTGCCTCATTTGACCAGCAGACACTTATCAAGCTGCTGACTCATGCCAGGCAGTACCAGGCACAGGGGAGGAGGCATGCTGGTCCTGCCCTCCAGACTGCAGCAGGGGGCGCCTCCTGCTGGTGTAGCTTGGTAGCATCTGTCCCTCATTGACACCACCTAAGTATCCCCTTGTGATATGACCTCTTTCCCTGTCATGAGGAAACTTCCCCTGCTTCAAACTAACCTCATAAGGTTGGTATTGGTGCCCCGCTACTGAAAAAGGAAAGCTCAGAGAGGTTAAGTGACTTACCCGAGATTGCACAGTAGAAACAGGGTTTATCTGGCTCCAGAGCCTGTGTTCTTTCCCGCACACACACTGCCTAGAGTGGATTCATGGTTCCTTCCCTATGATGGGCCCATCTAGGACCAGAGGGAGGCTCTGGAAGAACCTTCCACAGTGAGCACTCAGGGGTCCTGAGGGACCCTGGGAAGCCTTATGTCCTGGGTAATAATTGTGGCTCTGCTGCAAATTGGATGATCTTGGGAAAGTCTCTCGCACCAAGCCTCAGTTTCCCCATCCCTCAGATGGGGCTAGAAGTTCATGAAGCACAGGACAGAGCACAGCCCCTGCCCTTCACTCCTCACCTCTACCAAAGATCCACCCTCAGGATCAGCCCCCACCCCCGGGGCAGGCGGTGGCTGTGCTGAAGGGCACTCCACCTTCTCAGAGACATCGTCCCATGGGGATTGGGGACGCACGCTCCCAGCATAAGACGCCCTCTTGATGTGCTGGGCACCCCTTGAGGCTTCCTGAAGGCCCTCAGCAGACCAGCTCCGGCTGGGGAAAAACAGCATCTGCAGGCACAGGAGACCCAGGAACAGGGGATGCCCTGGCCCACTCTGGACTCTTCCTTGGTCTCTGGACCTTCAGGGCTCCCCTGGCCACAGGGGATGTTGCAGGCTTGGCCCAGCTTGGAAGGGCCCCTCAGCCCTGGTATACCCAAATAATAATTAAATTCCCTGGTCAAGCCCATTGGATCAGAGGAACTCCCTTCATGTGAATATGGACATCAGGCCACTGAAATGCCACACCGACTGCCCACCTTTCCCCAGCCTCTCACTGAAGATCCTGTAGGGGAAAGGTGCTTCCACTAAAAACGATTTGGTGCTTTGGAAAATACGTGCAAAAGTTGCAGGCAAAAGAACTGCCAAGACACCCCCCAGCCAAGCCTGAGGTAAGGCTGCAAGTGCTTTGGAAAGAATTTTTGGCAGCCCAGGTAGATCGTGTTAACCGAGATGTCCAGTGTGCCTCAGAGAAAGGCAGCATTAGGAAATTCAACATCTGTCGGCCTCCAGGACCTGGCGGTGGGAGAGCCTGCACCCTGGCCAGGGTGGCACACATGGTTCTCGTTTGCATTTCAGAAGCAGTTTCGGTTTTAGTTGCATAAAATAAAGGTCTTTCTCTCTCTCTCTCCCCCTACCACTGTAAAAGTAATGCTTGTTTAAATAAGCTTGGTAAATATGACAATAAGGAAAACATATAGCCCTGTCTCAACAAGGAAAGGCCCCCAGCCCTGTCTCACCCCAAGCACGCTTGACATTCGCTGACGTCCTTTTGTTCCTTTGCTTCCCCCTGTGCCTTAGAACGTGCTCCGTTGTCTCCTGCTCAGTACATGTAAGATTTCATGAGATTTCCCTTTCATTCTAAGTTCTTCCTCCTCCGAGAGGTTGATCCCATGGCACACAATCTTAAAATTGTTTCCTGCTATTCTGCACAAAGCTGTGACGCATACCTTTGTGCCAAAAGCTGTTTCCAATTTTTTAAATATTTCCTTCGAATTGCTTTTTCCGAGTGGGATGGGTGATTGGATGGGAGAGGAGTGTGGAAGGTTCTGGATCCAAAGGAGGCCCCTCTTGAAAAGGTGATTCTTTGCACCTGTGAGAGACAGAGATGGTTACAGGAAAGATGGCTCCTCAAGCGAGGAGCCCTGTACAATTTGTCCTTGAAATGGCCGGAAGACATCCCCAGGGACACTCTCCCTTCTGCTGAAGCCCACAAGGATGGGGGTGTCACAAGTGGCCCTAGAAAGAAGACTGGGGCTCCTGATCCTGACAGAGGCCCATCTTTGCTTCATCTCAGAAGCAGCAGCTCCAGCGGCTGGAGATTTCTTGTGGGGATCACAGTCTGATGTGTGACTGTCATGTTGTCTGTGCCACTGACGAGCTGTGTGACCTTGGGCAAATTACTTAACCTCTCTGAGCCCATTTCCACATCTAGAGAATGGCAATAATAATGGCACTGACTTTCCTTGAGTTGCGGTAAACATTAAGTGGAGTAATGTTTGCAGCACCCTGAGCCCAGGGTTGGCCACACCACTGCGACGTCCCACGTCAGCAGTGACACCCGCACTGGAACTGTTGTAATGACTATGCTTTTGCTGCATCTTCCACGCTGTCCAGAGCTTTCCTCTGACTTCTCAGTCTTCATTCCTTCAGGGTAAGTGGGGCTGAGAATGATTCCCTCCTCCTAAAGTTGTTGGAATGGGCCCAACACGTGTAAACTGCACAGACTCCATGGTATCTTACGTGGCAGCCTGTTAGTATCCTCCAGTGGAGGAACTCGCGACCTTTGGATCAGGCTTCAGGGGCAGCCAAAGCCTATTTCTGGCTCTACCGAACATGCTGGCTTCAACTTCCACAGAATTCCTCCAATTCCAAACCCCAAGGATCTGGGGTCGCACAGCACTGAGGTCCAGTCCCAGGTTCATCTCTCCCAGCTGCATGTCCTTGAACAAGTGCATCAGCCTCTCTGAGGAGCCTCGAGTTCCTCATCTGTAAAGTGGGGACTCCAATCATGGAGTTGTTAGGAAGAGTCCACGGACTCAGGAGTGTTCATTGTGTGTGAATTTCCTTTCTCCTGCAGATCCTGAAGGGATTCGGTTGTTATGGGGGAATGAAAAAGATTTAAGAGAAAAAGCCTAAATTCTGGGCAAGATCAAGAATCCTGCTTGAGCAGTGGTGAATCAGCGTTCTCAGCCCCGCCTGCTCCTATCTCCGAGGCTGCTTGGAAACACCGGTTAAGTCCCAGATTTAGCCCCAGAGTCTGACAGCATGGCGCAAAGGCCTGTTTTTTAGCCAGTTCATGGCTCTTCTGCCTCTGTGAAGAGAATGGGGATGGGGATGGGGATGGGGGCGATGTCACTGGGCACACAGTTATGAAGCCCTGTGTACCAGTCCCCATGGAAGCCTCCAGGGTTAAAGATGAGGTCCCCACTCCAGAGACCCTCTGTTCTCATGGCGGCTGGAAATCAAGACTGCAAATTAAGGAAGATGAGCTAAGCTGAGATGAGCTGGCAAGTGAAGGAAATAAACAGGAGTGCGCAAAGGAATAAGGGAAGGGCTGACTTCCGCTGGAGAGGAGGTGTTTGGGTGGCGATTTGATGGAGGAGAAGGGGCCCGCCGAGACTTGGGTGCAAAGGTGCTGGGCAGGAAATCAAGCATGATATGCATAAGAAACAGCAAAGAAGCCAGGGGCTGGGATGTGGTGACCCAGGCGGGTGTGGGGGGAGCCAGATCGCCACCACTCAACCTGAAGCACAAAGCAGTGGGGTTTTGGATGAAAGGATGAAGTGAGGAAAGACAGCAGATCTGTTCTGTGTGGCTCATGGGGGCAGCTCCAGAGGGGCAGCTTCCAGCGCACCCTAAGGCCAGGCTTCCAGATGGACAGAACCATCTAAAGGTGGAAACAGGTTCTTCATAAGGGAGTGAGCTCCCCGCTGCCAGAGGCACACACGCCAGAGGAACAGATGACTTGGAAGGGAGCTCCAGGTTGCACTGGGCTGCACACATTCATTCTCTTGGTCACTCAGTGGACCGTGGACAGTTATGGATGCTGCTGTGACCTATGCTGGATGCAGGGGTGACTGAGATGCGTCTGTTGTGCCACTGCTCTTGGGGAGGTCATTGCCCAACAGGGAGGAAACCCTGGGAAGAGGGTGGAAAGGATGTGGGGTCACCAGAAGGAGGACAGAGCAAGGATGAGGGCCGCAGAGGAAGGAGTGAGAGGAGAAGGACAGGGGAGGGAGGGAGGAGGGAGCATTTGTGGCTGGAGAGAGGCGTCATGGTAGAGGAGCACAGGAGGTGGGTTCCTGGACTCCCCCTTCCCCCTCGCTATGTAACTCTGGCTGCACCAGCTCCTCGTGTGCTAAACGGGAACAGGAACCCAGCTGCATGTCCCACTTGGAATGCGGCTGGCTGTGGCAGGCAAGGGCTTCGAACTTTTATTGCTGCTAAAGATTCACAGGAATGTTGGACAAGCAACTCACTGCGCTCAGAGCAGAAAGCTGGGGTGGCCTCGGAGGGGCCTTGAAGCCTTGCTGGGGACTCTCCAGGCTGGCCCACTAGGAACCTCGGCTTGACCTGGTGAGAAGGACCGCCACACACCCCTTCCTGCCCCGGTGGCCTGAGGACGGGAGATGGGTGAGACAGGACAGCGGGCCTCCCCCAGCACAAAGCATGTGCCTGGCCCAGGGCAGTCCCTGGCCTGCCTCCTGCTGCTCAGCCCTGGAGAGGGAGGTCCATGCTCAGTGGCATTTTCAGAGCTGATGGGTGCTAGGGTGGGAGCTGGGCGCTGGCACCAATCACAGCTCCACAACCAACTGTTCATTAATCCACCCCCCATATTTGCTTCAAAATAACTCATTCAGCCTAGAAGAACTGCTGGCAGCCTGCCAGGGAGGGCCCCAGAGGAGGGGCCCACAGAAGGCTCTGTGCAGACAAGGACCCCGACAGGAGGACAAGAGATGCCCCCGTTCTGAGAATGTGCCCCTTCCTCATCATGGGGACTTGCCCCAATGTGGCTCTGCCATGGACAGGTGAGGAAACTGAGGCTCAAGGGGGCAGGGATGACTCAGCAAATCAGATGGGGCCGCTCTGCAGTGGACACGGAGGGACGCTTGGAGAGGCTGAAAAGAGGGGGCAGAGAGAGCTCCTCTCGGGGTTCCATTGCCTTCTGCCAAGAGGAAGACACCAGCACCCTACGATCCAGCCAGAGGGGCCCAAGGCTGAGGTGAGGAGGGACTCCAGGCTTCAGGGTGAGGCTGCCTCAAATGCTGGGAGAGCGTGCTGGGATGCGAGGCCTGGATGTCCACCCGGGAGTTGTGGGCCACCATGTCCAGTGCTAGAGGCCGCTGCCCCTCAAGAGCTTGGCCACAGCCAGGTCTCTAATAGAGTGGTGTCCATGTCTTTCTCCTCCTCCCACCAGCCCCGGGACAGCCTGGAAATGGCCGGGGCTCAGGACTTACCGGTCAGGGTGGAGCTCAGGCCGAAGCAGGATGCAGCCGCTGCCCTCCAGACCCTTTCTCACTCTTCTCCATCAGCTGCGAAGCTGGGGGATGGCCCAGGTGCACTGGGGGAAGGGGGGTGTGTATGTGTATGTGTGGGCATCACTCAGAGAAGGCCACAGAACATCAGAAAGCAGGAGCTCTGCCCCACATGTCGGGTACAGGGCTGAACTCACTGCCTTCCCCTTCTGCTCCTCTCTCCCACCTCAGAGAATGAGTCCCCATCAACCACCAGGGTTCCCACAGCAGACACTTGTGCCTCCTCCCGCCCACCTCCCACATCCAAACCACCACCCAGTCCAGCTCAAGCCCCTCTGAACTCTCGGAATCCACCCACGCCTCACTCCCAGCCCACCAGAGTCCAGGCCACCATCATCACCCCTTGGGCCTGCTGCCAGCTCCTTGTCTCCAGTTTCCCTGTTCTGCATATCCCCTACTAGCACACACACACACATCCACACCCACATGTGCACACACTTACACACATATACACAGACATATACATGTGCATACACAATCTACATGCACAGCTATATACATACACATATACAAACACATAAACACGCACACACATACACACATATGAACACACCCACACACATACACACACAAACACACATATATACAAATACACCCACACCCACATATGCACACATCTATACACATGTATATACATACATATACACACAGACATGTACATGTGCATTCACAATCTATATGCACAGCTATATACATACACATAAACACACATGCATATACACATACACAATACACACACCACATATACACATACATACATATACATGCACACACATATACATATACACAAACACATACACATATGCATGCAATACACACATATATACATACACACAAATATGCAAACACATACCTACACACGTACACAAACATACACACATATACGTAGACATATGTACAGATACATACACACATACACAGACATATACATGTGTATACACACACCTATATATACACACGCATATGCACAAACACACACAAATACAATATACACACACACAAATATATAAACATGTACTAACACACATGTGCACAAACATACAAACATACACCTGCATACATACATGTATATACACAAACATACACAATACACACACATGCATGCACACACACATACACACATGCATGCCCCACTGGCTGTCAAAGGGATCTTTCTACTCCAGTGTGACCAGATTACAACCCCCTGCGCTCTGTAACCTGCTTTGAGGCCACTGGGGCTGGGCCTGCTTACCTCACTGAGAATCTGAGGAGCAGAGATTTTAAACACAGGTTGGGCTTATTACAAATATCAAATAAATATAAATTAATGCTGTGTGTAGAAACGTGTACAAATCTAAATCAGTAAATCAAACGCAGGTTTGGGAGTCAGCAGATTTGGGTCTGAATCTTGGGGGCCGTTTCTTTGGTGACTGTGTGACCTTGGATGAGTCACACTACCTCCCCAAACCCTTTCCTCATCTGGTATATAAGGCTGCTAAGGGCCTTCAGCATCAGACTTCAGGAGGTGTCTGCACCATGCTGTCCAGTTGGCCTGGTGAGCTCACTTGCCTTTCAGCACTGCCCTCCCTCTGGGCCCCACAACCCCTCAGCGCCCTGCTAGACTCTGTCTCTGTCCTTTTGCCTACCTGCGAGTGTCTCACGAACAGGGTCCGGGACAGATGCTAATTATGTTGGATGAAGGAATGAATGAATGGGTGAAGTGTGAATCCCTGTAGGTGGACATGTAGGGACACGGTCACGTGTTGAATCAGACACAGACACAACACAACACACACACACAACACACATACACATGCACAACACACAGATACAGACACATCACACCACACATAAACAATATACACACAACACAAAGTCATACACACCACACATACACACATAACACACAAAACATACATGCACACATACCACACATAGCTATACACCACACTACACAAACGCCACATACAACACACATGTGCACAGACATGCCACACACACACCACACATACCACACATATACACCACTCCACACATGCACAAAACACACTTAGATACACCACATCACACACACGCACACAACACACATGATACACATGCACACACACACCACACAGACACATCACACATACCACACATAGATATACACCACACCACACACACAATATACACAACATACATGCACACAGACATACCAGGCACAGACACACACCACACATACCACACATAGATATACACCACAACCACACCACACACATACACACACAATACACATGCACACACACAACACACATAGCACACATAGCTATACATCACACACCACACATGCACATAACTCACACAATACACATGCACACACACCACACAGACATACCACACAAAGACACACACACCACACATACCAAGTATAGATATACACCACACCACACACACGCACATGCACACACAACACACATTCACGTACACACCACACATACCACACATAGACATATACCACATGCACACCACACACACACATAACACACACAACATACATGCACAGACATACCACACACCACACACAGACACACACCACACATACTACACATATACACCACACCACACACACGTACAACACACACAGATACACTACATCACACACATGCACACACACACACACAACACACATGAACACACACAAGACACACAGACACACACACCACATACCACACATAGGGCACACCACACTCACACAACACATACAGACACGCCACTCCACACACAACACACATACACATACACACCACACACAGACACATCACATACATGGATATGCACACCACACACAGATACCACACACACAAATATATACCACACATCACATGCCACACACACACACACACACACACACACACACCCCACACCCTGTACACAATTCCATTCCACACCCCTGCCACTCAGCATCTTCTTCGCCCTCTGTGGTGGCTCTGGGGTGTTCTGCCAGGGAGAGGCGTGCCAGCAGGGCACCCCTGGGCTGCTCATCTCCACTGGGGAGCTGTGTCCACACCCCCTTGGGCACAGCTGGACTTAGCCTGAACCTAAGAAGAAAGGGCAGGGCAGCTTTTTGAGGCTCTGGAGTCTGTGAGTCCTGACAGCAGTGCAGAGCCCCAAGGCAGCTGCTGGGCCTGAGACGTTCGGGCCTGCAGGGGACCTCCCAGGGGTGCACGGGGGCTGGCCCGGCAGGGGCCCAAGGGGTGGAGGGCTGGCAGCAGGCAGTGCCGCCGAACGCCCACTTGCACCAGCCGCTAGCTTCCAGGGCCTGCCCATGAGCCACCGGGCATGCTGGGCCCTGGCGGCCCTGGGGTGTCCTGCCAGAGAGAGCCGTCCTGGGTAAGGGTGGCCTGGGAGGGACAGGGCGGACAGGGTCATTGACACCTCGAATTCCCCCCAGGTGAGGACACCAGGCTGGCGGCCAGGGCCACCCCCAACTCGCAGTGTGGCCTGACACGCGCCGCAGACTTCTGCACAATTGGGGGGTGGGGCCAGTAGAGGGTCCAGTGCTGCCCCTGCGCTGACCACCCCGCGTTGGGGATTCCCGTCCCTCGGCGCCAAGTGGCCTGGAAAGGGGCTGTGGCCACAAGAGGGCGTCGGAGCTTCACCCAGCAGGGAGCCGTGGCCATGAGGACTCCAGGTGGGGTTGAGGGGCCGGGCTGAGCTGGAGCTGAATCTTTAGGGAGGGGGCAGACTCCCTCTGTGAACCCCAGGTAAGCCCTTAGTCACGCTTTCTCTCTTTTCATCTGATGGTAGCACTGCCTGGCTTCAGGAAATGTTTGCTGAGCACACACACGAATGAACGAAGTGAAGGAGGTATTATTATTAGTCAGTATTTTGCAGGTAAGGAGGCAGCTTGGCACCTACAGGGATTTGCCCAGGTCACACAGCTGGTAGGTATGGAGCCAGTGATGCCCCTGGTTCTGTCTGCCACAGAGCTTTGGAGAAAGCGCCAGAAGCAACCCGTGGCATTACCAGCACCCAAGTGCTCAGAGCAGGGACAAAATCCTGGTCCTGGGCACCTCCAGGGACCCCTCTGCCGCAGAGGCCAGGCCTCTCTCTGGTCAGCACCGAGTCAGTAACCATCAACAAGAAGGAACCAAAAGCTCCTGGCGCACTGCCACGGCACCTGACATTCATTCTCATGATGCATCACTGTCCTCTGGGTTACAGAGGAGGAAGGAAAGGACTTGCTGGAGGCCACACAGCTTCCAGTTGGAGGTCTTTGGCCGGGGAAGCCACACTCCCCTCGCCATGCTACGTCTCCGGGAGACTGCTTCCGGGAAGGAGCTCCTAGCCACGTCTCTCCAACTGCTCACCCAACGTGGGTTTTCTCGCCTGTTTGGTGGGGCAGAGGCGAATGACGACATAGCCCAGCCGCGTAGACTTCACCTGGCAGGGGACTCCTCCAGGGCAACGCTGGCCATTAGGGCCCTGTGAATACAGAATCCTGATCCGTGACACAATTCCGTCACCACTTCCAGATTCCCATGAAGAAGCCAAAAACATAAACCCTTCAAGCTGCAAGCCAGGATACCCCGCCACCACTTTGGGACAAGAACCCCTCATCCTCAGCCCCGCCCTCCCTCTCCCCCTCCCTCAGCCACCTCCCCCACTTCCACTCACCTCCCTTCACACCCCCACACTCCCCAGGACCTGAGGCCTGACCCCACCTTCTCCACCAATGCCTGCCTTCATCCTAGGAGTTCCCGGGACCCCTGACAAACCGGCCAACCCTCTGCTTCTCCCTCATCACCAGCAACCTCTCCCAGCCAACCCCACCCATGCTACGGCCTGGGTGTCCTCACCCAGAACTACCCCCTGATATTTCCTCCCTCCCCGTACTGGCCTCCATCCACGGCCCTCCTTCACTCTCTGACCTCAGCACGTCGCCTTCCTTCTCCTGGGGGCACTTTCTTCTCTGTCCAGCCTGGATCCCAAGCAGCCTTTCTGTAGCCCCCAAAAGCCTCCCCCAAACTCTGCAAAGACTCAACTATCGGGTAGACCAGCTGGCCCTCCCCGAGGAGCCCATCTGCACCCTGAGCCCTGGACTCCACCCTTCCCTCCTCCCATCTACCCCTCTTCTTCACCTTCTCTTTCCCTGTATCAAGAAACATGCTCTAGCCTGGGCAACAAAACAAGACTCCATCTCTATTAAACTTCAAAAAAAAGCCGGGCGCAGTGGCACATGCCTATAGTCCCAGCTGCCTGTAGTCCCAGCCACTCGGGAGGCTGAGGCAGGAGGATCGCTTGATCCCAGGAGATCAAGGCTCCCAGCATGGGTGACAGAGGCACTCTCAGAACTTTGGGAGGCTGAGGTGGGAGGACCACCTGAGGTCAGGAGATCAAGACCAGCCTGGCCAACATAGTAAAACCCAACTCTACTAAAAATACAAAAATTAGCTGGGCGTGGTGGTGGGCGCCTGTAATCCCAGTTACAGGGGAGGCTGAGGCAGAAGAATCACTTGAACTCAGAGGCAGAGGTTGCAGTGAGCTGAGATTACACCATTGCACTCCAGTCTGAGTGACAGAACGAGACTCCCCATTTCAAAACACAAACAAGCCCCAAAACAAAAACAAAACAACTCTCTCTTAGCCCCACGCTTGGCTCCAACCAGGACCCATCTTTCTTCCTGCTTCCCAGCAAAACATATTCAAGGGTTACCTTTATGGCTAATCTCACTCTTGCACCTGCCGTCTGCTTCCCAGGCCGGCTGCTGACCACCCCATATTCCACCAAAACTGTTCTTACTGAGTCACTCAACACATTGTTGCTAAATACAGGGAGTGCTTTTCCCTTCCCACCCCCACCGAGAGGCAGACAGCATGAAGACAACCCTGTGAAGTAGATACTGTGATTGATTATCCCCATTTTGCAGAAGGGGTACTCAGGCATGAGATGGTAACAGATTTGCTCGAAGTGAAGTAGCAGGTAAGCCTCAGAGCTTATCAGGCTCCCTCCCCTCAGTATCCCACAAGAACCTCAGACTTGCCACAATCAAAATGAGCTCACTGACTCTGCCCTGACCTTCTTATTCCTGGCCAAGCTGGGCGCTGGATCAGACAATTAGAAGCAGCTGGACCTTGGGGGATTGTGTTAATGCCGGTGAAGTGCTTAGCACAGAGCTCAACACAGAAATGCTCAATGAGGGCCAGCTTCTATGTGTTGCTATGACACGCACATATACGCGCACACACATGTACACAAACATATACACACATGCACGCACGCACACATACACAAGCCATCCAAAGTCTGGCCACTCAGCACACCGGCCTTTTTACACTTTATCAATCAGAGCAGCATGGATTTATAGCCATGTGTGTTTGGCATAAATGCACTATTTTTCAAAAGCCAAAATAAAACTCCAAGAAGCTGTAAAAACCCAGGAGTTTGGAATATTCCCTGCAGGGTCAATTAGGGTGAATTAGAACCTACAGATGTGAATCTACCCAACCACATAATGGCAACTTGGGCAGTGCACCTCGGAATGCTAATGAAGGCAGCCGCTGATGGGGAGAGAGCCAGGCTGGCCTTCCGTCTGAGGCCTGCGGGGAGGGGGCAGGACCTCGCTCACCCCTGGGCTGTGTGATGGGGGCAAGGCTGGGCCCCACTCTGAGCAGCAGTTCTGGAGATGGGGCTACTGTGTATTACTCAGGAGGGGTAAGTTCAGTCCTTATGTGAGGACTTAAAATTCTGTGTGTAGTCATTTTCATCCCTCGGCAAACATTTCAGGACTTGTAATAGTGGTTACAGGAAAAATGGGAAAGTCACCAACATTTGCTATGAATGACTATCTCTGTAAGACAGAGTCATGCTCCCCTTCAACTCACGGAACTCAGGAGTCCCTGCTTTGGACAAGGGAGAGCGTAGGAAGCTGGATCCAGTCTCAGGTATCACACCTAGGGATGGTTACAACTTTCCTCATTCTACAGATGGAGACTGATACCTGACTCCCACACCCGGGATAGTAACCTCTCCACGCATGTGACCCAGGCCCAGCCTTGCCCACCTCCCTACGTGGTGAGGTCACAGCCCTGCCCATGGCCCTGCCTGCTCCCTCAGTGCTCCCCTTGCCCAGGAAAGAACACAGCCCTTGGATCCAGAAAGCCCGGCTCTGCACGCACCGCTGAGCAACCAGGAACAAGCCTGGTTGTAAGATGAGGAGGATAACTCCTGTAAAACGCACACAGTGCCCGGCACGCAGTAAGTGCTCAACCAAGGTTAGACGGTTTAAAGGCCCTCACAAGCCCTTCATGAGAAAGGATCTATTACCCCTATTCTGCAGATAAGTAAACTGAGACTCAGAGAGGCTTGGCAACTTGCCCAAGGTCACAGAGCTAAGCAGCAGGAGGAGTAGGAGCTGGGGCTCAAACCAAGTCTGCTTGGCTCCAAAGGGCTCAGGATAGACCGGGCCCCATCCCCTCAGCAAGAAAAGGAAGAGGGAGGGGTAGAGAAGGGAAAGAGGAGAGAAAACAGAAGGGAGGTTTGTCGTCGGCAGAGAGGACACCCCGGCAGAGGTGAGGCCAGGTGCAGGGAACTGTCTTGGGCAGAGGTCCGGAGTTCACAGGTGCCAGTGGGGGCAGTGCGGGCTGGCAGTGGATGCCCTCACCCTCTCTCTCTTCTCTAGTGACCTTGCCGGCTCAGCTGTGCCACCAGCATCCCAATGAGGTGCTGCAGGCAGGGATTTGGAGTGGCACTCCCACATGACAGGACTCAACAGGTCCTCCCCTTGCTAGGACCAGAGCCAGGGTTCTGGCCTCCTCCCCTGGTAACCAAGTGCCCCCAGGAGCTCTGTTTAGGGCCATGGGGGCAGGAGGTGGGCCTGAGCCCTGAGCAGCCAACAGCCTGAGGTGGCCTCCAACCAACCCCAGAGATCTGGGGCACCTGCAAGGTGGATGGGACGCACCCACAGCTGCCAGGCTCCCAACGTCGCCTGAGGTCCCTGCCCATCTCCCCCTGAGGCCTCTGACAGCTGGGAATTCCTTGGGCATGACAAAGTTGGCCAGGCAGGGGGCTGGGAACCTGGCCTGGCAGCCTAGGCAGAGTTCTGGTTACAGCTCTGGCTGCAAGCTGGCTGTGAGGCCATGGGCATGTCACCCCCACCTCCCTGGGACTCAGCCTCCCCACAGCCAGCCGTGGCAGTGCGGGCCTAGCCTGGAATTGGCCGCATTGGAAAAGGACTTTCCAAGCAGGGAACCTCAGAATCTGGATTCACAGAAGCCAGGGGCTGGAAGGAACCTCTGGCTGTGATTTCCTAACACTGGTTTACAGCTGACAGTGTCAGAATCGCCCTGGCAATGTGCGAAAATGTAGATCTAAGGGATCCCCTTCACCTCCAGCAGAGGAATGGACTGTGGACCCAGGCACCTGGAGATTTGACAAGAATCCCAGATCCACGCCCTCAGAGGGTTTCTTGCCACTTCTGCGGGGGAAGCTCTTCCAGAGAGAGGATGCCCCAGGATCCCTAAGCCTCCTCAGAAGCCTAGAGCTGGGTTCCAGCTTTCACTCCCACCAGCAAACTTTCCATAGAATTCTCTGCCACCACCTCTCGGTCCAGGTCCTCTCCACCCAGGCCACAACTACTGGCCATTCCCACTTTCCCTCCCACCCAAGGCAGAGGCTGGTTTTTTTGTTCTCTCCTTTTTCAGTTGAGGTCAGACTTGCATACTTGCATAGAGTAAAGGGCACTATTTTGAAGTGAACAACTCGATGTATTTTTTTTTTAAATACAGAGTCTCGCTCTGTCACCCAGGCTGGAGTGCAGTGGCTCGATCTCGGCTCACAGCAACCTCTGCCTCCCAGGTTTAAGCATTTCTCCTGCCTCAGCCTCCCAAGTAGCTGGGATTACAGCCATGTGCTACCACGCCTGGCTAATTTTTGTATTTTTAGTAGAGACGGGGTTTCACCATGCTGGCCAGGCTGGTCTCGAACTCCCGACTTCATGATCCGCCCACCTTGGCCTCCCAAAGCGCTGGGATTACAGGTGTGAGCCATCCCACCCGGCCAGCTCGATGTGTTTCTACCTATGAACGCTCCGTGTCACTACCCCCAGGCTAAGCTCTAGACCATTTCCCTCACCCCACAGCGCTCCCATCAAGACTCCCTGCCTTGCCTCCCACACTGTTCTGAGTCCGTCACCATGGATGGATGTGACAGGCTTGTTTCTGGAGTGATCTGTGCTTTCAGCACCTGGAATGCAGGGTCTATGAAGACAGGCTGTCCTATTCCTTACATTGCCTGGCACCAGGCAGGTGCTGGGAAGCCTGCGGCTCCCTCCAGTGGCTCCCACTAGCTCCTAGACACTTCCCTTCCCCTTCCTGCCTCAGCCCTGACCTGCACACAGCTCAGACACACCTGCTGACTCCAGCCATGCCCATATCCAAGCTCACGCCCACCCTTGCCTGCTGCATTTCCTCCAGCAGCGCTTCCCACTTAGGATTGTGTGGCCCCCAACTCCTACCCACTGTGGCCTCCCTCACCCCAGAACACGGCAACAGTAGTGTTTTGTCTCCTGTGCCCGTCTCACTGCCTCACCCTGCTGGGTTTGACAATTGCACTGCCACCCATTAGCCCTACCATACACCCTCATACTCACACGTGTGACCATGGGACAGTCACTCTCCCTCTCTGGGCCTCAGTTTCACCATGTGTAAAATGACACAATCAGGCTAAGTGGATTCTGTGAGCTCCTTTGGCTTTGATAATAGCAATTGTAAATAAATATTTGTTAGACAAATAAATAGCCCCAAAGAATGGCTCATCACTGATGGTGGGATTGTGGCATCTGCTGGAGGCCTTTTAGAGGCAGAATTCCAAGTGTGGTGTCAAGAGCACTGGCTGTGGAGCCGGCTGCCTGGGTTAAAACCCCGGGTCTCAACTTTCCCATCTGACAGATGGAGGTAATGGTGGGGCAGGTGATGGCGAAATAGGAGAGTGCATAGAAGTAGTTGAGGTGCATAGAAGCCTGGCATTCACCTAGTGCTCAGTGTGTGCAGCTCCCACTGGCATTCGCAGGGCACAGGGTCACTCAGTAAGGTCCTGGAGTCCACACCAGCTCAGGACCAGAGGGCGGAGCAAAATGTGGCAGCAGTTTCTGCCATTTGCCACCAGAGGGCACCATGATGCAGCCAAGTGCGCCAAGGCCTCCCAACTCACCCTGGGAAAACCACTCCTGAGGGAGGAGGGCAGCGCTAGCTAGAGCCTGCTGGGAGGGCAAAAACAAGCCTTCACCTTCCAGAAGGACATCCACCAGCGCAGCCTTTTCTCCAGAAGATGCCCCACACCATCTCAGCCTGCCATTCTGTCCATTTCTATCACAGCCTATCCACAACAGCCTAGAGAACACCAACCTTCCTACCAAAGTCATTTGACCCATTTCACAGATGGGGAAACTGAGGCCCAAGAGAAGGCAAAGCCAACCCCAGGTCATGGGTGAATTTTGGCCTCCCTGTTCCGGCTGGCTTCCCTGCACATCCTCTAAGCATCCCTGGTGTGACTCAATGGAGGCTGGGGCACCAGCACCTACGCTGCCTCCCTGAAGGCTGCGGGAGACAGGGGAAGCCACAAGTGTGATGGTGGGGAGGCCTCAGGGTGAGGGATGGAGAGAGCCCAGGGTGGGACCCAGAGGGAGGCAGAGGAAAGCAGCCCGGGAAACAGAGCGGGGCACGAGAGAGATGTGGGACAGACATTCGGAAGAGGTGGGTGGGACAGGAAGAGAGACAGGTGGACAGATGGAAAAACTGAACCCTGACGGAGAACTGGGGGAGCAAAGGCCACCGCAGGAGGAGGAGGAAGGGAGAAGGGAGAGCTCCCAGATGCAGGGAGCGCTCTATGAAGAGAGATGGGGCAGACACAGAGACACAGAGACGAGACAGCTGGGAGGGGAAGAAGAGAGCCCCTCCGCTCTCACCCCACAGCCCCCTACACCCCAGAAGCTTCACCCTGGGCTGGAGGAGGAGATCCTCCTTCCCTGTCCTGGGGGCTAAGCCCAGGCTTAGCCCTCACCCTCTGCCCCGCCCCCATCCAGCAGGCTCCCGGGCCAGACACCTCCTCCTGGGGATGGCGGTTGAGCCGGGCTCCCTGGGCACCTGAGGCAGACAGGTGGGGTCCCCGAGGCCATGTTGCTAGGTGATTCGGCCCCAGGGCCAGCTTATCTCCCGAGCCTCTTCTAGGGCAGGGCTTGGGACTCACCTGGGGCCCCAACCTCCTGGAGCTCCCGCCTATTCAGCCCTGCTGGGCCCCTGCTGTGCATCCTAAAGGCCCCTGTGCAGTGAAGAGGCACCTCCATCTTTCCTTGGCCTCCGAAGGCAGAGGGGATGAGACTTGATGAGCACCAGTGTTTGCCAGGACTGGCCAGCTCCCAGCACCCTGTCCCACCCTGTCCCACCCCATTCCAGTGCTGGGCCGGTGTGCTCTTGAGAAACACTAAACTCCCAGAGAGGGCTGGTTCAAATTCCACCTGCCTTTTACAAGCTGTGTGACCTTGGGCGGGTCACTTCCCTCCCCTCCCTCTCATCTAAGGATGAGATCAGCAACCTCATCTTTAAACAAGGACAGTATCTGCTTCATAGGGTTGTCCAGAATAGGAAGAGCCACAGTGGGGAGAGAGGACAGGAGAAGCTGATTTCCAGCTCTGTTCCTGTCCCTGAGCCTGGAGGGCTGCGGCCGGGAGCACCCCCGGCACCTCCCCAGTCGGCGCTGTCCCGGCCCTGCTTTGAGCCCAGTGACTCAGAGCAGCCTCAAGGGAAGGAGCTGCTCTGACCTCTCCCCAAGGCACTTGGACAGACACCATGAAGAATGAACCCTGGGGCACAGGCGAAGCCACACCCGTGTCCCTGTGTGCTGCTTTAGGGACTCAGGTAAGGGCAACTTACCTCCCTTAAGCACCTTGGCAAACCCACAAGGGTGCCTGGTGCCAGGGTGGCAATTATCCCCATAAGTGCATGCTTAGAACTATGCCTCTGCCCAAGCTCCCCAACCAGGAAGAAAGGAGCTCTGGGGCTTGAACCCAGGCTGACAGGTTCAAGAGCCCCAGCTCTTACCCTCCAGGTCTCAGTGCCTGGAAAACCCGGAGGCTCTTACCGGGAGAAGCAGGAAGGTGGAGGCTGGGCCAGGGCTACTCCCCATACTGCCACCCCAGTGCTAGCGCCTGGGCTTGGACAGGGCAGGTGAGAGGCCTGGAAGGCAGCAGGGGGCCAGCTCAAGGCCAGACGCAAGCTTGATTTATTGTTTGCGCCGCCTTCAGGCTGGGTCGTAAATCTCAGGTTGCAGCGCTGGCCAGGCCCCTGGCAGGCCGCAGGGGACAGCTCCAGGAAGCCTCAGAGCCTCCAGAGGGAGAGGCTTCCCTCACCCTGCCCCAGAGCAGTCTCTTGGGGGAGACCCAAGAACTGTCCCTGGCATCACCAGAATACTCTGGAGCTCAAGGACCTGTGGCCATGCATAGGGTGTCCAGCCCCAAGCCCCCTACCCAGGCCTACTCGCTGCCTTCCCTCCACTTTCTCCTTCCCTTGGGCCTCAGCAGGGGCAGCAGATGCAGGGTGGCAGTTGGGGGCTGCTGTTGGCAGCTGTGCCCTGGCCGTTCTAACCTGTGTGTCTTCCCAGCCAGGCCCGTGGCTATATTGAGACAGATGCCTGAGGTCAAGGCCAGCCTTGTCCTGCTCTAGCCCCATGAACCCTGCAAGTCCCTTGACCTTTCACTTAAAAACTTAACAAGATGAAAGTGGCCAGCATTCAGCAGGCACTCAGAAGCGGCCCTCCACAGACACCAGCTCCCTTCATCCTTCCTCCAGGGCCACCAGGCACCCAGCCAGGCTGATCTGCGTCCTCTTCATGAGGCACCAGGCCCGTGGCTAGAAGCTCCCTGCCTGGGTCCAGGGAGCTGAAAGGAGAGAGAGGCAGAGAGCAGGTGATGTGCCAGCCTGGGGGGGTGGGCACTGGGTAACCATATGTCTGAGCAGTTCCACGCCAGGTGTGGGCTATCTCTATCAGCATCAGCCCCCTCTTGTTCCTGGGGCTGCAGCCCTTTGGGGTCTCCCGGATTCACCTTCCACCCCTCCGTACAGGAACACCGTCCAAAATGAGTTTGGATCCTGGCTCAGGCCCCTTCTAGCATGGTGAGACATTGTGCAAGTCACAGGCTGTGCATGACATTGATGTAAGACTGAAGGAACATCTAAGGTGCGGTGATGACCTGCGGGCATGTGAGGCCTTGGGTCTCAAACTGCGTGAGAGACTGGGATCGTGTGGAGGGCATGACCTGGCCGGTGTGTACGTGTGTGCGCGTGTGAGTATGCACAGGTATGCACGGCATGTGCGTGTGTTCTCACGCGTCTGTGCACAGGTATGCTGTGTGCTGTGTCGCATGCATGTGTGCATTGCTTGCATATGCATTCATGTGCATGTGTGTGCAATATGTATGCATGTGTGTATCCTTGCGAGTACACCCATATGCGCACTGCATACATGCGTGTTCACGTGCTCTTGTATGTAGTTGTGTGTGTATTTTTCATGCATGCGCACAGACGTGGGCTGCAGCAGATCTCCCCGGCTCCTCTGACTCCCTCTTCCCTTTGATTCCGTCCCTCCTCCTCCCTCCATCCCTCTTCCTTGGCCCAGCAGCCAGGTATGTTGACAGCCCGGGCTGGAGGCAAGGGTGAGTGGGAGATGATCACGCTGTGCCACTCACAAGGACCCTCTAATCCTCTTAGCTCCCACTTAACCCCACGGCCCCCTGGCGGGAGCAGCCCTTGCCTGCTCTCAGCTGGCCTGGGGCACCCTGGCAGAGCAGTGGCTAATGGGCGTCCAATCCAGCCCCCAACTGGTTCATTAGCAACAATAAACCTGGCATCCTCGTGGGGGATGGGAGGGATACTTCTCAACCACTAAGACCCTTTCCTATCCATTATCTCTTTTGATCCCGACAACTCCCTTCGAGGGGATTTTAATGCCCTTTTGGCAGTGAAGGGTACTGAGGCTGAGAGAGAAAGCCTTCCTCGAGGTCATACAGGACAGTACCCGAGCTGGCTTAGCTCAAGCCTCTCCCACACCTGAGGCCACAGGGAGCAGGAAATCCATTGGGATGCTTCCCAGGGGAGGCCTATGATCCTAGGACTCTGACATCTTGGGGTCTCCTCTCCACCAGAGCTCTGGGGCCCCAATTTCCCACAGCAGTCCCCTTTCCCTGCCCCCTGCCTCCACCCACAGCCGAGTTTCCTGGCAGCAGCCTCCTGAAAGACCTGCCTCATCTCTGTCCTTTGTAAGGCCTGCCTGTTCATCCTATAGGGCCAAGGGTCCTGCTTGGGGCCATCTCGGTGACAGTCCAGCCTGCATGCCACTTTCCTTTCCAGAGCCACATGAGCTCATTTGCTATGCAGCAGGCAGACTGAGGTTGGCTTGGTGGCGGACAAGCTCAGACCAGCCCTGCCCTCTCCACATCAGCCCCCTCACCCTGCTCCAACTCGCTCATGGCACCCCTGAAGGCCCACTGCCCCAACTCACCCCTCCTGACAGACTCTGCACACCAGGGTCCCTGTGCTGGGAACACGCTTCCCACCCTGTCACCCACACTGTCTGCTGACTCCTTCAGGTCTAGACCTAAATGTCACAGCCTCAGAGAACATTCCCCAACTACCTCATCTAAATGAAGTGTCTTTGTTATTCTGCTGCAGGCACAGTTCACAATTCGTACATACATATCTCTTTATGTCTTTGTGGGTCTGCCCCACTTGATGGTAAGTTTCATGCATGAAGCCAAGGGACATGTGCGTCCAGCATGGGTCCTGGAGATGCCAGGCACATAGGAGTTTTTGGTAAAGCTTGTTGAATGAATGAAGGGTGAAGAGATGGGAACCAGCAAGATGCGTTTCCTCCACACCTGCACAGCTGAAGAGCTGCATGGTGGGGACAGGGAGATGCTGCCCAGGTCAAGCGGAAGCAGCCCTGGCATTGCTCATGCTGCAGGACGATGCTGGGGAGGAGGTCCCACTCCCCAGCCAGCTCTCAGAGAGGGTGGCCAGTCCCTCAGCCTCCCAGCTGAGCAGGGGCTGAGCCCCTGGCATCAGCCTCCTGAGGGCCTCTCCTCCTTGCATCTGTTCTTGTTTTTGTTTTAGACGGTCTTCCTCTGTCGCCCAGGCTGGAGTGCAGTGACACCATCTCAGCTCACTGCAACCTCTGCCTCCCAGGTTCAAGTGACTCTTCTGCTTCAGCCTCCTGAGTAACTGGCACTACTGGTGCATGCCATCACGCCTGGCTAATTTTTGTATTTTTAGTAGAGACAGGTTTCACCATGTTGGCCAGGCTAGTCTCGAACTCCTGACCTCAAATGATCTGCCCGCCTCAGCCTCCCAAAGTGCTGGGATTACAGGCAGGAGCCACCACACCCGGCCTGGGCCTCTCCTCCTTCTAGGCCTTCCAGGAAAGAAGATCCTGGTCCCCTAGGCCTATGTAGACTCTACTCTGTAGCCCTGGTCATGGCTAAAATTTGCCACATGGTCCTGGATGAGTCCCCACCCATCCCTGGGTCTCGGCTACCTCATCCACAAACCAAGGGAGTAGAAGAAGATGATGTCTGTCTGTAGTAGCAGCTTCCAAGAAGTCCCCAGTGTTTGTCACCTCCTGGTAGTCACATCCCTCTGTAGTCACTGAATGGAGCTGATCTTTGTACACAATGGGATATTATGAAAATGACAGAGTGCGGCTTCCTAAGCCAGGTCACAAAAGGATGGTGAGGCTTCCGTCTCACTCAGCCTTACATCACTTTCCCTGGAGGAAGGCAGTTGCCATGTTGTGAGGAGTCTCAAGCAGCCCAGTGGAAAGGAAACGGGGCTTCCTGCCAGCAAGCAGCCCCAACCTGCAGGCATGTGATGAGTCACCTTAGAAGCAGATGCTTTCACCCAGGTGAACCTGCTGATGACTGCAGCCTCAAGGCGATATCTTAGCTGGATGAGAGACTCAGAACCAGAGCCACCCAGATTACCCAGATCACCCAGACTCCTGATCCATAGAAACGCTGTAAGGTAATGCATGTTAATGGTGTTAAGCCACACATTTTAGAGTCATTTGCTATACAGAAATAAATCCCATCTTGCACCCCTACTCCCTAGCTCAACAGCCTGACCCACTGACCTTTCAAAAGAGCCCAGGCTGATGTCTCCAGTGTCACACTCAGCTGCCCATCACAGTCCAAATGTCCAGTGTCTCCCTTTCCACACTACCCACTGCTACTCTGCTTCCTCCAGAGCCAAAGGCAGAAACACAGGCACACCCCAGCTCCTCCTTCACCCCAGAAACACAGGCACACCCCAGCTCCTCTTCACCCCAGAAGTACAGGCACACCCCAGCTCCTCCTTCACCCCAGAAACACAGGCACACCCCAGCTCCTCCTTCACCCCAGAAGTACAGACACACCCCAGCTCCTCTTCACCCCAGAAGTACAGGCACACCCCAGCTCCTCTTCACCCCAGAAACACAGGCACACCCCAGCTCCTCCTTCACCCCAGAAACAGAGGCACACCCCAGCTCCTCTTCACCCCAGAAGTACAGGCACACCCCAACTCCTCCTTCACCCCAGAAACACAGGCACACCCCAGCTCCTCCTTCA
>NW_022437002.1:13363170-13373653 GCF_009761245.1 Sapajus apella | reverse complement strand
CCAGAAACACAGGCACACCCCAGCTCCTCCTTCACCCCAGAAACAGAAGCATGCCTCAGCTCCTCTTCACCCCAGAAGTACAGACACACCCCAGCTCCTCTTCACCCCAGAAGTACAGACACACACCAGCTCCTCTTCACCCCAGAAGCACAGACACATCCCAGCTCCTCTTCACCCCAGAAGCACAGACACGCCCCAGCTCCTCTTCACCCCAGAAACAGAGGCACGCCTCAGCTCCTCTTCACCCCAGAAGTACAGACACACCCCAGCTCCTCTTCACCCCAGAAGTACAGGCACACCCCAGCTCCTCCTTCACCCCAGAAGCACAGACACACCCCAGCTCCTCTTCACCCCAGAAGCACAGGCACACCCCAGCTCCTCTTCACCCCAGAAGCACAGGCACACCCCAGCTCCTCTTCACCCCAGCAGTACAGGCACACCTCATCTTCTTCACTGCAGCATCCAGTCGCTGACAAAAGCTAGTTGGCTTTGTGTCCTGCACATCCCTGGCCTCCTCCCTCTCTGAGCTGTGCCCTGTGTCCTGCCCCAGCTCAGGCCGCACACTCATCAGCTGCAGCAGCCCCTCCCTAGTTTGCCTTCCTCCATCCTTGCCACTCTCATCTCCACCCATCCTCCACACTGACTGCTGAAGGGAGGAATTTCTAAACTATAGATCCGGGCTGGGTGTGCAGTGGCTTACACCTGTGTTCCCAGCAATCCCAGCACTTTGAGAGGCTGAGGCAGGCAAATTCCCTCAGCACAGGAGTTTGAGACCAGTCTGGAAAACATGGTGAAACTCCATCTCTCCAAAAAAAAAAAAAAAAAAAAAAAAAAAAAAAACCTTAGTGGGGGAAGGGGGGACACACCCTATAATCCCAGCTACTCAGGAGGCTGAGTTGGGAGATTCACTTGAGCCTTGGAGACTGAGGCTGCAGTGAGCTGAGATCGTGCCATGGCACTCTAGCCCGGGCAACAGAGCAAGACCTCAACTCAAAAAAAATTAAAATTAAACATAGATCTGGTCATGTTGCTCTTGCTACAGAGCCCTCCATGGCTCCCTTGTTGCCTGCAGAATAAGATCCAGACCCCTTGGACTGGCACTTAAGACCTTTCATCATTGCCCCCAGTTACCTCTCCAGCCTAATTTCTAGTTTTTCTTTGTCTCAACCCTAATACTTCGCTAACACTGAACCACTTCTAATCTCTGAACACAAGAGATTTTCATGCCTCTGTGCCTTTGCTCACACTGCTCTCTCTACCTGAATATTCTTCCCTTTCTTTGCCCAGGAAACTCCTATCAATATGGCAAAATGCAGCCATTCTGATTCACCACAAAGAGCTAGTATCTCTCTGGGCCCCATTGCATCTTGTTGGATTGCAGTGATCAGTTTACATGCTATGTTCCCCACTAGACTGACAGCTCAAAAACAGGATGTGTCTTTCTCTCTCCGTATTGCCAGCACCTTGCTCAGCGGCCAGCATTCAAAGCCCATACAAGCTCTTAAAATGGAAGACCTTTAGGCTGACCTTTAAAGTCAACGCATTTAAAATTCATTTTGAATGGGTATATTGCTAAAAGGTATGACAGACTCCCCTGCTTTTTTAAAACAGTACATGGGACATGATTTAAGCTTGCCTGATTGCATGATTTGTGTCAATACAGATGCCGAGTCTTTGTGGAGAAGCCTTGGAGATCATCCAGTAGCACAGGGATCTCAAGGCTAGAGAGATCAAGTAACTTCCCAGGCAAGCAGCTTGTGGGATGAACTTTAATTAATGTCTGAGCTGCGGTAAATGATGCTCCCTGCTTTACTGAGGGGCTTAGAGCCCCTGCTTTGCCCCTGCACTAAATGGCCTCAAAGTCTGTGTTCTTTGAGTCTTTCCGTGTTTTTATAATCTTCCTGTCTCGGCTTGTCACTGCGCCTGTGTGTTTGTTCCCACTTTATCCTTCTAATTATTATTCCTGACCCACTGGAGGCAAAAACACCAGATAACCAAGTTCATGGAGCCATGTGGAAAGGAAGCGTTATGACTCCAGACTTAGATCTGGGAGTGCCTTTCCCACGGGGAGCGCGGCGTGAGCTCTAGCGCGGGGACTCTGCATGCCCTCCCATTCTCTGCTGTACTCCAGGTATGAGAGGTGCAGGGATAAGAGACAGAAGGGCAGGGGTGCTTCAATTGGGTGAAATGTTCATCAACAGAGCAATCCTACAGCCGGGTGACCCCATGCATGGGCAGGTAACTCCACAAGGGAGGAGAAAGGGGTAGACTCTGGAACTATGGGTTCTACCTGAAGGAGACACCCCTCCCCACACACTCCCATCAGAAGCCCTGGTGTAAGGGAGAAAAGGGAAGAGGACCATTGTGAGGTGGGGACACAGGAGAAGCTCAGGCCCCTTACGGATGGGGGTAGGAAGGAGAACAGTGAGCTAAGACGTGAATTCGAGTCCCCCTACTATGCGCTGCATGCCTAGGAACAGCTCAATGAACCCCTCTGGGTTTCAGTACCAGAATCTATAAAATGGGAGTGTTTCCTACGTCATGGTGCTGGAGGGAAGATAAAAGTAAATGTGGGTGTAGGAACCTGGTAAACGCGAACATCCTGTACAAGAGAACATGATCTTCATTTATTCATTCAACAAATACTTGCTGGTCACCGACTGCATGCCAGGCCATGTTCTAGGAACCGGGATAGGCTGTTGAACACAGCAAAGTCCCTGTTTTCATGGAACTTACGTTCTAGGAGGGGGGACAGAAAAATAAATGAGTGTGTATTAAGCAATGGATCAGTCAGATGGGCGATGTTTTGTTGTTGTGGTTTTGTTTGGGTTTTTGGTTTTTGGGGTTTTTTGAGATGGAGTTTCACTCTTGTTGCCCAGGCTGGAGTGCAGTGGTGTGATCTTGGCTCAAGCGATTCTCCTGCCTCAGCCTCCCGAGTAGCTGGGACTACAGGCATGTGCCGCCATGCCTGGCAAATTTTGTATTTTTAGTAGAGAGGGGGTTTCCCATATTGGTCAGGCTGGTCTTGAACTCCTGACCTCAGGTGGTCCACACGCCTCGGCCTCCCACAGTGCTGGGATTACAGGCCTCTGCACCTAGCCTGGGCAACATTTTTTATCAGTGGTTTAAAGCCATGAGAAATGGTTTCTCACACTACATGTGCTTTGGGGGATCCCTGAGGGGGAGTCTGCTCTATGGTGTCTCCATTTAGGGACCTTGGCTGAAGGAGCCTCCATCCCCAACTTCCACAAAAGGGAACATGGCAAATGGCCCTATCATTCCAAAAGCCCCAGCCAAAGCCCTGGAAATGATATGGGACGTGTCTGTCCCATTTCACTTTCCATCGCAAGTCACGCTCAACTCTGAGAGGTGGGCAAGTGCAGTCCTACCTCATACCCAGAAGATGGGGAGCAGGACGTGTTTGGCAGAAAGCATCACTAATGCCCACCATGGATAGATTGATGAATCAGTACCAGGAAGACATAAAATAGCGTAAGGAGAGGGAGGGGTGACACTGATTGAAGTGAGAGCCTGGATGAGGCCCTCTGGGAAGCTGGCATTGGAGCAGAGATGTAAATAAAATCAGGAGCAAGCCTCTAGGAAGATCCTGGAAGGAGGAGCAAGTGCCCTGGGGCTGGCAGAAAGCGAGACCATTGGGCTGGTGCAATGGGCCAGTGGGGAGGGCAGAAGAAAGAGGCACTCGAAGGGGAGATCATGGGGGCACATGGTTGGCCACAGCAGGGCTGGACTTTCCTCCAATGAAATAGGACTCACCTATTGTGAGTTGTCACAGGGTCGTTGTGAATGAACGCACAACCGCTATGCGCCTCACTAGCTGTGTGACACTGGGCACATCACTTAACCTCTCTGCGCCTCAGCTTCCTCATCTGTAAATCAGGGGTTATAACAGAGGCCACCTCCCGGGGTTATTGGGATGATAAGATTCTTAAAACAGGACCTGCCATTTCCTGAGTACCGTAGAAACATTCACTATTACTACTAACACTTTTCCCCTCTGCCTGGGGACTCCTTCCCTCCTCCTCTTTCCCCTCTCCTGGTTACCAGCCTCCATCTCTAAGATTCAGTTCTGGATCGTATCTTCCCTGTCTTGAGTCTCAGCACCCGAGAGACCTGAGTCCCTCCCCACCTCTCAGTCCTTGTGATCCTCCTCCAGCCTCAGCGTCTGCATCTGCTAAATGGGATCAATACCCCACACCTGACTGGGCTTCGAGGAGCCGAGGAGCGGGAGCTCACAGTTGAGCACAGCTGGGTACTCCCTGTGCGCTGCTAGGGTGGATTCCTGGCTGCCTATGCTCCCCTCCCCCACAGGAGGCTGGAGAAACTGGGGGCCCCTCCCCTACGCTCACCCCGTCCCAGCGCTGGCAGCCAAGCGCTCTTGTTGGCATGAGCTGGCGCCTCACCCAGGAGGGGAGAGCAGCTGCGGGGATGGTGGGAGAATTCCTCCCGCTGCTGGATTTGTCAAACAATTGATTAAAGACAATGCAATTAATTATTCCTTGATGAAATAGTGGAAATTACCCAAGAAAATGAAGATTTCAGCAGCAGAACATTAAACCCCTCTAATTATGTCATTTCTGAAAAAGGGAGAGGGGGATAAAAAGGATGGAAACGGCGGGACAGAGGGAGGAAAATAAGTTTAAAAATAGATGAGTTGACCCTGGCGGCTCCATGCAGGGTGAACAGGAGAAGGATGGATGGAGCCACAACCCTGGACCCCCACCATATTGTTCAAAAGGAATGTCTGCCATGACGGAGCTCTTTTGGGGGCTCTGTCCCCAGTGCCTGGAAGGCCAGACGCTGGGCTACGTGCCTGGTGTGCCTCAGCTCCTTATCCTCACTACTGAGTCCCAACGCCCTGTTCCTTTCTATGAGACAGCAGGGCTCAGAGAGGTGGCATGATTTGCCCACAGTGGGTACAACAACTGACCAGCAGACAGGACTTGAACTCACATCTAACTCCAGGGACTGTGCTTTTAAACCCCACCTGGCTGGAGTCCACAGCAGTAGGCACCACAGAAGCCACTCTGACAGCCAGCTGCTCAGGGGTCTCGGTGGCCCACTGAACCTCAGGGCTGGGTGTGGGGTGTGGATGGCTGCTAGGTGCTGACATCTCTACCGTTGCCGATGGAGCCCGAGGGCCTCTAGGAAGCAAACTTTCTAGCCCTCTGTCCTCTATGACTTTTCTGGATGTGCTTTTGCAGGGCAGGGAGGGTGGCAAGGGGGACCTGCCATAGACCTGGCCCAGGCATCTCTCCCAGGGAGCCCCAGATACTCCAGTCAGCCCAGGAAAAAGGAGCCGAAGGCCTAGATTCCAACCTGCCTCTGCTAGGAGCATGGCTGCCACAGAGCCTCAGGAAGTTCCCTTGCTTTCCTGGGCCTCAGTCTCCCTATCTGTAACAGAGGATATTGGACCATTAGATATATTGGTCCATTTGTGGATATGGAACCCAGCCTGCCCCAACTTCAACGGTGAACTCTGGTCCAAGAAGCCACAATCAGCTCTAGACTGGGCAGGGGGAGAAGAGGAAAAAGGGAGGGCCACTTAGGGCAGTGGAGGAGTGGCTGGGGGATTTGGGGGCTGGGTGGAGGAGCAGGGAGGGAGCCGAAAGGAGCCCTGCAGAGAGCAGTGGAAGGGGAGAGGCAGCCACCCCAGCATCTTCCCAGTTTAGGCTCAGACCTGGGACGGAACAGAGTAGGAGTAGCAGGAGGGGCCACCTCTTTGTGACACCCACCGAAGGGACCAGCTTACAGGAATGACGCGCCAGTTGAGAAAAACCCTCTGTTCTTCCTCGGCACCGCCTAGGACGCTTCTCCGAAGCTCGCTCTTGCGGGTCCTGCTCCTGGGGCAGATCCCATCATTTTTCTGGGCACTCTCGGGCACTGCCAATTTTATTTTGATGAGTTAGAACTTCCAATCTCATCTATCATCAAAGCTTCAATGTCTCATTCAATCTAAAGAGCATTTCCTCTCTCTAGCCCAGGCCTGACCAGGGCTGAGAAAGCTGAGGTGATGGGGCTGAGAGGCTTGGTCCTCTAGGAAGCTTGGGGCTTAGGGGTCCTCTCTGCAGAGCCCCTCACTGAGATTCTCATCCAGCATTTCCCTGATGTGGGCAATGGGTCTGCAGCGGACATCACCCCACTGTTCCTACCCTAGCTCCTGTTTCTAGGGTTCTCTCCACTCAGACTCCAAGAAGTCATCTCGCAAGGTAGAACCTTCTGTGCAGTGTGCCTTGTCCACTCTGACCCACGGCTATGCTGACCCACAGAAGAACCTGGGCTTCCTGGAGTCTGGACCCCAAGCCACCACCCCTACCTAGACTCTTCAAGCCAGGGGCAAATTCTAGGGAACACGTGTCAGCTTTTCCAGGTGTTTCTCCTGAAGCACCACCCCTCACCCAAATTAAGGTGGGAGTAGGAAGGGGGCACACCCCACCCCTCCCCAGGTAGAGCACACTGACCAAGGAATCCTCAGTGTCGCCTCCCTTAAGGTAGCAGAGAAGTAGGTGTCATGGGCCATACCAGCTTGGGGTCATCAGTCCTGCAGAGCCTGAACCGTTCCGCATCTCACTTTAGAACATGGGGGTTGGGGGCACCAATGACTCTCAGAGGCAATTCCCAAATGAGCAGTGTTCCATTCAGACATCTCATTGTGAATGCAAGCCACTGCTCTTCCTGCTACCTCAGTCTCCCTCTTTAGCCACATCCCGTCCCTGTCACCTGTCCTAGGCCCAGCCCTCCCTCTCCCTGGGGCAGGACAGTAGCCGTGTATCTGCGGTTGAGCAACACCTCATCTCCCTTCCAGCCATCTCAAAGTTCCTGGACAAAGGGACTGTGGCCCGGAGCAGGGCTGACACCTGCCAGGGTCTCACAGCCTGCGCTGGAACTGGGGCCTAACCCAGGCTCCTGACCCACAGAGCAGCGCTGCTTCCAGAGCTCACCCCAACCTTCAGCTCTCTGTAGGGGTGGACTGACTAGATGGAGGGGCCGAAGCAGGGGGCAGTCCCTCCCTCTCCAAGGCGGCAGCAAGGGTTCCAGCAAGAACAAGGGTGGGAGCCAGATGGACCTGGGTTTGAATCCTGGTGCTGCCACTTTCCAGCTGTCATTTCTGAAGTGCAGTCTCCCCTCTGTAAACGGGGTATGGTGACGCTCAGCCACAGGGCTGCTGGGAAGAGTGACTGAGAGGAGGTCCCTGCCAGGATCTGGCACAGAGCAGGTTAGTTCCCTCAGGACCCTCCCACGAAGAACCCCTCCTCCCTCACCAGGCTCTGTTCCAAGCCCAGAGACCAATTTCCTGACTGCACTGGGTCCTGAACTGCCCATTTGTGCCAAGGAGAGAAAGGCTGTGGTGTGGCGAGGGCCCTGGGAGAGTCTTTGGAACCAGGGTGGGGGCGTAGCCTAGATGGGAAGGGCTGCTCTTCTTACCCATCTGCTCCCAGACCCCTCCCACCAGGGACGGCACTCCAGCCCCTCCCCCAGCTCCCAGCACAGATGGCAGGAAGGAAATGCCAAGGCACGGAGGCAGGGAGGGGCCACCCAGCCCCTAGCGGCTGCAGCCTTTGCCAAGCTTCCCACAGGAGGAAGAAACAAGCCCCCTCCCTCGCCTATGGCACTGCCCCTCAGAGAGCCACAGCCCACTGATGCCCTGGTGCCTCGCATCCTGTTGTCATGGTAACCAGGACTAGCTGACGTGCCGACAGGCAGACCAGGAGCTGCTGCCACATGAATCACTTGAACTTGATGTGACAGACACAGGCAGGCGGGCTGCACAGGGGTAGAGGGAGGTGGTGCCCTGTGGGCAGGGATCCTGGTTGGGCAGAGGGAGCTCCACTGGGTCTCTCCAATCATGACAGGCTTAGGGGCACCAGAAACCCGTGAGACCCCAGAAGTTTTTACGGAGGGCACAGCCCCTTGTCACTCAGTCATGCGTGAGTCCCCTCCAAGCTCCCATTTCCTCATTTATAAAATTGGGAGAATCAACTGAGTGGGAAAGATCAATTAAAATAGTGGGCATGGGCTTGCTTTGTAAATTGAAACGTGACACAAATGCTGGCTGTTCTGGAAAGCACAGGGGCTCTCCCCTCACACACAGCCGGGGTTCAGACTCCTTGCTGCCATCTGTTGGCTCTGTGCCAGCCCCAACTTTCTGTTCTGTGGAATGGGGATAATTTGCCTCCTTCCCCGGTTTCAACTATTCACTTAGTCATGCAGTAAAAATTCTCAAACCCATCTATGTACCAAGCACCATGTTAGGAGCAAGGCTGACCCATTTCCTGCCCTCACTGAGCTTACATTCTAGTGAGAGGGGCAGACTCAAAGCAAGGAAACAAACAAGATAAATTGGGTTATAATGATGCTGTGATGAATACAAATGAGGGATGGGGTCACAGAGGAATTGAGGCGAGGGTTTATTTTAAGAAGGAGGATCGGGATGGACTCTCTGAGAACTAAGCAAAGAGAAGGAGCTGGACTGTCCAGTGAGGGGAGAGAGCTCCAAGCCCAGGAAAGAACAGGGCCAGTGTCCTGGGGAGGGAAAGAAGGGGCTGTGCTGGAAGCACAGGAGGAAGACCACCATGGATTTGCGGGGCAAATGGCTGTGTGTGAACCGGTGGTTTTATTCCAGATGCAACGGGAGGTGGAAAGTCTTGGCACTTTCAGAAAAGCAGCAATGTGATTTGATCTCCTTTGGCATCTGAGGACACTTTGCTGGCTTGCGGAGAATGCACATGCTCCGGGAACAGACTAGGTAGAAGTCATTGCAGAGGTTCAGAGCAGCGATGAGGATGCTGTGGGACCGGGGCAACCAGAGAGATGGAGAGAAGTGGTCAGATGTGAGATAATTTAGGGAGGTAGAATTGCCAGGACTCATTCATGGTCTAGATATGGATGGCAAAAGAAAGCGGAGAGAGTGACATCTGGGTCTCTGGTTTAAGTACGTAGGTGATTGGTGGTGGTGCCTATTTCTTTTTTTTTTCCTTTTTTCTTTCTCCTCCTCCTCCTCCTTCTTCTTTTTTGACAGGGTCTTGCTGTGTCACCCACCCAGGCAAACACAGAAGTGGTGCAAACACAGCTCACTTCAGCCTCGACTTCCTGGGCTCAAGCAATTCTTTCACCTCCGCCTGCTGAGTAGCTGGGACCACAGTCAAGCACCACAATGCCTGGCTTTGCTTACTTTTGTCTTTATTTTGTAGAGATAAGTTTTCACTAAATTGCCCAGACTGGTCTTGAACTCCTAGGCGCAAGCAATCCTCCTGTCTCCACCTCCCAAAGTGCTGGGATTACAGGTGTGAGCCACCATGCCTGGCCTGGTACCTACTTCCAAGACTGGGAAACACGAGTGATTTATGAATCACCTATAACGATGGGACTTAAGTCTATAGGACTTCTCTTTCCAGGGGAGAAACATTCAATCCCTGCCCTTGCCCTTCACTCCCCAGGGGTCACCCTGGCCATTCTGGAAGAAATGTATGGAAAGGCTACATGGCAGGGAACCAGATCAGGACTCTGGTTTGTAAGTGACAGAAACACTACTGGCCTTCCATAGGCATGAAGAGGGATTTACTGACAGAATCCATGGAACTAACACACAGGAAGGGCCCAGGGGGCAGCTCCTCTTGAGTCTCTCCAGTGAAGCTCATCCAACCCAGCTGCAGACCCACTTCTACCCTGAGCCAGGCACATGGCCGCAGTCCAAAAAGACAGAATCAAATTATATCTTAAGCTTTTTCTCTTCAGTAGGGCTGACCTGGCCACTGTTGGCCTAAAAATGTGAAGAAATATGATAACGTACAGTTTGTGAAGAGGAAAAAGACTACCCCAGAAGTCCATATATTAAAAAAAAAAAAAAAAGATTTACTAATCTAAAACCTACTCACACACAAAAGCAATGAAATTCTTTTGAAACAGGGAAAAGGAAACATGGAAAAATGCATAATAGCATCCTTTCAATTTTTATATCTTTATAGGATATAAAAGAAAGACATTCTCTTGCATTTCCAGTTCAAAAACTTGGAGAACTTTAATTGGTGGGGCTTCAACCATGTGCCATTCTTGGGCCAATCATCTGTGGCCAGGAGTGGGGTTCCTGTAAAAGCCTGGCAGCTCACTCTATGACCACAGGGCTGGAGGGGGCTGGGGATGGGCTGTGAGTCCCAAGAGATAGGAAGGGTACTGAGCAGAGAATGTCTCTAATGTTCCTTATACACCTTGAGTGTCAGCTGAGGTTCTGACTAGAGAGATAGAAGAACACCATGAGAACAAGGAAAAGCTTGCAAAAGAGTGGAAAACTCAGTAAGTTGTCATTTGGAGGTCCAGGAGGGGCAGCCAGAGAAGAGTTTGTGGTCCCCAAAAGGCATCCAGTGAGAGTAGAGGATTAAAAACATTGTCCTGATAGAGAAAAGAATATAGCTTCATCAGTGTCTAGGGGTAGGGTGGTGGGTGGTGGGGTGGTGGGGTGGTGGGGTGT
>NW_022437002.1:13155670-13358170 GCF_009761245.1 Sapajus apella | reverse complement strand
GGGGGGGGGGGGGGGGGGGGGGGGGGGGGGGGCGGGGCCGGGGGGGGGGTGGGGAGGTGGGGTGGTGGGGTCGAGGGGTGGGGATTTAACTGAGCCTAACTATAATATCTGATGAACGTGTGAGGAAGACTCTGGTATGCCCAGAGTCTGGGGTTACCAAGACACACCTGTTGATTGGAGTTTAATTGTCAAAGCAGACAAAAGTAAAGGATAGTCCATTGCTTTCTCAAGAGTGGAAGGGTCTTACAAGGCTCACTAGCTGTATAACCTTGGGCAAGTTTGATTTCACATCTCCAAGCCTCCATTTGCTTGGATTTAAAATGGTGAGCTAGCCGGGATATTGGCTTATACCTGTAATTCCAGCACTTTGGATTGGAAGGTGGGAGGATCGCTTGAGCGTAGGAGTTTGAGACCAGCCTGGGCAACACAGTTGAGACCCCATCTCTACAAAAAAAATAAAAATTAAAAATAAAATTATGGATATGTAAAATGAAATAACATATAAATAGGATTGCCTGTCTCTTAAGGTTGAATGAAGATTAGATGAGAAATTTTAAATAAAACACCTGCTACAGGTTAGGTGCAGTGGCTCATGCCTGTCATCCCAACACTTTAGGAGGCCAAGGTGGGAGGATCAGTTGAGCCCAAGAATTCAAGACCAGTCTGGGCAACATGGCAAGACTCCTTCTCTACAAAAAATACAAAAATTATCTGGGTGTGATGAAGCTCACATGTAATCTCATCTACTCAGGAGGCTGAGGTGGGAGGATCAATTGAGCCTAGGAGATGGAGGCTGAGGAGTCATGATCAAGCCACTACACTCCAGCCTAGGTGATAGTGAGACCTGTCTCAAAACAAAAAAACAAACCAGCAAACAAAAAACACCTGCTGGCCAGGCACAGTGGCCCACACCTGTAATCCCAGCACTTTAAGAGGCCGAGGCAGGCAAATCATGAGGTCAAGAGATCGAGACCATCCTGGCCAACATGGTGAAATCCCATCTCTACTAAAAATACAAAACTTAGCCAGGCATGGTGACGTGTGCCTGTAGTCCCAGCTACTCAGGAGGCTGAGGCAGGAGAATGGCTTGAACCTGGGAGGTGGAGGTTGCAGTGAGCCAAGGTCATGCCACTGCACTCCAGCCGACTCTGTCCCAATAAAACAAACAAACAAACAAACAAAAACCACCTGCTACACAGCCTGAGAGCCTGGCACTTAGTAAGTGCTCAATAATGCTATCTATTATTTTCATTACTGCTACAGAAGTGTGGAGGAGATAAGTGTCTTAACTTTTGAGTGCCAATGAGAGAACAATCTCAAATACAAGAGGCTTTAAATTGTGGTCATGACTCTACCCTGGGCAACAGTAATAGAAGCTCTACTTTCTGATCACCTGCTCTGTGCCAGGCACTTTGCCAAGTCCTTTACTATATTTTCTCATTGAATCCACACAACAATGATTAGCAATAGTGTATCGGTTAGCTTTTGCTGCATAACAAATTGCTCCAAATGTTTATGGCTAAAAACTACCACCACTTATTAAGCTCATGAGTTTCTGGTTTAGAAATTCAGCTGAGCTCTTCTTCTGGCCTTCACTGGGCTCACTCATGCATCTGCAGTCAGCTGCTAGCCAGTTAAGTGGCTCTGCTTCTGAGGGTCGTCTGGCTGACATCTGCGTGCTGAGGGTGACTGAGCCGTACGTTTCTCTTCATCCAGCAGGATAGCCCATGCTTGTTCACACAGCAGCTGGGCAGGGCTCCAACAGAATGGGGGAAAGCATATAAGGCCTCTTTAGGCTTGGGTTCAGAGCTGGGTCTGTCACTTACACCACACTCTGTTGGCCAAAGTAAGTCCAAGACCATCCCAGACTCAAGGCAATGGGAGAAGCTGCCAAATTTTACTACCATGAGGTGCACTCAGGGAGGGATGGGGAATTGTGGCCACTTTTGCAATCTACAACTGATAGGTACTAATATCCCTGCCATTTTACCTGGGAGAAAGCTAAGGTTCACAGAGGTAAAAATGGTCTGCCCAAGTTATGCAGCCAGAAAGTGGCAGACACGTGAACCTCAGGGTCTCAGGCTTGACTACATCCTGACATTCAAACTTCATTCTCTCAGGGGAAGCTGGCAGGTTCTCGTCTGTCACAATCCAAAACAGCCCAATTTTACAAGCATCAGTGAGTCTGGCTGAGATGAGGACGAGGCAGGAACGATAAAGAGTTGGGTGTGAGGCAGGTCAGGATCAGGAGACTCAGAGAGAGGTGCAGCCGCGGCTAGGCTCGGTGACAGGGACCTCAGCCTGCCTCACAGAGGCACAGAACTAAACTGCATGGGCCAGAGCTGACCCTCTTCCAGGCAGAAACCTTGCCTGGGCCTCAGGCTGGCAGGGTCCCATCAGGAGCCTGTGGTGAGGGAGCTGCCTCCGGTGTTGGCTGCTGGGCTCCCAGCCCATGGTGGTGACAGCGCAGGCGGAAAGATCAAAGAGGTGCCACAAGGTGAAGTGAAAGATCTGTCCTCTCCAAAGAGTTCTGAGATCACCTCTGCTTGTAGGGAAGTGAGCAGAGGGGCATGGGGTCTGCGGTAGGACTGCCCCACCTCCTCACCTCCACTAAGACCGGCCCCTCCCCCACAGAGACACCAGAGCCATGAGCACAGCTGTGCCCAGCCAAGCTGCCGGGTGCCAAGACGGGCCTGGCGGGCTCCCTCTCATCTGTCTCTCTTTAGCAGGAACAAATGGGAATGAGGGAATCAATTAACAAGGCTCCTTAGCCAAAGGACTGCTGCTCCCTCCTTCCCCAGCCTGTTAACCCTTTTCTTCCAGGGCTGGGAAGGGCTGCCCTGGTGGGGCAGCCATGCTGGCCCTGGACCTCACAAGCTGAATACTGGGATCCTGTCTTGTCTGTGCCAGATGCCCGTGGCAGCTGCCAAGCTGAGGAACCAGGGCCAGAAACACAAGCACCTCCATTCCACCTCGGCGGAATTTGGAGTCAGGATTGAAGAGTACACAGGACTCCGGCACACAGGCGGGCCTGGACCTTTCTTCTCTCTCTAGAGACCTGGGATCTTCTCCTGGCTCAAAAAGCTCTGAACAGAGAAACAGGCCTAACAGTGGCCTTCAGACTGGGAGGGTAGGTCACAGCCGAACCCTGTGTGGGCCTCACACTGGATCTGGGAAAGACAAGGGCCCAGGGGACAGGGCAGGATGCATCCAGCCATGTTCAGAGAAAAAAAATAAAATAAAAATAAAACAATTCCAACTTCAGAAGCAAATGGTCAAATTTGCTAAGAATTCTCTCGGGAATTCTGCTCTCTGGGGAATTCAGAAAGGCAACGGTGAGGGCCTGCAAGTCCTGGGTTGTCAGGAGCCCGAGGTGTGAGTCCCTAGCTCAACAGCTGATGTGGCCTTATGACATTTCGAGTTATTAATTAATAGGCCACTCTTTCTCCCAGTAACTCTCACCAAACGACTTCACTTGCTCCCCAAGGGTCTTTCCCAGCCTTGGAAGTAAGGCCATCGGTCTTGAGCCTGCTATATTACACAATGCAGGGCTGCCATTCATAGCCTGCTCCACCATACACAGTGGCACTGGGGTCACCCCTGCATGGAACAAAAGAAACAAAAGTGTGTACTGTTGGCCTTTTACTTTCGAAAGATATTCTAAGTTAAGACCAAAAAATTAAAAAATTGGATGCAGCTTGCGTTGAGAGTGCTGCCCACAGATCCCACATGCCTACACTCTAGACCGGATACAAGACTCCAAAGGGGAAGAAGGTGAAGAGAGGGATGAGACAGGCAGGTCAGAGGGAGGACCACCTGCCGAGCTGCACCCACAAGCTCCAGCGGTTTCCAGAGCCAGGGAGCCACATGGAAACCAAGTGTGCCCAATGACAAGGCACCCTCCACACAGCTGAGTGAGCTCTGAGTGAGCCAGGGCCTGGGACGGGGCATATGTCAGGCCGTTCATTCATCCATCCATACCTTCATCACAAAAATGGACAGTGAGTGCCTACTGTATGTCAGACACTATTCTGGGGAGAGTCAACAAGCAGACAGGGGCCTGGGCCTTGGGCAGTGTGAGCGTGAGGACCACTCGGTGACTGAGTCTTCCAGCAGGAGAGAGGTGGTCTGTGCCCTAAATCCTGGCTCAGTGCCCACTGGGATCATCCAATGGGCACAGCCCCCTCCTACCCCTCTTCAGCACCCTAGGACACTTGGTGTGAGCCCCCTGGGTAACTCTGGGGCCCTAGACAAGCAGAGGGATGACAAGGAAGGGTGGGGGAGATAGGTGGGAAGGTGGAGTTAGTTGGGAGACTGCCCAGTAAACAAAACGTGTGCTGAAGCACCCTAAGGTGCCCCAGTACAGGCAGGAGTAGCTGGACCTCCCTCCCTTGCTCTCAGCGTGTTTGCGTTTCCGTTTTCCTACTGCAGAGGAGTATCCAGACTGCTGAAAACTCCAAAGGCTCACCTTGGCCCTAAATTCAAAACTCAAGCCAGACCCCGGCACGGTGGCTCATGCCTGTAATCCCAGCACTTTGGGAGGCTGAGGCGGGCAGATCACAGAGTTGGAGACCATCCTGGCCAACATGGCAAAACCCTGTCTCTACTAAAAATACAGAAGTTAGCCAGGCATGGTGGTGCACGCCTGCAATCCCAGCTACTTGGGAGGCTGAGGTGGGAGAATCGCTTGAATCCGAGAGGTGGAGCTTGCAGTGAGCTGAGAAGGCACCACTGCACTCCAGCCTGGGCTACCTAGTGAGACTCTGTCTTTAAAACAAAACAAAACAAAACAACAAAACAAAAAACTAAACTAAACTAAAGCAAAACTCAAGCCAGGGCATCTGATTGGCCCAGTGTGAATCACGTGTCATCACTGAGCCAATCAGCATTGTCCAGGAGAGTGGGCTCCGTAAAAGATGGCAGCTCCCATTCCAAAATCAGGGTTAACATGGGTTGAAAATGGTTCCCTGTAGACAAAACCACAGATATCCACACCAACCTTGGACATACAGAGATCCATGGAGCCTCACTTTTCTGACCTTTAAAATGGAGCTAACTATAGTGCCAACCTCACTAGTCTGTCTCAAGGATTAAAGTAGATAAACAAGTGTGCTTGGCACACTTTAGCAGATATTAGAGAAATAGGAGGCAAGTTTGATTTAGGACCTCTGGCCTCAGTCAACCCCTTTCAAAAATGGGTGTCCTGCTCCATCTCCCCAACCCTGATGTCCCAGGATCCCATGGCCCAGGGCCTCCGTGAAGGCGGTGAGTGAGCACAGACTCTCCTCTCCAAGGTCTAGTGTCCCTGGTCTATTCCCTGGAACTGGGAACTCCTCCTGCTGCTCTTCTCTTCTCCAACTAATGTTTCCGGCCCCCTGTGACCACCTTCAACACCCCGCATCTCTGCCTAGTGTTCTGACAAGAGCATGTGCAGGGCTATCCTTAGCTGGGCAACAAGAGTTCAGAAGGCAGTTCTGGCTGGGTGATCTTGCTCAGGCACCTAAGCCCTCTATGCCTTGGTTTCCTCAACTGTGACAATGGGGTGGATAATAGTAGAAACTCTCCTGTGTATGTGGCCCAGCACAGAGCGAATGCCATGTAAGTCTTAGCCGGTCCCGTTGTTAACGCTGCTGGCCCCCGCTCCGTCTGCTGCGGAAACAGCATGGACAGGTCAGAGTGAGCTGAGTGCTGGGACAGAGCCATAAACAAGACTGACTGACGCCGGCTCTGTCCTCCTGGAGTTCCCATCCTGATGGAGGCAGACACATCAACAGACAATTTCAATGCAGCGTGACCAGGGCCACTGTCAAGGGAAGCCCGAGCGGCCAGAGAAGGGGCCCAGCCCCTCGGATAGAGGCTCAGGGCAGGCAGCCTCCAGGAGAGGTGGTGACTGGAAGACAGTGCAAGTGTGCCGGGTGAGGGAGGTTCAGGGTGCGTCCAGGCAGAGGGGCCAGGCAGTACTCAACCCTGAGAGCTGGCGGGGGGCAAGGAGACAGGTTGATCTTGGTCAGTTCACATGGAGGAAAAGTGGGTGAGGTGGGCACGGAGGGCATCCGAGTGGAGGCAGCTGTTCTCCAGGGCTGAGTGTGGAGCCTCAGCCCTGCCCTCTCCCTGGACTGTGCCTGTGTGTGATTTTGTGTGACTGCGATTATGTGTGTATGTGTGTGGTCGTGTGGGGGGTGGTGTGTTTATGGTTTTGTTCCTCAGCAGGAGGGTGTGAAACAGTGTGAGTTTGGAAAGGGTATGCCTGTTTGAGACAGTTTAGGGTGTGACCACTGTGTGTAAAGTTGTGTGTGTGTGTGTGTGTGTGTGTGTGTGTGTGTGTGATGCTATACGTGTGACTGTGTCCATGAGTGTCCATGACTGTGTGATGTGTGGCTGTATGTGGCTGTGTATTACGTGTGTGTCTTCCTGTAGGTATGTGTGGATAAATGTATGTCTTTCTGTAGGTGTGTATGTATAAGTGTGTGTCTTTCTGTGCGTATGTGTGAATAATTGTGTATGTATATGTATGTGTGTTAGACACACATGCACTGCTGTCTGTGGAGACCAGGGCAATGAGAACTGCTCCCCCACTTCCAGCCCTGCTGCAGAGGACACACACACACACACACACACACACACACACACACACACTCCTGGGGCTGGGAGGGGTGGCTGCCTGTCGCTGCCACAGCCAGTCAGAACTTGCTAATTTGCATGTTAATGAAGCCCGGGGAGCTCTCCAGCTCCAGACTGACAGGAGCCCCCGGCACCCCCATCCTCCCCTGACAAGACTGGGAGCGGGGAGTGGGAGTTGGGAGGGCTGAGAGCCGGCAGAGGGAAGAAGAGACGGAGGAGGCTCTGGAATGGAGCTCCCCTTCCTCTTTCTCTCATCCCCCCACCCCTCTGCAGGCCCCAGACCCCTCCACTTAGCTGCCAGCCCCCACTCTCTCCCTCCACTTCTCCCCACTAGACTCTGAACCAAGGGAGAAAAGGCTGGGTCAGAGCCCTCACCAGGCAAGGGCAGCCCTGGGGTGAAGGCAGGGGATGATGCTCAGGGCTTCTCATGAGCTGAGCAGAACTGCCCAGCCGCCCCCTTCACAGAACATGCAGCAAGCCATCCCACGGGCACCTGCAGGAGCCCTGGGGCAGACGCCTTGAGCCAGACATCTGAGAGCAGCAGGCACTAGTGTGCCCAGGTTGGTGCCAACACAGTCAGTGGGCTGTCTCCTGCCCACTGCACCAGGCTTCAGCACAGGCCGAGGGGACCACTGAGCACTCAGCCTGCCCGGTGTCCTAAGAGGGAGGACTCAATCCATGTGGCACCCCCCTGCCAGAGTCCTGCCAGGAGGGGAGCCCTGAGGCAGAGTTGAGGACCTGGACGGGGCTGGGGGCTCTGAAGATGTGATGTGTGAGGAGTGACAGTGGGGTCATAACAGTGGAGGGTACCCACCACCGTCTCCCCAGAGGGGCTGTGCTCCCAGGGAGGGAAGGGCGGTGGCGGTCGAAAAGTGGAGCCTCACGGCTTTGATCAACAGGTCAGTCCAGATTGTGCTGTTTCATTCTCAGTGCCATTGCCACTGGCAGGCCTGTCCAAGGCCCAGATCCCTCCCCCTTTCCATCCCCCCATCCCTTTCGTGCCCCACCCCCTCCTCCTGAGCTCCTTCCTTTCCTAATCAGCCACATCCCACAGGAGGCTGGGCTCTCTGGGGAACCCTCCACAGCCAGCTCCTAAACACACTGTCTGGTTTTGTCTCGGAGAAGGTGTGTCTCCTGCTTTGGCAGAGGGACAGTCTGAGCTGGGGCCCTGGCTCCTGCCCTGTCAGCCTCGCCCCTACTGGGCACTTTCTTCCCTCCTTTACCTTCCCTTCTCCCCCCATCTCTCTTTACCTGGGCCTGGCCCAGTGCTCCTCTGTCTCCCCCTGGGCCTAGGCCGCCATCTCTCCCTCTTTTACCCAAATGCTCAAATATTCATATTCATTCATTTCTCTCTCTCTCTCTCTGGCATCTTGACTCTTGCTCCCTGGACACCCACCCCTGCACCTGCCCCATCCCCCACCCGCGGCTACAACTGGTCCCCAGATGTGCTCACCAGAGCTGGGAGGCAGAGAGGTGAGGGCACCTCAGGGCCCTGGGTCTCTGCAGGTGAGAGGAGAGCGAGGCAGTTGCTGGTGTTAATTGCAGGGAGGATGTCTGGCAGAAATAAGGTGGTTTTTCTGCTTCAGTGACGACTGTTACAATCAAATTGTCCACAGACAATTAGCAGAGTGGGGGAAATAAGAATTAGATTTCTAATTATTTTCCCAGTAAAAGCCGCCCTGGACCCCGTGGGTGAGGGGGAAGGGCTTCTCGTTGGAGCCAACAGGCGCTTTTGTGGGCCTACCTCCGCTGAAGCTGGGGTAGGGGGAGCTCCAAGTAGCAGGTGGCGGAGACAGAGAAATGCACCCCACCCCAGCACCACCATGACAGCAGGAAGGAAAGGGTACAACTTGCTGAGCCTTGGGGTCCTGGCAAGAGCCAGCATCTAGAGGCTGCTACTGGGTCTCAGGACCAGCCCTGGCACTGAGACCCACTTGCTGTCTCTTCCCATTTTCAACCCTCAGTTTGCTCATTCCAAAAATGGGGGAATAGGAATTCCCAGGTAGTGGAGTTGCTGTGAGGAGTCAATGATTCGCGCTGGTGGGAGCATCTCACGGCGACTGGCAGAGGGCAGGGGGTCCTGCCTGCTCCCGCTGTGGCCTCACTCTCTCACTGCGGTGCACACGCTCACACACCGCTGCGTGGATGTGCAAGCTCACACACACGTTCGCATATGGGAAGCCTCTCCTTCCACACACCTCTGCACATTTGGGTGAATAGCCTAACTCAACAAAATGGGCCAGGCAAGGTGGCTCACGCATGCAATCCCAGCACTTTGGGAGGCAGAGGTAGGTGGATCACTTGAGTCAGGAGTTCAAGACCAGGCTGGCCAACATGGGGCAAAACCCCATCTCTACTAAAAATACAAAAATTAATCGGGCATGGTGGTGGGTGCTTGTAATCTCAGCTACTTGGGAGGCTGAGGCAGGAAAATCATTTGAACTTGGGAGGCAGAGGTTGCAGTGAGCAGAGATTGCTCCACTGCACTCCAGCCTGTGGGTGACAGAGTAAGACTCCATCTCAAAAAAAAAAAAAAAAAAAAAAACCACCACACCCTTTGCATATCTGTCAAGGAGGCTGATGAAGGTACCTACTGCATTGGGTTCAAGGACACATGTGGAAAGGGAATGGCTCCTGCCTGGCACACAGCATGCATTCAGTACATGCTGTTAATGATGGAAATACTATCTAAGGTGTCCAGCCCAGGCCTGCAAGGCTAAAGGACGAAGGTAGAGGGTATTTCTGGAGGGAACAGGTTTAGGGAGCTGAAGCAAGGGATGAATAAGCATTTGTCAATCTCTACTAAGCACAAGCGCTCTGTGCTGCGTGCTGTGGACCCACCAGACTCAGCCTTCATGTTCAGAAAGACAGCAGCAGAGCAGGGAAGGACTGACCAGGTTTAACTGGGACAGCCCTGGGTTTGCGTCGGAACTGCACCTTTGGTATTAGTCAGGCTGCTTCCACTTCCCCTCTCTGAACCTTAGTTTTCCTTTCTGTAAAGTGGAGATAATAACAGTGGCTACCTCCCGGGGTAGTCTGCAGGCTGTGACAGTGCTTTGCACCTGAGAACACGCTTTTGGGGTGGATTGGCCATTGTCACAATCACTCTGACTTGGACACCAGTGCCCCACATGTCCTGCACATTGACTCAGTGTCTACAGATAGATGCCTCCAGACCACCTGCAGCCTTCACGCCTGACTCCACGTGCACGTGGAGGAGAGGAAAGACCTAGCTCACCAATGTCCAATAGGTGCCCAGGCCTAGTGACCGCCAACACACCTGCACACACAAGGTCTCATGCAGGTGCCACACACGATCAGTCTCACTGTCACATTCACACACACACACACACACACAAACACCCACACACCCTTCCTGGGCCAACTCCCTCTCGCACACCCAGGACAGGCAGCCAGGATGTCCCCGAGTGAACCAAAGAGAAGCTCAAGGCCGCACCCACCAGGGCTGTGCAGAGGGAGGCAGCTGCAGCCCAGCTGTGGGGTCTGGGCTGGGGTAAAGGGAGCTGTGTGGAGACCCAGATGGGAGTTGGTGTAGGAGGGGCACAAGGCTGCATCCTGGGCTCCACCTTCCCACCTCCAGGCCAACGAGCTGGGCTTGGCAGGGAGGCAGTCACCTGCCTGGTGGTGGGAAGAGCCTCTTTCTGTATTGATCTTCCCTCCTCACCTGCCCTTTATTCAACAGTGACAGCGACCCTGGGGAAGATGCCTCTGCCCACCCTCCCTCACCCCCACCTCTGTCTCTCTCCCCAGGCCTCCTCCTGGGTCCCTGGTCTCTGTCACTCTGGGCCTGGGTCTCCTAGCCCCCCGTGCTGGGCTATGTAAATGTGGTATTTCCCTCCCATCATCGGAGCTGCCTGCTTGGCTCACATTTAATTTGATCCGTGGCAGCGCCTCTGCGGAGCCACTCATCAAAGCAAGAAGACAATTAGGTGAATGTCAGGTTGGCCTAGGCCCCGCAGGAGCCACCAGGGCCTGGAGCTGGGACTGGGAGGGGTGGGCTCAGGGGCCTGGCTGCAATCTTCGTCTCCCTCTGGGCCTGTGTGTGTTCAGGTTCCAGTGCCTGTTGTGTGACCAGAGGCCTGGACTGCACAGCGACAACCAGGCTTCCTTCTGCCTAGACCCTGCTTTGAGGGGAGCGACTGGTGCCCTTGAAGTACAGGAAAGGCTTGCCAGGCCTCTCTTTCCTCCCCAGGCCACAGAAAGCAGGGGACCTGGGCATCTGTATGGCTACATTCAGGTTGACCCCTGGGCTGGCAGTATTTGGGTTTGGGGGAAGATCCAAGCTCTGATCTGGGTCCTGCTCCATCCCTGCCACCCTGGACTTGAGGCAGAGCCCAGAACCACTCTTTGACATCCAAAGGGCAGGGGGTTTGGAGAACATGCAGAGGCCTCCACTTTGGACTGGCTTGGTACTTCATGATGGGAGGGATGGCTTCTCCAGACGTGTTCCAGGATAGCAATTAGGAGTTTGGGCAGGAACAGAATGGACGAATAGGTGGGTTCCTCTAATGAAAGACAGGTTTACGTGCCCTGGGAGACCCCCACCCATACTGCACAAAGCCTGCCAGAAATGCTGGTACCTTGTGGGGAGGGGCCAAAGGCCCTTCAGTGAGCATGGGGGGACTCTGATCATTTGAGCCTAAGAATAAATGTGAATGTGACCTTACTTGTGCTCATCAGTTCTGCAGCTCTGTGACACCTCATGCCAAGGACATGAGCTTATTTAATTCCTACATAAACCCATTTTACAGATGAAGAAACCAAGGGTCAGAGGAGGTAGTTGCCCAGGGTCATTCAGCCAACAAGTAGGAGAATCCTATAGACTCTGGGCTCAGGCAGTGTCCACCTCTCCAGCTGCCCCCCAGAAGTGCCAGCCCTTCTAAGAGAGCTGCTTGCATCCCCCAGGACACCTCCTACTGAGGACCAGGTTACCCAAGTCTCCTGCAGCCTGGTGGAGGTCTGTCTGCTGGGGTGAGCCTCTGCCTCACCCGCCCACCCGTGTGCTAGGGACAGAAGGGGGACTTTATGTGCAATCTGCCCGACTCTCCAGAAAGCACTTAGGTTTACGATGTGCATGAAATTGATCGCCAGTTGGCGCAGCCCCCGCTTGCTCAGTGCCAGCCCAGTGCTGGCAGGAGGCTCTCCCACCACCCCCTACTTTCAAGGAGCATCAAAGCTGGCTGCCAAGGCCTCTCGTGAGGGTCCTTCTCCAGTAACAAGTGCAGAATGGAGGGGGGAGTTCTGCCCAAAGGCCTTTCCACAGTGCACACACCCCCGCCCTGTGAAAGTTAAATAGCTCCGTGTTTTATGCCAGTTCCAGCCTCTTCTGCTTCCCCTCTAACAAGCTGATGCTTTCAAAGGCCCCACTAATTGGTGTTTGCACCTCACACACCACGACACTTTGATAGTCACTTAGAATGTGGGTCCATCCATCACATCCAGGGTACAGGGAAGCTGCTTACCTTGCTGTACCAGGGTGCCAGGCCTGTGTGCTCTGTGCATGTGTGCAAGGGTAGCATGCCTGCATGCACATGTGAGAGTACTCATATGCCTTCTTTCATATGTGCAGGATATGTGTCTGTATAGGCATGCCTATGTGCACTTGTGTGTATAACGTCTCCCTTGAGGATATTTCTTGTACAACTCTGTGTTTGTATGGCAGTGCATGTGCACAGGTGAACCCTTACCTCTGTGCACCTGGGAGGTGAACTTGTGTGTATGCACACTTTCCTAGGTAGTATTTGTAAGCACATGCAATAGTGCTTTCGCATGTTTAGGCAGGTGCATAAGTGTTTCGTATGCTTGTGTATATGTGAATTTTTGCAGGTCTACAAATGAGGAACATATTCATATCTGACTGCACCTGTGGGTGTGTAGGTTTGCCTGCTTTAGCACAGAGGAGAATAAATGTGTTTGTGTACATACAGGGAATATGTGGTAATGAGTGAAACCCTGTGTCTATCTGTATCTTAGTGTAACACAAGCATACGTGTACCTGGCCATTTGTGTCTGGCATGGGGAGAAAAGGTTTAACCTAGTCAAGGGTCTGTTAGCTTTGGATTTGAGACCTGGCTCTACCATTTTCTAGCTCTGTGACTTTGGTTTAGTCACGTAACCTCTCTAATCTCGTTTTCTCATCTGTAATGGAGAAATTAAAGCATCTTCCTTCTATTGGAGGGCAAGTCAAATGGGATAATACACCTCGAGGGCTGGCAGGACGCAGGGGTGAGCCTGTGGGCAGACTCTCCTCTCTCCTTATGCTTGCCCCCTCCCTGGGAACGCCCACAGTGTAGACACTTTTCCTGGCCTCATCATGTAGCTAGCTGCCTGAAAGAGACCCTGTGGGCACCTGGGGAGAGAACTGGAAGAATCGTGAGAACCAGGTTGGGCCCAGGTCACACAGTGACAGCCAGGACCTCTGAGATTTTTGCGACATCCAAAGTGAGTTCTCACTTTATTACCTACCTTTGGCAGGTGGGAAACTGAGGTGCAGAAGTAGATGCAAGCTGGTGGCAGAGCAGAAACTTGCTGTCAACGGACACAGCCTGCAACCAGGCTGGTGGGAATCCAGGATGTCCTTCTGAGTCCTGAGGGAGAAGGGGCAACTTCACCTTTCTCACGTACCCCGTGCACAAATCCCAAACCTGGGATTATTCCACTGACCCCGGCCCAGGATGCCTGCCGCAGGCTGAGTGTGGACCTCAAGGAGTGCAGCCCTACCCCTCTGTAGAAACACAGACCGAAAAACATAGCTCTAGTGCAACCCTATCGTTCACTCAGCAAGACAGAGGGCCAGAGAAGGGCTGGAGCTGGCTCAAGGCCACAGGGCAGGAGAAAGCTAGAACAAAGGCCGCTTGTGCCCCAGACCAGCGTTCTCACTCTCTTGCTGTCCTCATTCACCACACCGCCACTCAAGGGCATCGACCTGGTTGGTGGGTCATGGTTGGGGGAGGGCCCTCCCCACGGGCAGGTCACAGGACCTTCAAACCCACCCGGTGCCCAGCCCAGGAGGTCCACATACCGCCATTTGGGCGAACTTGGCCTCTAGACCTGGGCTCCCACACTGCCCCCACCTACGATTGCAGCTAGTATGTATCCCTTGTTTTTTCTTCTTATTTTTCAGGGCACATGTTTTATGTTACCTTTTTAATTAAAAAAAATCAAACTTTACAAATCACAACCAGCAGCAGCAGCGTGGCAGCCTCGCCAGGTGACATCCCCACTGTCATTAGCACCACCATTCCCCAAAGTCATCATCCTCTCCAGCATCAGGGTAGGACTATACCCTGCCCACCAATCCCCACCCCTTAAGCTGTCGCTACCCCCAACCCTTCATAAGTGTCCCTGACATGGCCCAAGAATCAAGCAGAAGTGGTCCTCTTCCACCATCTACATTTCATTTCTCACTCTCTCCCTGCCCATGCCCATGCTCATTCCAGGATCACATGACCCAAAGCCCTCCCCAAATCTTCATCCCTCCCTGCTCCCAAGGGCCCTGGGCCTAGCCTGTCCTGCAGAAATTGCGGGCTGGGCTTTGGCCCTGGAGTCTTCACTGGGGCTGCAGCCAGCAAAGGGAGCCGGGAGGGGAAGGAGGGGTGAGCAGCCCCCTCCTCAGGCTTGGTGCCCCACCCACCCAGCCGGCGGCCTGTCTGCCTTCCTGAGCTCATTAACTGCAGGTCACTGTTCAGCAGGAAAGACAAGGTGTGGGTTCTGCGGGCATTCATTAGCCGTGAGAGGAACAGTGTGTGTGAAATTAGCAGTCACCTGAGGACCTCGATAATTTCATAATTAGGAGGCCTAATGGCTCCAGCTCTGGATGCCAAATGACTTAACCCCTCGCCTGCTGGCCCCAACCCCCAGCCCAAGGCTGCAGGGGAGGGCCTGCAGTGCCATCTCTGCTCCAGTCCCCCTCCCTAGGGCCCAATAATGTTCATTTCTGCCTCCCCAGTGCCCAGCACAAAGGCTGGCACAGGGCAGGGGGCATAAAATCAAAGTTTAAGGAGTGAATGAATGAATGGATGAATGAATGAGCAGGTATCTGAATGGGGAAAGTGTTCCAGCCCCCGATGCAGGTGCTCAGGGGAGGAAAGCTTTGGAAAGGGGAGAGGAGCGGCTCTGCATCTGCAGGAGTGAGTGTGTAGCTATGCACGTGCCGGTCTGTGTGCATGTACAAGTTTCAAGGCACACACACATGGGTCTACGATGTCTGCTTCTAAGAACCTTTCCTGGGTTCATGTTCAAGCTCTGTGAACACACTCATTCTGCTGCCTCCTCTCTGAGGGGGTGCTCTGTAATGGGGCCCAAGTGCCTCCCTTGATGCCAGCCTTTCCTGGCACCACCTGAATAATGGTAGCTCCAGAATTTCTATACGGGGGCACTTTATATGGGGGCACTTTTTGGGGAGAGAGGCATTCTAAGGGGCTTGCCTTGAACTGCATTTACACAGCAGATGCACTATTTTTGCCAAGAGTGAGTGTTTACTTGGGAGTCTGGAGTACTGGTAATAATAAGGGTGCTGAAGTCACACTATTTGGCATAAGGGGAGCTGGTCAGGACAGCCTCCAAAGACCCCCCACCCCGCCACCTTTTTGAGCTTGGCCCCCCTCCTCCCAACTTTCCCCTGGTCCTCCAGAGGTGAAGAATGAAGTGGAGGGTTGGGGTCCTTGGGGCTCCAGGCTAGTGCAGGCCTTCCCCAGTTTGAGACAATTGATTCTGAGCCTCCCTGACCCAGCCTCACTGTAGAGAGGAGGAGCTGAGGGGCGTGATAGGGGAGGTCTATAAAGAAATAGGGAGGAGAGGAGGTGTGGGGAGAACAACAAAGGAGCATGGAGGGGAAGAATGGAGGTGAAAGGGAAGGAAGGGGAGGAGGAGAAAGGACAGGAAGGAGGTGAGAGAGAAGAGAGAAGCCGGGAGGGGAAGGGAGAGGAGGACAGGCAGGGAGGCTGAAAGCATTATCAGCACTTAAAAAGCCAGCGGCTCAGTTCTTCTTTGGCACAAATAATGGCTTTTTATGAATAAATCATGTGTCAGACGCCTCCCAGGGAGTGGGCATAGAGGAGAGCTCATCTGCTGGGCTCCAAGACTGATGGGGAAGGGCCAGTTGCAGCCCCCCAGCCACAGGGTGTTGCCCCCTTTCTCCTGATGGGGCCCAGCAGGACAGAAGCAGTGTCTGGAATGATCCCTGGCCAGAGCCAGGCAGAGGGCGGTCAGGGCTCTGAGGTGGTCCCACCGCCCGCTCATAAGCTGGGCTGGAACCCAGGGTCTGGAGTGTCCCTCTGCTCCCCTCCCCTCAGACAGACAGCAGAGCAGCCCAGAAGACGCTCCTGGCAGGGGAACACCAGTGCTGGTGCTCCCAGTGAGAGCTTTGTGCCAAGACAGGCAGGCACGCCCAGAGAGGAGGGTGTGTAAGGCACATGTGGGGACAGAGACAGTACCTCACACAGGCATAGCCTGCACAGCCCCGGCACTTGTGTGGGCACACTTAGGGGCAGATTCACTGTCATTCCCACCACACACACACACACACACACACACACACACACACACCCAGCCATATGCACACTAGGACAGGGAGAACCTTGACCACCACTCCACCTGTCCCACAGCACACTCACTGACACAGACACAAAGACACAGGCCCACACAGACAGACACATATGGGACTACATGGAAACACACAGACCTGCACACACACACCAGTGGCCCACCCTCCATCAGCCTAGGATGGAGACAGCTCTGCAGCCCATATGGAGCCCACACCCAGCTGAGCTCTCTCAGAGGCTGGCTGTGGGGTGGGGCTGGGGTATCTGTCCCAGGGGAGGGCCATGAGTCTCTCTGTGCTCCCCACTTGGCAGGGACAACCACCATACCAGTGAGGTCTCAGCCCCAACTCTGAGCCCAGAACCTATGCGGATTCTACTGGCTCCGAGCTCCTCTGCTCCTCTGCTCCCAGCCACACCATCACAGGCAGTGGGGGCTGCAGGAGAGCCTGGACATTGGAGGCACACTCAGGGGCTCTACCCCTTGCCAACAGTGTGACCTTAGATAATAATTCCTATCTTATTTCCTCCTTAAAACAAATGTGTGAAACAGGTGCTACAGCCCATCTTCCAGAATGAGAAAGTGAGGCTCCAGAAGGTAAGAGTATTGGGTATTCCTTTCTAGGACACCACCCCCGACTCTCTGGGGTCCTGGTTTTCCTTCTCTTTTCCCTCTCAGACAGTGGGTCCCTCCTGTGCCAAGGTGTTCATCAGAGCAGGCTTGGACTTTCTGCTCTTCCAACTCTTCAGTACTTCCCCTCTCAAGTCACTTCCAACCCCTCAGTGACAACCTCTGTGCTCCCGATTCTTGACTTCCCTTTCCAGCCCAGACACTTCCTGGGCTCTGACCCCACTATGCAAGTGGACATCTCAGAGCCACAATGTTGCCCAGAGCCAGAGAATGTCATTTCACCCAGTATATATGCTCCTGAACATCCCTCCCCCTGCTCCAAATCCCAAAGATTCTCATGGAATGTAGCTCCAATGATCATATCAATTTCCCTAAGGTTCCTCCTGCTTTGGTGTGCCCCATCTCAAGGAATGGCCATCTCCCCAGGTACCCAAACGAAAACCAAGCATCACTTGATGCTTTCTTCTCCTTCACCCCCCAGGTCCAATCCACAACCAAGTACCCAGTGACTCCATATGCAAAGTAGATGTGAACTCATCCTTTCCCTTCCAGCCCCACTGTCCTCCCCCATCCCCTAGTTTGAGCCACACTGCCCCTCTTCCACTGGTGAACTCTCTGGCCCTTTAGCCTCCCTGCCATCAGTGATCTGTCTCTCTGAATTTTAGCCACATTCAAGTGCTTTTGGTTCTGGAATCCACATGTCTCTTGTCTCTGCGCCTTTGAACATGCTATTTCATTTGAATACCCTTCCCAATGCCAATTCCTCCTAGCAAGCTTAGCTGAGGCAGCACCACTCCAGGCACCTTCCCTGACTCAAGTCCAAGATGAATGCTGCCCCATCATTCATTCATTCATTCCCAGGATAGCTCCTGATCTCCTCCTCCAATTATCACAGCTTTGGTCTATAATCTAGACCTGTTCCCCACTCTAAGGAGCCTCTAAGTTCCTTAAGGGTAGAGACTTTGTTGTTCTGGGGCAGCCTCAATGCTTAGTATAAGAACTTAATAGGTGTTCAACCACGTCCTCCTGGAATGAATGAGTGCAGGGCCTGTGCTGAGCACTTTACATACCTTTCCTCAGGCCTCACAGAAATTTATGAGATGGATGCTACTACTCCATGCTGTAGTCCGGAAAGACAAGGCTTCAGAGGTTGAAAATTTTCCCAAGGTCACACAGCTGGCAAATTGCAGACAATAGATTCCAAGAGCAGTCTGTGCACCTCAAAGGGTTCTCTTTTCACCATCTCTACCCACCTCCCCAAGTCATTTTCTCTCTCTGACCTTTTCTTATCTGTACAATGGGAACAGAACTCACGTCCAACACAGAGCCTGGCACTAAAGGTTCTCAGTAAATATTTGTGCATTCCCTCCCAATCTCTGAGGCTTATTTAGGATGTGTTTTACTGGGCCAAAACTTCCTGCATGCACGTGTTCACAGAAACAGGTGCAGAGCTCCACAAAGCACATCTTCAGTACGGGAAACTCAGTAGGCGCTTAACCAGTGTGTGCGGGACAGAGGAGCATTCGTGTAGCAAAGGCTGACGAGTACCCAGACACAAAGCCACAATAGTGACTCAGACACAGGAACCCTCCCCCTGCCCCCAAGTTCCCTGTCAATTATCCTCCCCTACCACTCCCCTCCCGCTAGCCCAAGGCGCGGGAAATATTTAAAACAATTTTATTCATGAAAATATGCTGTACAATGCACTCTACACAGCCTCGACACGGCACACACGCACACGCACACTCTTGACGGCACGGCCACGGTACACTGCCTACGATACGCGCCGGGGACGCCGCGCCCACCGCCCGCCCCGACCGGACACTTATAAATATGGGAGAAGGGCCAGAACTGGCGCGGAGAAAGGGGTGTCGGGGTTAGGGGTGGACCGGGCTGAGGCTCGCTGGAGAAGCTGAGACCAGTACTAGGGGGTAGGGCCGGCTGAAGAGAGGGACTGACTCCGACGGAGGCAGGGAGAAGCCAAGGCCGGCAGGGATGAGATGGGGAGGCTGAACTGTTGGGGTGGCGGTCGTCGGAGGGCGATTTGGGGGTGGAGGGCTGCTCAGGGTGGATGGATAGGTAGGCGTGAGTTTTCGGGAGAGGGCTGCTGGCTTCGGGTGGGTGAGACTAAGACCAGTGGGAAAGCGTGTCAAGTGGGAATCAGATGCGTGTTTGGGGTGGGCGCGGAGTCACGGCTAGGGCTCCGCAAATGAAACTGAAGATTTGGAAAAGCACCCTGGCACATCTCCTAGTTGGCTTCCCCGACCACGGTCCACACCAGGCGACCCACCCTGCTCCTCCCTACTCCGAGCCAGCCTGGAATTCAGCCTCCTCTCCCAGGCTTCCTGCCAAGGAGGAGGGGGCCGATCTCAGGAGTGTGGGCAGGAGCGCTGGGGTGCCCCGGCCCCTCCCTCCCCTTCCCCGGCTGCCGGCCTCCGTGAGGGGTCCCTAGCTGGGATGGGGCCGCCTCCTGGGTACTCCCGGGGAGCTGGAGTCGGGGGCGGGGGCCCGGGAATCGGGATGGGAAAACAGAGACCCCTAGGGGACGGGACGGGGCGCCCAGGGGCGGGAGGCGGCCCTCAGCCCGGCACCCAGCTCTGGTTGGGGGGCGGGGCCCCGGCCAGGCCCGGCGGCGGCGGAGGCAGGGCCGAGTCGAAGTTGAAGTCCATTTCGTCGCTGTCCATGAAGTCGTTGAGGATGATGGACTCCACGTCGCACTCGAGGCTCCCGCTGAACATGTCGAGGTCCAGGTCGGCTGGGAAGCGGTCGGGGGCGGCGCCTAGCGGCCCGGCAGCGGCGGCCGCGTAGGGCCCGGGCAGCGCGTCCAGCAGGAGGCCGCCGGGCGGGCCCCCGAAGGCGGCGGCGTGGCCGGGCGGTGCCAGGCCCGCGGCGCCCGCCTCGCCGGGCAGCGTCATAAGGCTGATGGGGTGGGCTAAGGCACTGCGCGAGGGCACGGGCGGCGCGTATGGGGCCGCCCCCTTGCCGGGGTAGGCGGTGACCGCGCCCGCCAGCGCCAGCTCCCCCGGCGCGCCCAGCACCGGGCCGGGCCTAGGCGCGGGCGGCGGCGGCGGCAGCAGCGCGGGCAGCGCCCCGGGGCGGAAGGGCGCGGCGGCCGGCGCGAAGCTGGCCTGCTTGTTCTCCTGAATGGTCTGCATGGGCAGGCGGCGCAGCGCGCCCAGCGCCGGCGGCCCGAAGCCCCCGCCCCCGCTGTAGGCACCGCCCTTGCAGCCGCCGAAGTAGGCGGGCGTCCCGGAGCGGGCCCGCGGCCCGTACGCGTCCTGCGCGCCGTCCAGCAGGCCCTCTGGCAGCCCCGCGCCGCCGCCGCCGCTGCCGTGCAGGCCCAGCGGGCCTCCCAGCTCGGCCAGGCGGGGCAGCTCCCCGGGACAGCGTGCGCCCAGCGCCGGCGACAGCGCGCTGGCGGGGCTCGGGTACATGAGCGGCGACGATGGCGCCAGGGCCTCTAGGGCCTCGTCGTCCTCCAGCTCGGCCGCCTCCCCAAGCAGGGGTCTCCCGCCGCCGCGGAAGTCGGCCCACGCCTCGTAGTCGTCGCTGGCGTGCGAGGCGGGGCTGGCGGCCCACTTTGCTGCGGCAGGCACCGGCCCCGGGGCGGGCGCGCCCGGGGAGTTGTCGTCCGGGCTTCGTTCGGGCGCCTGCAGCTGCTTCTTCTTGCTCGCCTTGCCCTTGATGCGCAGGAACTTGGCCCCGTTGTCCATGGACACGGCCCTGCGCCGCGGGGTCTTGCCTGTCTTTCCGCCCTCGGGGTTCAGCATCCACCACGAACTCTTGCCGGTGCCCTCGTTCTGCACGCGGATGAAACGGGTGTGCAGCGACAGGTTGTGCCGGATGGAGTTCTGTGGCCAGAGACAAGGGCGCGGGTGGGAGTTGGGGGTGAGGAGGCCATGGGGAAAGAGAAGATGTGATGGAAAGAAGAGGGGGAGGTAGGGAAGAAGATGAGGTAAGGGGGTTGAGAGGAGGGGACAGGTGTAAGTACCGGCTGGGACAAACCCAGAGTACCCACCCTCTGCCCCAGAACCGCACCCCCATCCCGCCCCACCCCCACACAGAGACTGCCCAGAGGGTGGGGGCCAGAACTCTGGTCCTAGCCTTTCCCTGGGGTCATGGCCAATCCTGTGGGTTACTCTGCGCCTGCGGGGGTCCTGCAGCTGGAAGCAGGACCCTCTCTCCTCAGCACAGCCGAGCCCCACTCGAGGCTAACCAGGCTGCCAGGGCCCCCAGCAGATTACGTAAGGGCTTATGCCGCCGCGGCTCATTTGTCCGCCCCCCTCCCTCCCCAGCCTGGCATGGCGCCAGGAGCCCGAAAACCCAGGGCTCCAGAAATCAATCTCGCGGTGACTGATTAAGCCCTGTTTAGAACTAATTGCTCTTTCGTGTGTGGGGAGAATAAATTACCTGCTTTAATTTCGTGTCTTTAAAATGCAACTGCAGGTAGAGAAGACTGTTAACCCTTTGCTGGGAGGGCCTGGCCAGGACAAGCAGAGTAGGCTGGGGGTCCCCAAGGTGGGTACAGGCCTGAGAATTTTCAGAGGTATCACCCTAACTCCTCTGAGCTGCTGTGAACTCCACAGAGGTCTTCGATTCCAGCAGGACCCTCAAAAGATGTCCTTTTGCCATGGAGACCTCAGCCTCCACCCCTGTTCAGTGCCCACCTTCAGGCCAGCTCAGGTCTCCTGCCTGTCCTTTGGGCTGCAGCCTGCCCTCTCCTGACCCACCTGCCTGCCTTCCAAGCCCCTTCCTGGTGGAGCCTTCAGAAAATCCCCACAAAGTGTGCGGCAAAGTCCCCATTCACACACCAGAAGACCTAGGCTCAGAGAGAGGAAGGGGATTGCCCAAGGTGGCCTAGCCTCTTCTGCTGTCCCTCGGTTCCTCCCTGGACTTCGCCTCTGCCACCTCTGCATATATCCTCTTTTTAATTTCTGCTGTGCCAGTATCTGGTGTTCCCCATGTCACTGCCTGATTTTGCCAGGCCTGTTCTGAGGACAGAGGAAGGCAGGGAGTCCACTGGCCCCACTGGAATCTGGAGTAGAACTCTGGCTGGGCCTGTCGCACCCCACCTCTGGAGCCTTTTACGTGGTGGCCTCAACCTCCTGGTCCAGGTACTGCTATGGAAACAGCAGGGGCTTGGGTATCAGAGGGCCAGGCAGGATGTCTGGCTCTTTGGCTGCCTAACTATATGACCATAAGCTGTTTACTCAGTCTCTGTGAGCCTCAGTGAATGACTCTGAAAAAGTGGGCTATATTCAGTAACTACCTCTTAAGGTTGTAAGATCATTACATGCGCACAAATAAGTGTTTGCACACCAGGTGTTTATAAACGTTGGTTATATCCTCATTCTGGCCAGAAGACCTCACCCCGTAGGTCTCCCAACAGACCTGCCCTGTTTCCATCTCTTTAATATCATGTCTTGAGTGCAACTGTGCTGGTCACCAACAACTCTGGGAAGCTGGCATTCTCCAATTTCATGCACTGGGGACCGGAGGCCCAGAGGCATGATGTAACTTCCCATGGCCCCACAGCTAGGCAACGATGCTGAGTATCACTCCATCCCTGCCCAGCTCATGGACCTGCTCTTAACCTGTGAATCCACCCAGCCACACTTATAGTCACTGCTCTGTGAGGGCTCTCCCTCCTGCCTCCTTTCCACCAGTCTCCGGGAGGAGGGGTCCTTCCTGCTGCCCAGGGTACCCTCCCACCCCTCACCCCCAGCTCCAGGCACCAACCTGATTCCTCAGGGCCCCAGGCTCCCTATCTCTGGCACTTTCTGGCCTTTGGAGGCAACATCTGGGACTTGCCAGCCTTGCCCTTCCTGATTCTCCTGAGGCCCTGAGAGGAGGGGGAGCTGGGCCCCTAGGGAGTGGTGCTCCCTCAAGTAGATACCCCCTTCCTGTTCCCACCCCTGCAGCTGGCTCCCCAGCCCCTCCCCCACACCTGTGTTCAGGCTCCTAGGAGGCCTCAGTTCTCCTCCCCCATAGGATTGTCTGGCTTACAAGAGGCTCCACCTCCCACCTCTTCACTTCTCCAGCTGGAGGTCACTCAGGCAACGCCACTTTATCAATGTCATTATGTTCTGGAGAAAGGACAGTTCCATGTACCAGCACCTAGCCAGCACCTGCCCATTCAGCCCTGGGCACTCTAAGGACTTTATCTCATGTCATCATTAGTTGAACTCCATACAAGTCAGAGATTGTGATCCCTGCCTCATAACAGGAGAGTAAGGCTCAGAGATGTTAAGTGAGTTGCCAAGGTCACACAGCTTAAGTGCTATGCCAGGTATTGATTTCAGGTTGGTCTTCTTTTTTTAAATTATTATTATTTTTATTTTTTTGAGACAGTTTTACTCTGTATCTCAGACTGGAGTGCAGTAGTGTGATCTCAGCTCACTGCAACCTCTACCTCCCAGGCTCAAGCGATTCTCCTGCATCTCCCGAGTAGCTGAGATTACAGGTGTGCCACTACCACCTTGCTAATTTTTGAATTTTTAGTAGAGATGGGGTTTCACCATGTTAGCCAGGCTGATCTTGAATGCCTGACCTCAGATGATCCACCTGCCTCGGCCTCCCAAAGCGCTGGGATTGCAAGTTGGTCTTTATTCTAAGTCTAAAGGTCATCACATTCTCCCATGGAAGAAACAGGTCTGAGAATCCCGAAGAATCTTAGGAAGCCAGTATCCAGTGCTCCTCAAACGTTCCATGTAAACCATTCCTAGAAGCTGGCAGCAGGGGAAGTCTGGGGGCATGCTGCGCAGGTCAGCATTTCCTGCAAGTCTAAGCTTCCTTTTTAGAATTCAAGGGAATTTTGCATATACTTCATAATCCATCCACATTTTCTTCATACATGTTATTCAAATATTTTAGATTACCACAAAGACAAGCCCGAGGCCTCTGAAGGTTTGTATCCTTCCCTGCTCTGTCCCATATCCAGCCAGGTACTCCTGGAGCTCAAGCCTCAGCCTGAAACCATGGCTGGCCCAACCCAGGGGGAAGAAAGCACTTGCCCAAGGCTGTCCGAGGCCTGGTGGCAGAGCAGGGACATGAGCCCAGGCTCCCGACCCCAGCTCAGTGTTCCTCTCACTCCACCAGGCCTGACCTAGGTGAAGTTTCTCCTTCTTTGGGGAGAAACCTCAGTGTCCTGAACTGTAAACTAAGGAGATGGTTAAGTTGTACTCGGGACCTTTTCAGTTTGACACTGAAAATCCTTAGAATCATTCAGTCCAGAGGTTTTCAAACATTTTTCTTAAATAGTGGAACTCTTCCTATAAGTGAGATTTAGTGCAAAATTTAAGCATTACAGACTCAAGCCATCAGGGTGGGGACAGGAGTACCTGGAACCCCATGCACTCAGAACCCTTCTTCACAGAAGATGAAGCTCCTGGGGAGGATTCTGCAGGCAAGATGGATGGGGTAGCCAAGGCACAGAGGGATGCCATGCCTTGCCTAAGGGCAGACGAGGTGGTTCAGAGCTGAGCGAGGACCTAGGCCTTTGACTGCTGAGCTGGGCTCTGAACCAGGTGTGCTGCAGGGCTGTGCCCCATGAGAGAAGCTCAGGCTTTGCAGCCTAGTCTGGCTCCTCAGGGCCCAGCCACCTGGTACCAATCAGAGCTGCCTGCCAGATCCAGTGGCAAGCACTGATCATAGCTCTGGCTCACACCACAAGGCCTCCTTGGGGGCCAGAGGCCATGGAGGAGGTGAAAGAGGCAGAAGAGGGAGATGCCTCTGCCAGGCAGCAGTAACCAGGGCTCCCTCTTAGAGTCGCCTAGCAACCCACCACCACAGCCACAGCCCTGGCATGCCCGGGCTCCCCTGGTGCCCAGAGCTAGGCCCAGCTTCTGGGGCCTCATGCCTCCCCCACCTACATCCAGAACTGGAGCATGTTGCTAGGGGAGTCAGGACCTCCCTGATTCAGGGCCCAAGGGAGACCATCTGGTGACAGAGAAAAGACAGTGGGTTACATCTCATGCCTACCTGTTCTCCCTCAGAACCTGGGCCAGGGAGCCCAGAACTCAGGGACTCCCCACCAAGGGAGGGGGCTAGAGTAGGGCTCTAGCATTGGAACTGGATTCCAGTTTCACCTCCATCACCCGTGAGTGCTGGACCCTGGGGCAAGATGCTTTCAAGCTCCAGTCCTCAAATGGCTCCCTGCTCCCTCCCTCGCTTCCTTACAGCACTCCACGTGGCAGCCAGGGTGACCCTCCAAATAAGCAGGATCATGTCCATTCCTGCCCAGATCCCTCCAACACCCTCCATCTCACTCAGAGGAACGACGGCCTTGCCATGGCCCACAAGACCCTCAGTGACTGTGCAGATGCCCCGCTCCATCCCTCCCCCCATCCTCAAACCTGCCAGGCAGGGTCCCGCCTGCCCCCAGATATCCACAGAGATCTTTTTTCTCCTTCGAGTCTTTGTTCAGATGTCACCTTTTGGAACAAGGCCCATCCTGACTGCTCTTAAAAACTGTTCTTCCCTGGAATTTCTTGGCCCCCTGATTCTGCTCTATGTTTTTCTAAAGCAATTACCATGTTCTAAATTAATACATTATTTGTCCTCCGTCTTTATGTTAGAATGTAAGCTTCATGAGGGCAGTGATTTTTATCCTTTTTTTTAACCGTACCTCATGCGTTTGGTACGTACTAGACACTTAAATGTTTGTCGAATGAATGAATGGATGGATGAATGAATGAATAAGAGAAAGTGGATGTAACAGGAGGAGTAATACTGTGTTGTAGAGAGAATTAAATAAGACTGGACAGACTGGCTGGCACATAATAGGGGCTTTTCCAAACTGGGCAGAAACAAGACACAGGCAGGGCGAGAAGCAGGCAGTGGGGCGAGAATGTCCACAGCAGTTTGATCCACTGAGGGGAGCCAGGGAGACGGGTAGGGCACCCGCTGGGGGTGGAGAGGTCCTAGGGCACACAATGCAGCTGCCTGCCCTCCCCAACCCTCACCTTGCTCCCCAGAGACACTTGGATAACCCAGGGCTAGCATACACCAAGGTCTCTCCTGGGCCAGAAGACACTCCAGGGGCCCCAGTGGGAACAGAATAACCTCGTCCTTGCTGATGGCGCCTCCCTCATGGACAGGGTCTGATCCATTTGGTGGTGGCAGCTCATCTATCCAGCAGGACACCCTCATCTATTCCCGGGACGCCCTTCACCCACGAGCAGTAATGCATTCACCTGACAGCACAACCCCATTTATCCAGCACACCAGTCTCATTTATCCAGCAAGTACAACCTCATTTGCTAACAGCACTCCATTCACCTGACGGACCCCCTCATTTATCCAGCAGGACACCCTCATTTATCCTCCAAGTCGGACACTCTCCTTCTTCCTGTGGTGTGGCTATGTTCTCTGACAGCGCAACCTGACTGATCCAGCAGGACGTCATCTCTACTCCAAGTACACTTCATCCCCTGACAGTACAACCTCATTTATCTAATAATGCAGCCTCACCTTGCCTCCAAATACCACCTCATTCCCTGACAGTACAACCTCGTTTATCTTCCAGTACAACCTCATTTCTCCTCCCAGCACAGCTTCATTCTCTGACAGCTCAACCTCATCTAATCTTACGTCTCCAGCCAGGGCCAGCCAGATCTCTGTAGGCCAAAGGAGAGCGTAGAGAAAAGAGAGGTCCCCTCATTTGCTGTCCCACACCTACAAGGGCTGCCTGGTGCCATAACTACCTCCAATTTCTCCAGGCCCAGAAGGGGCCATGGACTTTGAGTTCTAGGCTGCTTGGCTGAGCCAGAACTCTGCTATTGCTCTGCCTCCTGTTCTGTCCCTACTGTGGCTACAGAGGGCCCACAGGATGGATTCTGGGACATGGACTCATGGTCTCTGTACCAATTTCTTTTTTTATTTTTATTTTATTTATTTATTTTGAGCCAGGGTCTTTATTTTTTTTATTTTTTGCCAGAGTCTCCGTCTCCCACCCAGGCTGGAGTGCAGTGGTGCAATTATAGCTCACTGGACCTTCTACCTCCTGGCTCAAGTGAGGACCCTCTACCTCCTCCTCCCGCCCCAGCCTCCTGAGTAGCTGGGACCACAGGTGTTCGCCACCACACCCAGCTAATTTATATATTTTTTGTAGAGACAAGGTTTCTTTATGTTGCCCACATTGGTCCCGAACTTCTGACCTCAAGTCTTCCTCCCGCCTCGGCCTCCCAAACTGCTGGGATTACAGGTGTGAGTTACCATGCCTGGCCATCTCTGTGCCATCTTCTCCTGATCCTGGGCAGTGGGGCTGGGGGAAGTTACCTTTCCTGGGGCACATTCAGTGGTGTGTTGGCAAATGTTTAACAGCCAGCTCTTCTGGAAGTTTAAAAAAAAAACAAAACACCTGCTTTGATTTGTCGCTTTTGCTGCTTTCTGTGGAATGGATACTCACATCATAGCCAGTTTTAAGCTGCCACATGACGTCACTGAATGCAGAAATGGGAGGAAGTGTGCACGATCAGCCCCCATGAGCCAGTGCAAGCCAGCTCCTGCACACCACTGGCATGTGATCCAAATGCTGAAGCCAGAAAAGGGCACCACCCACTACATGCCCAGCATAGGCTAGGCTCCTTTAATCCTGGTAACCATCCTGTAAGTAGGTACTGCCATTTTACAAAGGGGGCAAACTGAGGCTCAGGTAGGTTAAATGACTCATGAGGCCACAAAGCTGGGAAATGATGGAGCCAGGCTTGGGTCTTAGGGATATTGGATTCTAAAACCAGGGCTCTTCCCACACCCAGCCCTAATGTGGCAAGGGACACTCTGCTCTCCTGTCCACCCCAGTGGCCACCTCCACCTTGACGCTCAAGCCCCAAATCTCCTAGCTTTCATCAGAGAGAGGAGACAAGCACTGTGCCCCACCTACCACCAATCTTGTGCTACCTCCTGGCCTCCGTGGCACCTGGGGTCTTCCAGGATCCTCCAAGTGTGGCCCTGGGTCTTGTGTCCACCCATTGCAGCCCAAGCCCAAGATCAGGTGTGGATGCCTGTCCAGGTTCCACCACAGTCAAAGGTTCAGCCCAGCCCCTCCCTCAGGAGACTAACCCTGACTACCTGATGGGGACAATGACCCAGCACCTGTTGTTACTGCAGTGACCACCTGCGGGACTGTGGTAAGGGAGGGCTCCGATCCCCTCTATGACTCCCATTTCCTCCTTCCCTCCTGTCCTTCCTTCCTGCATACAGAGAGGTCAAAGGAAGGGGACAAAATCCCACTTCATCCATGTGACCGTGGGCCTCCACTATAATGGGGACTACAATCCCAACATCCACAGGGACATATTGGACCTTGGATGAGATCCTGGATGTCAAGAATGGCATCCCTTTCCTGTCTCAGAGCTCCAGGAGCCTCCCTGTTCCACCCCTTGCCCCCACCCCACTCTGGGGCTCCAGCCTGGAACACACATCTGTATTAGACAGAGCCACAGACTCCCTGAGAGTCACTTGCCCTGCCATCTGAGGTAAAGTTCAGGTTCTCGGTCCAGGCTTCTCCCTGGTGAAAGAGGCGACCTGAATGATGCCAGGGACCTGAGGCCATGTGCAAATCTTCGGCACGAGGGTCTGCCGTGCAGAAGGGATAGAAGGCAGGTGGGGGCACAGGGCCACAGATGTCTCCAAGTGAGTGGGCTCAGGATCAGCAGTGGATCCCAGAGTGGGCAGCCCGGGGCCAGGAGGAACCAATAGCCAAAGCAAAGCACGAGGCTCTGGCACCCCCCCAGAGAAAGCAGAGCCCACACACCCAGGCTGGGCAGCAAATAAACCACCAACAAAAGTCCAGCCTCGCACTGCTCCAATGACCATTCTTGTAACCCATGGGCTTGGGTCCAATCCCAGACTGATAGTAAAGAGCCCTCTGATGTCCTCCAACCTCATCACCTCCTTCCTTCAGGACCATCTGGGCCTCCAGCTACCTTGGATGTCACCATCCCTGTGCCTTTGCAAACTACTCCCTTTACTCTTGTCCCTCTCTCTGCTCTACCAGTTCCTGTTCTTCCATCAAGGCCAGCTCTGTGGTACCTTCCTCATCCCCTAGGCAAAGATAGATGCTACCACCTCAGTGCTCCTGCAGAGATCTAACAGCAACCAGAGTAAAATCGTGTCTGAGCCGGCCTCCCTACTTGAACTTTGTAGGGCAATCCTTGGCTCACAGAAAGTCAACAGATAGGATGGAACCCTCAGCAGCTGTGAGCTGCTCAGGCCTGACATTTCTGTGTAGTTTCTGTTCAGCCAAATCTCAGGCCAGATCTCCAAGCCTTGCCCTCCCCCTACCAGGGTCCTGTGTGACCCTCCTCCCTGATGCTTTCTCCTGCAGCTCCTGCTGCTTCTGCCACCTCCCTACTTGTCCTCAGTACTTCCTGCCTCATTGGGAAAATGAGGCAGTGAGGGGAGAAGGACTGCTGCTTCTGAGATATTGACCACGTGCTGCCACTCAAAAATTATCAGCTTATTGTAACAACTCTCTGGTTGATTTTTGTATCTTTCTAACAACCCTCTCGTTGATTTATCATCCCCATTTTCCAGATGAGAAACTGGAGCTCCCAAAGACAAACTGACTTGCCCAAGGTTGCATAGTGTAAGTGGTGGTGCAGGAATTTGCACCCATGGCCCTTGCTCTTCCTCCTGCCCTGAAAAACCTCCAGAGAGGAGCCAAAGCCAAGCAGAAGCTCTAGGGTGAGCCTTGGGCTAGGGGCAGGGGACTGTCCACACTGGTTCAGCAACCCCCTCACAAACCTTCCTTCATCCAGGATTAAACGGAATTCCTAAATGCAAAGCATTCAGACTTTTCCATCTCTCCTCTCAGTCTGAGCCCCTCCCTCCCTCTGCAGGCAGCACCTCCCCACTCCCCTGCCCCAGGCCCTGGGAGCAGCTGCAGTGACCTCACTCAGCCCTGCCCTGAGCCCAGCTCTGGGGAGGGCCCAGCAGCTGTGCCCCAGCCCTGCAGGCTGGCTCCTGGGGGAGAAAGAGGAAGAGTAGGCATGGTGCCAAGAGAACCATCTGCTCTCCCAGGGGCATGGCCACCCACACAGACACTGGCCTTGCCCCCAGGATCTGCCCTTGGCCCTCTGTCCCCACGCCAAGGGGCTCCAGGAGCCCAGGGCGGCCCATCCAGACCACGGCACCAGCCCTCATCTGCCATCTGTCTTCTAGAGACTGAGAGATCCTTGCAGGACATGTTGGAGCACTTGAATGTCCACTGAAAAATGAACAAGTGCTCAGAGTAAGCCCTAGGGGCAGAGGCCAGAGGCCAGGGTAGGGTGTACTGAGCACTGCCTGCCCCAGCCCCAGCCCTGTCGGGCTAAGAGCCCTCAATCCCTTCCCCGGGGCCCTCCATCTCTGCACATCTGTTCAGCTGGCAGGTGCCTTAGGCAGAGGACAAGCCCCTTCCCCTAGGGCCCCAGCTCAGGTTACATGAGGAGGAGGAGGAGACCAGCTGAGGACAGAGGGAGGGGACAGGGGAGAGAAGGAAGAGGCCTCACAGCTTCCCAGAGTGTTGGGGGAGGGGAACTCAGAGAAGGAAGGGCCATGCCCAAGGTCACACAGTTTGCCAGTGGGGCAAAGAGGAGCCAGTGTCCAGGGGCAGACAGTCCTGGGCTCAAACATGACCTTAAACAAGACATTTCCTTCACCTGTGAAAATGGGGCACCTAAAACGGCCTGCTTGTCATCCAAGGCCTTGGAGAAGGCTCCGGACGCCAGAAAGCAGCTGGCCCACCTAAGGGCAGGAGGGAGCTTGGACATCCTGAATATGTGACACCTCGATCTCAGGGACAGGAAAGGGAGGCATTCGAAGAAAGACTCTATTATCCTATTTCGTAGAGGAAGAAACTGAGGCTCAGAGTTACCCAAGGCTACGAAGAGGGTAAGCAGAGCTAGGTTCTGCCCTCCTGTTTGCCTCCAAGACTCCTAACCACAAGGCTGCACCTTACCTGAGGGATTCTCAAGGCACCGAGGGGTGCTCCCTATGCCAGGCTTGGCATTGGGGACTCTTTGGGCCTCTGCCCTATCTCAGGTTCATTTTCTCCCCTGGACCCCAGTAGCAGGCCAACACTGGGTGCCTGGGCCAGCCTCTCTCTCCTGTCCACTCCCCACAGCACCTTGAGTGATCCCTGCCCATGTCATTCCCATTGAGGGTTTACACTGAGAAGCCCAGAGCCTGGGTTGGTCTGCTTTGTCTCCCTTCCCCTCCTCTACCTCCAAACACTCACAGCTCATTATCTGGCCTCCCAGCATGACCCTGAGCAGCTTTTACCCGGCATCAGAGTCAGTGTCCTCATTTTATCTCCCTAGCTTGACCCCTGCAGGCTGGGATCTCAAGGTCAAGGAGCCAGTCCAGTCCCCACCCAGCAGCCCTGCAGAGTAGGTACCCAGTGAATGTAGCCCTGGATCACAGGGAATGGAGGGAGCGGCCTCAGCCCTGGGGTCTGCAGATCAGGGGAACATTAGGCTGGTCTGCCCCGGTCCTCAGGGAGCTCTCTATCTGGGAATGCGAGGCAGGGATCCCAGAGCCATTCCCCAGGCTAGCAGCCTGAGGGCCAAAATCCAAGGGAGAGCAGAGAGACAATGACTGGGAGGGGGAAGGGAAAGAAGGGAGGAAGGTCAGAGCTCTGGCCTAGGGTGGAGTTAGCCCTGGAGAGTTTTCGTTTTTCTGCCACTAAGAGTAGGCTACTCTTCAAGCTGCTTACTTTTCTCATTCTCCTTCTCACCTACAAAATGGGGAAAGTAACCCTACCAGCTTCACAGGGTTGCTGGGAAATTAAATGAAAGAATGTATGTAATGGCACATGGCAGGTTGAATCCTGAGCTAGAATAGTTCAGTGTGGGTAAGGCAAGGGTCAGAAGATGGGAGGATGGCTGGAGAGGTTGACTAGGGCTGGTGGCCAGGCCTTGAGTGTCCTACTGAGGCCCCAGGACTGGATTAAGCAGCTATATACACACTCCTCTTCTCTCATCCACCGTATGGGGAGCTCTCCAAGCAGGGGCTGTGACTCTCAGTTTCTTCACCATTCCAGTTCTAGAGAGGCTTCCCGAGTATTTACAACCACATAGACTCTGGCCTTGCCCCCAGGGGCTGCCTAGGGTTCTCTGCCCTTTTGCCAAGGGACTGCAGGAGCCCAGGGTAGCCCTCCCTCCCTCCTGCAGCAAAGGCTCCTAGTGGCAAATCATATCAGCCCTGGCTGTGGCTCCATTCTCTTCATCCACATCCTATACAGCGTGATTTATAAGCCATGGGGTGGCTGCGTGATGTTGATGTGGTGGCCCAGTCCCTTGGTGCTGACTGCCTGGGGTTCAGATCTCTGGAGGACCCAAAAGGAGCAAGGAGGAGGGGCATAGCCTCAACCTGGGCAGCCTGCTTGGGGAAGAAGCTGGTCCACACTGGGAGGAGGAGATGAGGAGACAGGCAAGGGGCCAATAAGCCGTCCTCTAAGGCGTTGGTTCAGAATGACCTCTCACTAGCCATACACAGATTCCAGAGCCCACCTGCTGAGAGCCTGATTCAGAGGGTCTGAGCTGGGGACTGGAAGCCTGTGTTGTCGGAAAGCTTCTAGGTGACTGATCATCAGCCAGGTTGCAAACAACTGAGGACTTGAAGCAGGAATTCTCAGTCAAAAGTGCTGGGTTCCAGAATCAACTGGATGGTGGTCTTTGTTCAAACCACCCAAGACCCCGCCTAGTTTCTGAGGTGCATCGGAGGGATCGGCCAAGGAGAATCAACAGATGCCTTGGTGACCGTGTGACAGCAGTGGTGGGTGTGGGTTGAGAACTCCAGTGTCAGGTGTGAAGGTGGCAATGCCAGAGCAACCTGGGATCAGAGGAAGCAGGAAAAGTGGGAGGAAGGCAGGGCCTGGACAAGGCGGGCTGAGGGCCTATGGGTCCCAACAGAGCAGTTTGGACTTGGTTGGCTCCCAGGTGAACTGAGGAGCCCAGGAGGGTTCTGGAGCAGGAGAGCCTGGGGGCAGGAGGGCTGGCTGGCTGGCATGTGGAGCTGACAGCACCAGCATGGGGAGATGGAGAAACGTGGCAGAGACAGACGGGTCTGTGGCTAAATCCAGGCTCTGCCTGTCCCAGCTATGCTGCATTGGCCAAATGACTTCATTTTTCTGGTCCTCCATTTCCTCAACTGCAAAATGGGGTTATTAATGTGTACCTTGCAGGATCCAGGGAGGGTGAAATGAGAGAATTTATGTGAACTGCCCACTGACTGCCCTGTACCCAGACATCAATTCTCTTACCTCTCTTTCTCCTTTCCATAAGAGGCACCCCGACTTAGAGACCAGAAAGGTTTCTCTCTGCAAAGAGGGAGGCCCTGGGGGGAGGGTGTGGGAGGCCCCTCCCCCACGCACCACCTGGCCCCCCTCCCACCTCCACATATGGGTTGGGGGGTGGGGAGAGGCAGCAAACAGCCAAACCCTCCCAAACAGGAGTTGGTTTCTATAGCAACCAGGGTGCCAGGAGAAGGGGGTGCTCCAGATCCAGCTGTCCCCCTGAGAGCCCTACACAGGCCCTAGAGCCTGAGCTCATGCCCACCCAACACCCTGAACCCCCATCTGCCCGCTCTGGCGGCCAGCTGGAACTACCATAAACACTCCTTTCATTGTACCCAGAGCATATTTGCCACCTGGGTACTGCCACAGACAGGACAGGCATCTTTAAACAGGAGTCCCAAGTTCAAGTTCACCCACACCTGTACTCACATAAGCCCACCTGGAGGAAGTCCTCTCAGTACTATGTGCCCCCTGTCCAATGAACCCCTCATGGCTCCTAGAACTCGTGGGTTTGTAAGTTACAGCACTGAACCTATCAGAGACGGAGTTAAGGCCCTTTGGACACAGATGAAAACACAGAACCAGAACAGGAGAGAGCTTTGCTCCAGCTCACACATGTACTGTATCAGGTTCCCTACAGGTGTTCTGTCCAGCCCCTACCTACTCCTGACTCCACAGCTGACTCCAAATGATGCCAAACGGCTGGACTAGGACACCCTGTGTGATGCTGAAAGGGGATGGAACACTGCTGTGGAGAAGGAAATAAGTCCTAAAAGCTTTACGACTCATCTAGCAGCCAGGCATGGTGGCTCATGCCTGTAATCCCAGCACTTTGGGAGGCTGAGGCAGGTGGATCGATTGAACGCAAGAGTTCAAGACCAGACTGGACAACAGAGGGAAGACCTCTGTCTCTACAAAACAAAAAATTTTTTTTAATTAGCCAAGGTGGGATGACCTATGCCCATGGTTCTAGCCACTCAGGAGGCTGAGGTAGGAGGATAACTTTAGCCTAGGAGGTCGAGGCTGCAGTGATCTATGCCACTGCACGCCAGCCTGGGTGAAAGAGTGAGTCCTTGCCTCAAAAAAATAGAGACTTGTCTTCCAACAGAATGGTTAATCCCAGACAGGGTGAGTTTCCAGTCACCAGGAGTGTGTTAGAGGGGGTGAGCTGGGGAGGAGGCAGGGGTGTGGAGACTGGGCTCCAGGATTCTCCAGCTCTTTGGAGAGCCCAAGTCTGATTTGAACTCGAGGGGGCAGGCACCAATGTATAGGCAGGCCCAGCCCCACCCTCTCCTGTTTCCCAGGCACGCCCACGCCGGGTAAGCTGCAGTTGGGAAGTGGATCTAGTGAGTCCCTGGGAGGTAAGGGAGACAGGTGAGGAAGGGGCTCCCCCTGCTGTAGCTGATACACCCACATCCCAGTACTTGACTACCCCTCAACCCTCACAAGTCACAGACAGGACCCCATGTGGTGGTTACCACTAGCTGCTACTCAAAGACCGGGAAGGCAGGCTGCAGGGAACAAGCGCTGAACCCTTTCAGAGTCCAAAACAAGCCCTTTCCTCTAGCCCCCGCCCCACCTCAGTCCTACCCAACAGCTCAAAAGCTTCAGCTTGGGGTCCACTTCCCAGGTCCACCACTTCGGAGGTAGCGACCTCAAGGCAAGTCACTTCCTCACCTGAAACACAGGAGTGCCAGCCCGCCTTGGTGGCGGTGAGGGTCTGATGGAGTGCTCTGGGCCACCCCACCGGGCGCCTCTGTCCCGGCCACCTCAGCCCTCCAGCCCCTCTGGCAGGGCCTCTCCAGTTCCTCAACCTCCCTGCTCCCTCGAGTCAGCCCCTTGGCTGGAGCCCTCAGGGCCTGCAAAGAGGGGCCCCCACAGACCCGCAGAAAGTGGGGGGTGGGGGCACTGAACTTTTGAACCCGCAAACCCCCCGCGCCGTTCATTACCTTAACGCGAGTTAAAAATAACCGTCTCATCTCTTTAAATTAGTCTGTCTGCAATTACCGCCTGGCACGGCGCTGCCCGCCATCGTCCCGCTGGAGCGGCGCCAGGTGGCAGGCGGGGCCCTCACCCTGTCTGTCGGTCTGTCTGCCTCCTGGCCCCCTCCTCTCCCGCCGCGTGGCTACCCCAGGGGCCTCCCTGAGCCCCGCCTCCTCAGCTCCCCAAGTTGCCCGGGGTGTGGCGGGGGCGGCTGCCATGGGGCCGGCAGGGAGTGAGGGGTTCCGCGGGGAGCCGAGCGGGGTGGGCCCCCCTAGCACGGCGGCGGGGGAGGGGTGCCGGGAGGCCCGGGAAGCCGGAAGGGCCCGCAGCGCGCCAGCGCTCGTGGGTGGGTGTGAGCAGGTGGCCGTGGGAGTCTGCCGGGCGTGCCAGCAACTGTGCCAGGAGCGGCTGGCACGGGCTCGTGCCCAGGAGGCGGGCAGCTGCCAGCCTCTCTCCCCACCCCCCCCCCCCGCTTATGCAGTGAGGGGGGTGTCCTCACCCCCCAACCGGGGCTCACACCGCCTCCTCCCGCACCCCCATCAGCCCTTGGGGCTGGGGATCCCCGGAGGACAAAGGAGGAGGAGGGAGCCCTGCTGGAGCAGGCTGGTGGGAGAGGAAGGGGGTGGCTTCAGCTGACAGCGCTGCTCAGGGCTGTAGCAAGACCCTGCCCCTGGCCTCTCAGATCAGTCCCTCCCTTCCAGCCCCACCCCACCTGGAACTTACTGGCCCAGATGGGGGTGGCGCCACCCCTCCTGATCCCACCTCTCATCAGCCAGGCTGCTCCCTCCCCTGGGAGAGAAGGGAAGTCCCCATCCACTGTGCTTCTTCTGGGGACAGAAATGGGAGGCGCCCATGCCTGGCCTGGGAGCTCCCAATGGAGCTGGCAGCCAGGAAACACAAAAGCAGGCAGAACAACTCCAGGGGTGCTAAGTGGAAGGAGCGCCAGAACTCAGAGCAGCCTGGAAGGCTTCCCGGAGGAGTCCAGGGCCAAGGGAAAGTGAGACTGGAGCATCTGAGAGAAAGTAGGAGGCTCTACCTGGATATTCACAGTCTTGGGACACTGTAGATGGAGACGGACCACCTATCCAAGCCTCCATCCTAAGCCTGGAGGGGAAGACAACCAGCCCCTTTGGTTGGGTTCCCAGTAATGAGCCCAGGCTCTAGGCCTCAGCCTGGTCTGGGTATCCCACACTTGCTGCTGGTCTTGTCTTCTCCAATTCCAGTCCTGCACCACTTAGCTACCTCCCTGCATCACAGATGTGAACACAGGGATAAGGCCACACATGTCAGCCCTTCCTGATCTGGCCCATTTTACCCTTGCCGTGCCACCTCCCTGCCATGCTTGGACACCCTCGGTTCGAGCCTGGCACACCCAGATTGTCCCCCAAATCAGACATGCACAATTTCACCTCCCTGCCTTTGGGAATGCAGTCAATACTTCCTGGAAGACTGTATCTCCCAAATTCTCCCTTCCCTGATGAAGGCAGCGCAGACCAAGTGCCACCTCCTCTGTGAGGACCTCCCTGGCTCCTCCAGGGTATCTAACTCCCCTTTACCGCAGCCCTCCCCCCACCCCCAACCTTTCCTATCTACAAAACACAAGGCCTGGGTGTGGAACTGGCTGAATCCTGATCATTCTGAAGTAGATCCAATCAATGCCTTCTCCTTCAGTCCCCCACCCCATCTAACATAGGGTTGGGTACACCCCAGGGATCCAAGTGCAATATGTTTGTAGGGGAGGAGAATGAGGAGAGGTCTGGCACCCCAGGCCTGGCACCTGATGTGCTCTGTGTGTCAACCTATGCCTGGATAGGAGTTGGGATACCTCTTTCACCAGGTCCCTGGAGAAAATGACTGAGAATGGGGAAGGGGCGCAGTGCAGGAAGCTCCAGGAATAATCGGGAAGGAGGCTCCCTGGGGAGCTGGGTAGAGGGTGAGGTGGAAGGGGACAGCATGGGGCAGACCCCTTTTCAGTGCCTGAGTGGTCTCTGCCAAAACCTAGATAAGGAGCCCAAGCCTGAGGCTCCCTCTTCAATGCCCAGCCTGTGACTGGGAGCCCAGGCGCAGGGAGTATCGGTGTGTCCCTAGCGGTGTGGTGCAGTGGAAACTGCATCCAATGGGCAGACGGGAGGCCTGGGCCCTCATCCAGGGCCTGCTGCTAGTTGATGCCCTGGCAAGACTCCTATCCCCTTCCACAGCCTCAGTCTCACCGTCTGAGAAATGAACTCATGGAACCAAATTATCTCCAAGCACATTCTCAATCATGTTTTAGGATTTATACTTGCCCATATTCAAAAGCCTTCCATGTGCCCCTCCCACCCCCAGTTGCCAGCAGGACACTGTTCCAGAGGTGCTTGGGGACCCTGGAGGTAGATATACATAGGTTGGATTCCAGCTTTCCCATCTACTAACTGTATGACCAGTTCACGTCTAAATACGGACCTCAGTGCCTTCCTTATAAATGATCACAGTAAAACTACCTCAGGGACTGCTGAGAGCACTAAAGGAAGATGTGTGAAGGTGTCTCTCACAGAGCTTGGCCCCAAGACCTTCGATGAACGGCAGTTCTCCCCTGACTTCCAGCGTCATGTCCCCTCTTCCCATCTTTCCCCATCCTGCCTGATTCAGCAAGCTCAGCTGGAGCTACACCTCCTGCAAGAAGCCCTCCCAGCCCTCTCTGGCCCAATGTACTGTCCCCTGCCTCAGCATCCTGCACCATCCACTCAGTTCCCCACTAGACACACACAGGTGGCTTCTTGCTGTCAAGACTGTATGCTGGGTGCTGTGGGCACAGCATAGCTCTGACACTGCCACTGTCTTCCAAAAACAGGGCAGAGAGGGGAAATGAGACAGAACACAAATGACTAAAACTCGCTACCAGCAGGGAGAGGGCCAGAGAAGGGGGAGTCCTAAGCTAGCTAAAAAGGGTTAGGGAAGTCTTCCTGGAAGAGGCATCTGAACTCTGTACCCTTGAGGACAGTGAACATATCTACAGGGAGGAGTAGGTCAGGGCATAGGGAGCAAGGAGGTGAGAGCGATTCCCAAGCACAGGATACACTTGGGAGAAATGTGTTCTGGTGGGGGTTTAGCCCAAGTGGATGGGAGAGGGGACATGGAAAGAGACCCTGGACTGCTGCCCCCAACTGTGTTTCTGCCCCATCATGGCTGGTGAGGGACAGAAGCTGCCAGCACTAACCCTGAGAGCTATGGGCTCCCAGAGCAGGACACCCTGACTCTACAATGCTGCCCCTGGGCATCTAGAGTTGTTCATGCCCACAAGTCTCCCCTCCTCCACTGGCACACCTCCTTCCTCTGACCCAGCATGGAGGCACCACAGGGCACAGCCCCCTCCCTTGATATCCCTCACAGAGGCCACCCCTCCCACAGGGAGGCCAACAACTCACCTCCTAGGCAGAGGCACCCCTCCAGCCTCCTCTCCCCCAAAGGCATAGACTATCACCACTCTCCAACAAGATGGCCAGGAGAGGAGCTGATCGCGAGAGGCCACAATCCAAGCAAGCCCCTGTCCCCTCCTAAGATGGCTCCCCCCTTTCTACTGGCTGGCACGGAGGCCTCCCTGGGGTACCCCTGTCCCTCCCCCAGGCCCTAAATGCATCTGGACTGAGACAGTCAGGGAAGTGGAAAAAAGCAACCTGGGTGGGCATGGACAAATCCCCAGCTCTCAACACCCTGTCCTCACACCAGCAGGGGTCATCACCAGTGACCCTCATCCTGATCTAGGTAAGGAGGGGCGGCAGCCACCCCACGGAGAACTCAGATCTCAGGTCACCTGCCGAGTTCCCCACCCCAGGCTGGTTAGTGCTCTAGGGTGAACTCTGGTACCACAAGAAGAACTATGGGCCCATGGTCACACTCCTCACCCTGGGGACAGCTCCAGGAAGGGCAATGATAGAGATTTGGGAGGGAAAGCCGGCATTGGCCCCAAGTCATTATTCCAGCACTCTAAGAAGGGTGCTACGGAGGAAAGGGTAAAACAAGAGTCACACAAAGCAGACTAAGGGGAGGAGGGAGAGGTTCCCCAATGTCCGCGGCCTGGGAATGGGCTCCTCTGCTATGCCCCCAAGGACAGGGTGGGGACGTTCCTTGGGGACGCCTCAAAGCGACAGTCCCTTGTCACCCCACCAGACCTCCCATCAGGCAAGGGAGCATGCACACAGCTGCTCCCAGTACGCCCCCGCCTGTCCGCTGGCCGGCTCCACGCCCTGGGCGCACACTCTGTGACCCCTGGGGGTGCCAAAGAGCCCTCCTTCTGACGGCCCGCCTGGAGCCCAGCGCACCTAGCAGCCCCTGGAAGCCCCAGTCGGCGGCCCCAGTCGGCGTCCCCAGCCCCCTCCCCAGCCGGACGCCCCCACCTTCCAGCCGGCCGAGCTGTTGCTGTCGCCTTTATCCTTGAAGTAGGGCACGTAACGGACCATCCAGTCGTAGATCTGCGAGAGCGTGAGCCGCTTGTCCGGGGCGCTCTCGATGGCTTTGGTGATGAGGTCGGCGTAGGACAGGTTCCCCCACGCGTTCCGCCGGGAGCTCTTCGCTTTCCGCAGCGGTCCGACCTCCGAGCCCAGGGGCGGCGCTGGGGCCATAGCCGGGGCCGTTGCCCGGCGCTCCGGCCCGCAGTCCTCGGCGCCCTCGGCCACCCCTGCGCCCAGCGCTCCGTCCTCGTCGCCAGCCAAGTCGGGCTGCGGCAGGGGCCAGGTACACGAGCGCGGCCGGCTCTGCGGCGCGAAGTCCGGGTCCACGTCCACCTGATGCGCTCGCAGCTTCGCAGCCATGGTCCCGCCCGGCTCCGGCGAGGAGGGGAGGGAGGCTCCACGGAGGGTGGGCGGGCGGCTCCGGGATCTGCACGCCCCGGGGAGGCCCGCGGGAGGGGTCTCTGGCGGCGCTGTCTCAACCGCGGGGCGCCATGGGCCGAGACGCGGAGGTAGGGGGCTGGACGCGCTGGGGAACACGAAGGGAGGGAAAGACCTGGGCAGTGAGGGGGCGGCGGCCGGGGAGCCCAGCGGGCACACACCTCGCCCAGCCCGGCTTCTAGCACCTGCCGCCTGCCTGCGCCTGCAGCCACCACCGCCACCGCCGCTGCCGCCGCTCCCCGGGCGCCGGCCCTGCGCACGGGCCCCGCTCTCCCGGGACGAGGCCGGATTGCACCATGCCGGAGCCCGAGCCGGTGCCGGAGCCCGAGCCGGTGCCTGAGCCCGCGCCGCCGCCGCCCGGTGAATGCCGCCGCCGCCGCCGCTCCGGCTCCAGCGCCAGCTCCCGCGCCTGCCGCGCTCAGCGCCGGCTGCACCTCGGGATGGGCGGGGGACGGAGAGGGGGCGGGCCCGGCGCGGGAGGGGGCGGGGCGTTTCGCCTGCGGCCGCGAAACCCTCGACCAGCCCAGATGCCCCGCCCGCGGGCTGGGAGACTGGACGCGGAGCTCGCAGCTCTGGGCGACCCAGCCGCAGCCCCTGCAAGCAACAGCGCCGCCTACGGAGCAGGGGCGGAGCGGCGGGCGCGACCCCGCCCCCTGCTCGGCGCGGAGGGGGTCTAGGGGGCGGGGCCCCAGCGTTCCAATTGGTCCGTGGCTGGACTGTCCCGCCCATGGGCTCGACAGGCTCCCTCCCAGAAGCGCGTCACCGGTTATTGTTACAACCTGGGGTTTCCCGGGGCAACGGGGTGGGCGGGGCTCAGGGCACTGGCCCCGCCTTCTACTCGGGAGAGGAATGCCCGCCCTCTGTTTCTAGACCCCCCTGACGTTCCCAAGTCACCGTTCCAGGAACCTGAGAGGGAAAATGATCGAACTCTCTACTCTTTGTGCCCTGGACTGGGCTGGGGAAAAAGAATGGGTCAAGAATACCTGGTTTCCTAGGCCAGGCTTTGCCACAATTCTCGCTCCTCCATCCGCAAACGTGTTCTTCATGGTGCCTGTGGGCATAGTTTGAGAGCTCCAGTTCTCAAAGTTTAACGCGGAGCGGAATCATCCCCTACAGCTTGTTAACATTACTGGACTCCAGCTCCAGATTTTCCGATTCGGCAGGTCTGTATTGGGGCCCCAGACTTTGCATTTCTAACCAGCTCCCGGGTGATGCATGAGGGACCGCACTTGCAAACCACTGTTGTAGAGTCTGCAGGAGATCCTCACCGCGGCTGTTGGAACAAGCACTTGTCTTAAGTTCATAGCGTTTGGAGGGAAGCTTCTCATTCAGTTCCTGGATATTTATTGACCTCTGGCACACCAGGCACTGTCCAGGGCTCTACCGTGAGAGCAGCAACTGAAACAAATGAGGTCCCCTACTGCATAGACTCGTCAGGAGTCAGATGCTAATCAGATCATCACATAAGCTCAGAAGGGCGAAGCTAGCTGAGAGATTGGGCAGTCCATGGCTTCATCCTACAGGCTGCTGAGCTAGGTTTCCTGTCACCACTGCACCTGCTGGCTTTTGCTTAGGGTATTTATGCCCTCTGCCTAGGACACCATTTTCCCTCCGCAAGGCCCTCATCAGAGATTCTCCCACTATTCAAAGCTCAGTGCAAATGTCAACTTAACCCTGACACCTTCTCTGGCCCCCAACTCCCAACACTTGTCTCTGTTCTCTGCTTGCCCAGACCGCTTGTTGAGCTGCCAGCAACACCTCGTCCCCTTTTAGCACAATATTCCTATTTTGCCAATCAAGAAACTGAGCCCTAGGATGGGCAGGTGACTTGCCCAGGTGGCATGGCCAGGACTGGAATCTCAAGATCCTGACTTCTTCACCAGCCAGTTCCTTGCTCCTGGGGAGCCTGGAGATGCAAAGATCTCTGGGCAGTGGGAGGGCTGAGCCCAGGCCATGGGAGATGGCCTCCTTTCTCAAAAATTTCTTCCTTCCAGTTTAGACCTTTAGGAGCAGGGCCAAGGGTGAGGGTTGGGGTGGGGCTGGAGGACCCCCTCCTCATCCCCCAGGGTGGGAGCAGGCCTTGCTTGCAGATGCCTGGTGTGGCATCTGCTTGAGTCACATCCCAAGGCAAGGGTAGGCATGGGTAGGCTGGCTGACAACCCCCCCATGCATACACATACACACGCCCTGCAGGTGGTTCTGTTTAGAGTCACAAGGAGCCTGAAATCATTGCTGAATCCCCCTCCACCACCACATCTCTCATATGCCCTCCATTCCTGGGGAGTTCTCACTGGGGGCTGCCCCCTAAGGGACCCTGGAGACTGAGCAAGCCTCTTGCCGGTCTCCAGCCCTGGCCCAGCTCTGAGCTGTGATACAGAGGCCTACTGAAAGCCATACCAGTGCTGGGAGGATCTTTAGCTGGGGGCCCTGGCACACGCTGCCACCATGGGTCTGGGAAGCCAGGTTGGCAGGGATGCACTAGAGGCTGACTCAGGCTCTGCTCAGGCCCCTGCCCTGCCCAGTGTCCACAGCTGGTGCCTGGACTCTCCTCTGAGGCCCATGTCTGGTACTACACACACACACACACACACACACACACACACACACACACGCATTCAAACTCATACCCAATGGTGCATTCTCACATGCTTCTTCACTCACAACTTGGCCCCTGCTCACACATTCATTATGAGGCAGTATAACATAGTGATTAAGAGCACGGGCAAGTTACATAACTGCTCAAAGCCGCTCTTTCCTACTCTACAAATGACTATCATAATAGCGATACTTTCACAGGATATTTGAAAAATTAAATACGTTTATGAATGTGAGCACCAGGCTCAGAATAAGCACACAGTAAATGCTAGCTGTTTTTATTGCTACTGTTGTGTGTATGTATCTCCCCTTCCTACTTTGCCCAGCTCATGCAGTCCCACCTGCTCTTACCTTGCACACACTCACAGCTGTTCACACACATGGGCTCACTCACAAGCACACTCACCACGTGCCTCACACGTGTGTCCCAATTACACAGACCTATGGTTTCTACCTACAGTTCCCTTGACCACCAGTTCTTGCCCTTCCCTCCTCCCCCAGGTTGGCTTTCAAGCTCCCATCCACCCTCCCTTCCACGCCCACATTCATTCCTGATTACATACAAGCCCCCACTTGCTTCCCCTTTCATTCCTCCTTTTTCCTTTTTCCACACGCAGCCACGTTTTCTTCACTCGCACTTCCCTGGACCCTGGAACATGCTCGCATTCCAGTGCACACACATGTGCTTGCCCACAGGCAGATGGATGTGCACGTTGCCCACTCAGCTCATGCTTGGATCACAAAACTTGTACACATACACTCAGACAATCCCAGCGCATGCCTCAATACCTCAGCTGGCTCACCCACTCCCAGTGAGGAGCACACACCACCCAATTCTCCCAGTGCACACTGCCATCGGCAGACATCCCCCCACCTGGGGCTATAGTGGCACTCCCCTGGCCCTCGAGAAACTGACTGTCTCCTCCCTGTCGCTTCCCCTCCTCCAGTCTCAGCTCCCAGCCCCTCCCAGCGCTCAGAATAGCCCCTGCCACCACTGCTGCTGCCACCGCTAAGCCGTCAGGGCCCGCCAGAGCCCGCTTCCCAGTGCTCCATGCCAGTTCTCCCAGCTCACTCAGGGCAAGTGAGGACAGGAGGATGAGCTTCTCTGAGGCCTGATGGGCATAGCTGTGCTGCATCCCCAACAGCCCCTTCCAGAGCCCACCTGGAAGTCAGCCCACCTGGGATTGGCTGCTGCCACTTGCTCAGGTTTCGCCTGTGTCCGCTGGTCCTCATAAGCCCGGCAGAAAGCAGAGAGGGCTGCCTCTCGGAGAAACCCAGGGCTGGGGAGGAGGAGGTTTGCTCAAGGAAGTGCAGTAAGCTGGGAGCAGAGCCAGACCAGAGTCAACCCAATCATTCCTAGCCCATCACTCCGGGGCTTGAGAAGACCCTCCCCCAAACCACATGGTTATCAAGAACCCCCACCCTGCCAGTACTGAGTAGAGCCTGGTTGACATTTAATGCCACCGTTGCCAGGAAAAAAACATAGCACAGGGGTGAGGTCTGGGGACACCGCTGGAGGGGAGGGGAAGGGGTTGGTGACCAGAGGAAGCCTCCAGGGGCAAAGAGGGGGAGTGTCTACAGAAGCCAGAGGGGATATCAGGACAGCTGGGAGCGCCTCCAGGACAGGCTCAGGCCTGGCCCCTGCAGAGACAGTGTCAGGGAGTGGGTGGGGCTGAGCTGAGGAGGCAAGGCTGAGGGGACAGTGCAGCAATGCAGGCCCCCATGAGAAGGCCCAAGGCCCCTCCGCAGCCTGCACAGACCACAGACCAGGCCTGGGCGGAGAGTTCTGCTGGCTTTGGGCAGGCAGCTTACAGCAGCGACTGCTGGGTGCCTGAGAACATGGAGCCCAGGCCCCAAGGACCTTGCACCTTCCTTGTCCGGAGAGCTATACCACCACTGCAGGGTAGAGAATTAATGCCAAAGTGAGCTCCTCTTACAGGCCAAGCCCATTCTGCATCCCATCCCATTCAATCCTGTATTCTTAACCCCATAAGTTTCCCTAAGCACTTACTAAGTGCTGGCCCCTGTGGAGCACCTGACAGGCATTACCCAAAAGAATCAGACTCCTAGGAGCAAGAACTGGGCCCATCCAGTTCACTGCTGTGTCTCTGGGGCCTAGAACAAGGGTGACACAGAGGAGACCTTCTGTATATTTGTTGAATGAAGGAATGAGCTCCTTTCTTCTCATAACCACCTGAGAAGCAGATACTATTATTCTCATTTTCTGGATGAGGAAAGTGAGGCTGAGAGAAGGGAAGTGAGTAACTTACTTCCCTGGAACTCAAACTAGAGTCTGGATTTGCCCCTGGCATAGCACCAAGGGGCAGGGAAAAAATGAGCTTAGGGGCAAATGACTTTCCTTTTCTAAGTCTCAGTTTCCTCATCTGTGAAATGGAAATGGCTGTACTTATATCAAGATCCCATATGTGAGATGCCAAGCAGAAAGCCCTGCGAAGAGCAAATGTCAAACATCACATTCCCTTTGTCCTGCTCTGCCTTGAGTTTGTCCCGATAGTCTAAATTTCGGATCCAGACTTCGCCTGGGATCCACGACGCCTATACGTCACCCGCCTTCTGTACCATGGGAAGGAGGTATATTAATTTGCTATGACTGCTATAATAAGGTACCACAAACTGTGGGCTTAAAACAATAGGAATTTATTGTCTCACAGTTCTGGAAGCTAGCAGTCTGAAATCAAGGTGTTGGCAGGACCACACTGTCTCTGAAGGCTCTAGGGAAGAATCCGTCCTTGCGTCTTCTAGCTTCGGGAGGTTGCCGGCAATCAATCCCACACGTTCCTTGTTTTGTAGACACATCGCTGGAGTCTCTGCCTCTGTCTCATGGTGTTCTTCCCTGCCTGGGTCTTCACATGGCAATCTCCTGTCCGTCTCTGTGTCTTTCCTCTTCTTATAATGACACCCGCCATACTGGATTTAGGGCCCATTCCATTCTAGAATGACTTTGTTGTAACTTAGCTAATTACACCTGCAAAGACTTTATTTTCAAACAAGGCCATATTCTGAGGTTCCTGGAAAGGTATAAATTTTGGAGGGCCATTATGGAACCCAGTGCGAGAGGTGTAATAGAAAACATGTAGAATTTGGAGACAGGCAGGTCCAGATTTGAATTCTGCCTCCTTCACGAAGAAGCTGTTTGACTTGGACTTCTCTGAGTCTTGTTTGTTACCCTGTAAAGTGAGGACAACAACCCTGACCTCCCAAGGTTGCTGCAGGGAAAAGATAAATGATGCTTTGATGGTAGTGCCTGGCAGAATAAGACCTAGCATCTCACCATGGCCTCACTGCGTGCCAGGTCCTGCCCAAGTGTCCTTTCCTCTGGATTGCCCTGTCCCTGGGCCTCCAACAGTGCTGTGAAAACACTGGGCTGCTTTCTGCTGCTACTGGCCCTGCTCTTGGCTAAGTCACTTATCTCTGGAGCTCTGTTTCCTAATCAGTCAAATGGGTGGAGGGCCTAGGCAGATACTCTCGAAGATTCCATCTGAGGGTGATGTTCACAGAGTCTTGAGACCTCCTTGCAAAATACTAGTTTGGAACACTAATGACACAACCATCACTGTAAGAAGTCACTGGAAAGGGGGTGAGGTTTCTAGGGGACAGCTGCCCCTCCCAGCTTCCCTGCTCTCACCAGGTCCTCCCAATCCCCATCAGGCCATGGAGGCAGTGGACTTTCCCAAGTCAGTGAGCCTCCGCCTGTAAGGACCCCCCAGACTTGCTGCTTCTCCCCTTGGCGGCCATAGCCCCAGCACTGGTAGGTGGCTATGGACGGAGGTAGATAGTACCAGCTCCATTAAGGACCTGCTGTGTGGCCATGGAATGGTTACTTACCTCAGTTTCTGCATCTGCAAAATGAAGATCACATCTGTCCCACTCCCCCAGAGTAGGTACAAGAATGAAAGGATATAAAGGGGTAGGGAAGGAGCTACGTGGCCTCTGAAGAATTGTAAAGAATTTCTCTCTCTGGCTGACAGCTTGGCCTTTCCCTTTATTCTCTGTATGCATGGCCAGCATCACCACCTCCTCAGCTTGACTATTGGTCTCAGGACCCCACAGCACAGAGAACTCTGGGAGAGAGGTTGCAACCTCCTGGCAAATTAAGATAATTAGAAAACCATCCCTGCAGAAGTGGCTGGTGGAGGGAGGGAGGGAGGAAAGGACTGTGTGCCAGGCACTGTGTTGTGTGCTCCTTCTTATTCAATCCTGAAAGCCACACTCTGGAGTAGCCAGAACTATTCCCATTGCAGGTGGAGAAACTGAGGCAGCACTCCTGAGGAAACATCACAGTGCTATTGTGACAATGATAATAATAATGACTGCTATGGTCTAAATGTTTAAGTCCCCCCAAAATTAATATGTTAAAATCCTCACCCGCTAGGTGATGGTATTAGAAGGTGTGGCCTTTGGGTGGTAATTAAGTCATGAGGCTGGAGCCCTCATGAATGGGATTTGTGCCCTTATGAAGAGGCCCTAGAGGGACCCCCTGCCCCTTCTGCCACGTGAGGTTGGGGCAAAAAGGTAAAGTCTGTGAACTAGAATACAGGCCCTCACCAGACACTGAATCTGCCGGTGCCTGGATCTTGGACTTCCCAGACTCCAGAATGGTGAGAAACACATTTCTGTTGTTTGTAAGCTACCCAGTTACAGCAGCCCAAGTGACTAAGACAATGACAAAGAAAACAATGTATCAAAGCACTTACTAAGTGCACTCTTTATGCTAAGTGAGTCCCTGGTTCTCTATTGATCCTTAATTAACCCTAGAGCCTGGGATTATTTTAGAAGGGACAGCAGAGGCTCAGAGAAGTGAAATAAATTTCTCCAGGTCACAGAGCCAGAATCCAAGCCCAGATTTTCCAGCCCTGAAGCCAATGCTTTCACAGCTGCAGCTGCATTCTCTCACCTGGTTGCTGCCTACACAGGTGGGTGATGCCACATAAGTGGGGCACAGACTTCCTAGACCAAATGGGGCTGACAGGGTAGCAGGGATGGCTCATCCCCTCTTCTCCCCTCTGTGTTTTGTGAAACATGTCTCAGCCCACACCCTTAACTTCTACTTTTAATTACTGCAATTGAATACCTGGGTTAGACTGAGTGAGGACAAGCCAAAAATGTGGTCCCCACCAATGCCGTCATCCTACCCTTTGTAAACTCTCATCAACCAGCTGATGGCCCCTTAGCTGGCCTGACAGCCCTGAAAACTGGTTCCAGCCTCAGGCTGCTTTGAAGTCACTTCTCTGCTGCTCCTCTGGGTGCTAGGCAAGCCTGAGCAGGACCCCACCACAATGACCACAACTCTTACCTGCTGGGCCCAGGCCAGCCACGTGTGCCGCCCACATTTTCCCTGCAGCTACCATTCAGAGGCCCCCTCACCCACTAGAAAGACCTAATGCTATGCATGCTTATCCTAAGCCTACCTGCCTAACATGCTTTTCCTGAACCTTCATGTTTATCTCCTGATCTCCTGGCCTCTGTCCCTTAACACAGAGAGTATAGGAATTGAGCCCAAAAGGCCAGGGTTAGAATCCTGGCTCTAGCTCAGTGACCTTGGGCATTTCATCTCCCTGAGCCTCAGTTCCTTAGCAGTAAGGCAGCATTGGCATTGGCACAGCAGCAAAGGACTATTGTAAGGATGATGATGATGATAATAATAATAATAATAATAATGACAGGCCGGGCGCAGTGGCTCACTCCTGTAATCCCAGCACTTTGGGAGGCTAAGATGGGTGGATCACTGGAGGTCAGGAGTTCGAGACCAGCCTCACCAAGATGGTGAAACCCTGTCTCTACTAAAAATACAAAAATTAGCCGAGCTGGGTGGTGGGCACCTGTAATCCTAGCTACTCGGGAGGATGAGGCAGGAGAACTTCTTGAACCTGGGAGGCAGAGGTTGCAGTGAGCTGAGATCATGCCACTGCACTGCAGCTTGGATGAAGGAGTGAGACTCTGTCTCCAAAAAAAAAAAAGACAATAAAAAATAACAAGAATATTTCTCAAGAACGTATTAAGTACAGCCTCTGTGCTAAGTGATTCCATGGCTCTCATTTGATCCTTAATCAATCAGAAGAGGTTGCCATTATTTTACTGTCATCCCCATTTTACAGATGCAAAGAGGGAAACAGAAGTTCCTGGCATATAGTAGGCACTTGACAAGTGCTAGTTCTTTCTATGGCTTTTGGTTTTTCAACCATCTAAATTCATAAATTAAACCAACCATTCTCAAGCTGAGCCAGAGTACACAGCAGTTTCTCCTACCTGTGGCATCTGTAGGTGTCTGGCTTGCTCAGTGACTGTAGCTTGGCAAACAGATCACCCAGGCTGGCTTCTTGTTCTGAGATATCTCATCCAAATATCTCATCCATCCAAACTCATAAAGAGGCTATGCTGGGGTCAGGAGATGCGGGCCCCTGGCCCAACTCGACCAATGTTTTACTTAACTCCTCTGAGCCTCAATTTCTTCTGTTTATGTTGCAGAGAAGAGTAGAAGGAGTGGCACATAATAGGTGCTGCTAAACTTTTGGCTCCACAGCCTCTCCATACACCTCAGTCATTTGAATCAGATATAATTAAAGACCAGTTCAAAACACTGACCAGCCAAACACACAAGGGAGCCATAAACACGGCAAACAAATCAATGGAGAAGGGGTGGGTGAGCAAGAGCTCTCCTGGTGTCACTGGATGGGCCCTCTGTCCCCACATTGCAGTGTGTGCAGCTATGCTACCTTCTTGCCTGCTGGGAAGCACAGAGCTAAATCTTGTATTCAACCACAGTAACTATTCTAAGTGTAGATTTGTATTTCTTTCTCTCTTCCTGTAGTATTATAAAACTCTTACTTCTTTTTCTTACTTAATGGTTGTATTGTTATTGTATGTGTTATTTTATAAAAATCAGAATCTACCCAAGTCCCTTTTTTTGGAAGTAGAGGCATAAATGATGAGGGAGGAAAAGTAGCGCAGATATAGGAAGTCAATCCACATGTAGGGTGAGGCAGAACTCAGGCAGCTTCCTCACATCCCTGATAAATGCCTTTGAAAGTCAGCTATGTGTCACCTCTTCTAAGAAGCCTCCCTGGATCACAGAGCCAATGGTAGATAGATTAGATAGATAGACTGATGGATGAGTAGGTGGGTGGGTGGGTTGGTAGATAGATAGATAGATAGATAGATAGAGAGATAGATAGAGAGAGAGATAGAGAGATAGACAATGAGGAAATTGGCTCACATAATTATGGAGGCTGAAAAGTTCTGGAGGCTGAGAAGTTCCACAGTCTGCTCTTGCAAGCTGGAGAGCCAGGAGAGCTAGTGATGTTGTTTCCAGCCCAACCCCAAATGTCTGAGAACCAGGGGAACTGCTGGTATAAATGCCGGTCCAAGGGCAGGAGAAGACCAATATCCCAGCTCAAGCAGGCAGGTGGGAAGGACACAAATCCTCTCCTCCTCTCCTCTTTGTTCTAATCAGGCCTTTAACTGTTTGGATGATGCCCACCTGCATTGGGAAGCTCAATGTACTTTACTGAGTCCACTAACTCAGGCTAATCTCATCTGGAAACACCCTCACAGACATCACAGATGCACCCAGAAATAACATATCATCTGGGTATCCCTTGGCCCAGTCAAGCTAACATATACAAGAAACCATCACAAATGTATCAGTCATTCCTCCTATGTTCCTGGTGCATGCTTCTCGTTCTCACTCTGCTGTAATTATATGTTTCCATACCTGTGTATAGTCTGTGAGTTTCTCTAGCACAGGGTCTTTGCCTCACTCATTTCTCTGTCAAGTCCAGTGCAGGACCTGAATGGGAGATGGGAGAGAATAGAGAAAGGGAATATAAGAGGCTTCACAGAGGTGAAACATTTGAGCTGGGTCTTCCAATAATTTCCTGAGCACCTATTATGTGTTGGGCATGAGATACCCAAGAATAAGAATGCCATGTCTATTAAAAAATGTATCTAGGCCAGGCACGGTGGCTCACACCTGTAATTCTGCACTTTGGGAAGCTGAGGCAGGTGGATCGCTTGAGCTTAAGAGTTTGAGACCAGCCTAGGCAACATGGCAAAACTCAGTCTCTACAAATGATACAAAAATTAGCCAGGTGTGGTGGTGCATACCTGTGGTCCCAGCTACTTGGAAGGCTGAAGTGGGAGGATCCTTTGGGCCTAGGAGGTTGAGGATGCAGTCAGCCATGATCATGCCGCTGCACTCCATGCTGGGCAACAGAGTGAGACCCTGTCTCCAAAAAAAAAAAGAGCCTCTTGTAGTAACAGGCACATGATAGGAACTCAAGAAGTGACAGCCATAGTTGTAATAGAAAAACACTGAAGGTCATCTAAAGGAGATTGTGCTATTGGCACAATTACACAGAGAAAAACTACGTAGCACTGAAAAGTAGTAAGGTAGACTTCTATGGACTGATACAGAAAGATGGTTCAAAAACAACACTGAGGAAGAAAGGAAGTGACAGAAAAGTCACAGTGCCTATTACATGCCAGGCACCATGTGTCATGTGATTACCTGTCTGTAAATACTACACATTTGCATTATATTCATATGTATGTGTGCACATATATAGACATTTCTGGAAGGATTCCCCAAATCTGTTAAGAGTAGTTCCAATCAAGAGTGATATTGGGGATTGGGGAAATCCTCCCCCTTTACCTTATGTAGCTTTATATTGTTGAATATTCTTATAATAAATTTGAAAATAGTGAAGGGAAAAAGGAGAGTTGCTAGAAGGTGTGTTCTTGGGTGAATAATGAATGAATGAGTGCCCCAACAACAGCCTCGCTGAAAAGCCCAGTGACTTGGTAAAGTGTGTGGTCCAGCAGCCTGGCCTGGTGACTTCCACCACCCCAGGAAAGGCCTGATGAGTGCAAGGAACAAGAAGACAAGGAGTCTGACAGGGAGGTTTATGGAGAAGGTCTCAGGGTCCCACAGAAATCAGAGGTAGGGAAATTGGCCTCTCCTGAGAAGGGATGTGACTTAGGAGCCCTGTGGAACCACAGGAGTGGCCAGAGCTGCCTGAAGGTCAGCCCTGTACTCAGGAGGCTGGTCCTCAGCCAGAGCTGGGCCCTGTTCTCTCTGTGGACTTTGATGGAGTCACCAGGACAGGACCCAAAAGAGGGAGCTTTGGACATCACCAAGCCATTGCCCCTCCTCCCAGTGTGGGGAGGGGGTCAGGCACATGGGCAGGGGCAGAATTCAGGAATTGTGATTTGGAATAGCAGAGTTCCCAGGCTTCTGCATGGCCCTCCAGCAGAGGGCCTGGTGAGTAGGGAGAACACGAGTCTTAGAGAGAGACATAGGTGGTTCTGAAGCTTGACACCCACCCTATGAGACCATAGGGCCTCAACTGCCTTTCCAAGAAAATGGAAGCAATGATGCCTTTCTTGAGGGTAATTGTGAGAGTTGGATAAGGTACAATGTGGCCAAAGGAAGACCCTAACCAAGATAGGATGTAATCCATGGTGTTAAGATGGGCATGAGGGGTGTCTTTAGGAGGGTGAGAATTCATGGACAGGGACAGGGTTGCTGGGGCCCTGGACTCTGGTCTTTAGGGCTCATGCATAATATACTCAGAGAATGAAATCTACACTCAGCCCCAACGAGAAAAAATGGAAGAGTGTGGCAGTTAAGAACTTGGTCTGTAATCGCAGCACTTTGGGAGGCTGAGGCAGGCAGATCACCTGAGGTCGGGAGTTCAAGACCAGCCTGATCAACATAGAGAAACCCCATCTCTACCAATAATACAAAATTAGCCAGGCGTGGTGGCGCACACCTGTAATCCAAGCTACTTGGGAGGCTGAGGCAGGAGAAGTGCTTGAACCTGGGAGGCGGAGGTTGCGGTGAGCCGAGATTGTGCCATTGCACTCCAGCCTGAGCAACAAGAGTGAAACTCCATCTCAAAACAAAACAAAAAAAAAAAGAACTTGGTCTGGAGTCATTCTACAATGCAAATTTCATTCCGTTACTTCTAATCATATTGACCTCTCCAGGCCTGAGATCCTTCATCATAAAAATGGGGAGAATAGTAGTTTCTACCTTGAAGGCTTGTTAGGATTAAATGAATAAATGCTTGTAAATTACCTAGTACAGTGCCTGATACTATTAGGGGTTATAAATCAAAGAGGTTCAAATATTTTCCATCTGAGAGAAAAGGACCCAGATTTCCCAGTGGACCTCAGGCTGTGGCTTGGAGAAGAGACTGTCAGAAGGAGGAGGTGTGTGGCTTTGGCAACCACAGTGTGGAGTGGTGAAGAGGGCAAAGGCCTAAAAGTCAGACAGATCCAAACCAAATAACAGCATCTCCACTTTCCAGCTGTACTTCTCTAAGCCTCAGTTTCCCTAACTAAAAAAGTCGATTTTTGTGCCTGTTCCTGCTCTACCAGATATATTAAAGTAAAACTGCAGGCTGGGCACAGTGCCTCATGCCTGTAATCCCAGTGCTTTTGGAGGCCAAGGCAGGTGGATCGCTTGAGCTCAGGAGTTTCAGACCAGCCTGGGCAACATAGCAAAACCCTATCTCTACAAAAATTAACTGAGCATGGCGCCACACACCTGTGGTCCCAGCTACTCAGGGGGCTGAGGTGGGAGGATCACCTGAGCCCAGAAGGTCGAGGCTGCAGTGAGCCATGATTGTGCCACTGCACTTCAACCTGGGCAACACAGTGAGAATATGTTTCAATAAAAACTTAAAAAATAATAAAGTAAAACTCCAGATACCACATCACCCAAGGTTCCCTCCTTCATCTTTATTTGCCATAGCTCCTCATTTCTGACCACAGTCTCGTGAGAGGACTGAGCACTGGTCTTGGAGTCTCAAAGACTTGCCTTCCAATCCCAGGGCATTCCCTGTCACCTGTGTGATTTTGAAGAAATCTCTGCACTTGACAGACTCCCCATTTCCATGCCTGGGATAACAGAGGAGAATTCCTCTTTCTTCACAGAAGTGGTAGGAGTGACAAGTGAGGTACTATGTATGAATGTGCCTTGCCCAGTGTCTGCAGAACACTCAGGGTAAATGTTCATTGTGACTTTTTATTCACAAGCCCTTTTTTGGAGGGGGATACCTACATTTTACAGTCAATTTAAGAGCAACTTAGCTTTACTCTCCCTGACCAAATGAACACCCTAAAGCTTAATGTGGAAAGAATACATACTCTGAGCCTGACAGGCCTGGTTTAGATCCTAGCTCTAACTCTGTGTTCTTGACCAAGTCACTTTGCTTCTCTGAGCCCTAATTTTCTTAGCTATAAGGTGTCATTGATAATATCTACTTTGGCTGGGCACGGTGGCTCACGCCTATAATCCCAGCACTTTGGAAGGCTGAGGTGAGTGGATCACTTGAGGTCAGGAGTTCAAGACCAGCCTGGCCAACATGGTGAAACTCCATCTCTACAAAGAATACATAAATTAACCAGGTGTGGTGGTGTGCGCCTATAATCCCTGCTACTCAGGAGCTTGAGGCAGAATTGCTTGAACCTGGGAGGCGGAGGTTGCAGTGAGCTGAGATTGCGCCACTGCACTCCAGCCTGGGTGACAAAGAGAAACTCTGTCTCAAAAAAAATAACAAAAAACAAAAAAACTGCTTCACAGGATTGTCATGAGGATGATAATGACAATAGTGGTAATAATAACAGGGGAGGGGCTGAGAACTGGCCTCAAGACCACCATGGGTGACCAACCAGACACCTGGGCAGGTAGAAGGGTTTTTATTTAGCAGATCTTCACCTGAAAAAACACCTTGAAACCTATTCATCAGGAAGAATAGCTAATGCAGGCTGGGTTAATACCTAGACAGGTGCAGCAGACCACCATGCCACACGTTTACCTGTGTAACAAAACTGTACATCCTGCACATGTACCCGAGCTGGCCTGAGGGTGCTACTTGAGGGAGGAGTGGCAGTGAGGAAGGGCAAGCTTAGGGGGTACAGCCTAAAATTGGGTCCCCGTGTAACTCTCTCCACATTGTCTGTCTTCACAGACAGCAGCTGCCTCCTGAGGCAGGGTCTCAGTTCAGCTAGGAAAGGTCTTTGGATGAGATATCTCAGAACAAGGAGCCAGCCTTGCTGATCCATTTGCCAAGCTAGAGTCACTAAGCAAGCTGGACACCTAGATATGTCCCAGGTAGGAACAGCTGCTATGTATGGTTGGTGGGAATGTAAATTAGTTCAACCATTGTGGAAGACAGTGTGGCAATTCCTCCAAGATCTAGGACCAGAAATACCAACTGACCAGCAATCCCATTATGGGAATAATAGCAATCATTCTATTACAAAGATACATGCACACATATGTTCATTGCATCACTGTTTACAACAGCAAAGACATACAATCAACCCAAATGCCCATCAGTGATAGACTGGATAAAGAAAATGTGGTACATTTATACCATGGAATACTATGCAATCATAAAAAGGAATGAGATCATGTGCTTGGCAGGGACATGGATGGAGCCAGAAGCCATTATCCTCAGCAAACTAATGCAGGAACAGAAAACCAAACACCACACGTTCTCACTTATAAGTGGGAGCTGAACAATGAGAACACATGAACACAGGGAGGGAAACAACACACACTGGGGCCTGTTGGGGGTGGGCTGGAGGGAGGGAGATCATCAGGAGGAATAGCTAATGCAGGCTGGGTTAATACCTAGTTAGGTGCAGCAGACCACCATGCCACACGTTTACCTGTGTAACAAACCTGCGCATACTGCACATGTACCCCAGAGCCAAAACTTAAAATAAAATTAAAAAAAACAGAACCTGGAAAAAAAGAGAGAATAGTTGATTTAATTTATGAATTTAGATAGTTGAAAAACCAAAGGCCATAGAAGGAACCAAACCAGTGCTTGTCAAGTGCCAGGAACTTCTGTTTCCCTCTTTTCATTTGTGAAATGGGGATGATAATCAGATAATGCCAACGTCTTCAGATTGATTAAGGATCAAGTGAGAACCGTGGAATCACTTAGCATGGAGGCTACATTGTATAAGCCCTTGAGAAATATTAGCCCATATTATTATAAGGTATGAGGCAGAGGGGAGGGGTGGTTACTGAGACAGAGATCACAAGAAGAGTGGATGCTTCAGAGGAAGATGTTGGATTCAGTTTGGGGGAACTGAGTTTATGTGCCAGCAGGTCAGCCAGGGAAGATGTCCATTTGTCAGGCAGTTGATATGGTGGTTGGTGGTCATGAGGCCACAGTCTGGAACTCTGGACAAAGGTCTGGACAGGAGATGTAAATTGAGAGTCCTTGGCACAGAGGTGGTGAAACCGTGGCTGGTGGGGGGTGAAGACCCCAGGGGTGATACTGGAGCAGAATATGAAAAGAACAGAGAGCCAAAGGGGGCTGCTGAAGAACACCTAGATGTTGGGGGAGCAGAGCCAGGGCACACTGAAAGCTTCTGGGAAGGAGCAACCAGTGAGTTCAGAAAGGGTGAACTCATGAGAACCAGGAGAAGAGAGTGGCTGAAAAAGAAGGCACTGGTAAATAGCACATATGTCATGGACCTTTACCAGGTCAAGAAATCAAAGGCCTAAACGCACGTGTAATAGTACATACCTTCTCCGGCCAGTGCAGGCCAAAAAGCGAGGCAGTGACTGCCCTGAGTGTATACTGCCAGCTCCCAGCCAAGCGAGGGCAAACTGTAAAGCTCACATAAGAACTGTGAGTCAGCCAGGGGCCTCCAAACGGAACCTGACGGCTCTTGAGAGGCAATGTGGCGGAGGAAAGGGTCTCAACCCCTCTGCATGAGACCATGAAACCCCCAGCAGGTCTCTAAACAGCTCTGAGACAGTTTCCTCATCTGCAAAAAGGAGATAATATCCAAACCTTATATCAGGGTTGTATAAGAATTGGATGACATCATAAGATACCCAGTATACAATGGGCACTCAAAGGTTAGTGCTCTCCAGCATTTTAATATAAAAATGTTGATCCCTCACGATGGCCCTGAATTACTAGGAAAAGGAGAGTAACTGACATTCAGGTCAATTGCCCTCCTTTTGGAAATACAGGGAAGGGTATAATGTACTTTAGAAAGATTCACGGTAGAAGTCATGTCTGTCTTATTTTCTTTCTTTTTTTTTTTTTTTTAACACATCTTATTTTATTCAGGTAGCAGTCTGATCACATGTGGTCCAACAATACTCAAATAATAAATCAAATATTACCAGATGTTAAAGATTGGTCTTCAAATATCATAGCCAATGATGCCATGCTTGCCTATGATCTCTCCTACATAAAACCACATCAAAGGCCAGGCACGGTGGCTCACGCCTGTAATCCCAGCACTTTGGGAGGCCGAGGCGGGTGGATCACGAGGTCAAGAGATCGAGACCATCCTGGTCAACATGGTGAAACCCCGTCTCTACTAAAAATACAAAAAATTAGCTGGGCATGGTGGCGCATGCCTGTAATCCCAGCTACTCAGGAGGTTGAGGCAGGAGAATTGCCTGAACCCAGGAGGTGGAGGTTGCGGTGAGCCCAGATCGCGCCATTGCACTCCAGCCTGGTCAACAAGAGCAAAACTCCGTCTCAAAAAAAAAAAAAAAAAAAAAAAAACCACATCAACACCTCAGTGGCCACCAAACCATTCAGCACAGCTTCCTTAACCATGAATTGTTTGAAGCTACCAGCCTGAGCACAATTGACTATTTCTTTCAGGCTCTGAATAGCTCTAGGGATCTCAGCAGGGGTAGGAGGAATCAGCTCGACCTTGGCATAGACCAAAATGTGGCCAGCTGAGGCTTTGAATAAGTCACAGCAGCATTCACCAGCGCCGGGGTCTTCTCCACAAGGTTACAGATAAATTGGGCCATGGTTCTGGGATGGAAAGTCCGTCACCCCGAACGGCTGGCTGAATGTCCTGTCTTATTTTCGAAGACGGTTGATCTTGGTGATGGGGTACCCCCGGCATGACCACCAAGCTCCCCTTCAGCACTGTGATTCAGTGGCTTTTCCTAGAAGGAAGTGGGCATCTGCATATTAGCTCCCTGCTCAGAAGTCATGGGGAGCTTTCCTTACTAGTCGAGAAAGACCCAGGTGGCTAGGGAATGAGAGGAAAGCCACACAGACCTCACAGAGGAGCCCCAGTGAGGGTTCAGTTTAGGAAAGTAAGGTTAAGTTGTTCTTAAAATGACTTGTAAAGATTCAGTCACAGTTAACATTTACCCCAAGTGCTGAGCGAGGCATGGTCACATATCACACAGTCTCAGTTGTCACTGCCACCAGCCTCAGGAGGAAAATGGAATTCTCCTCTATCTTACACATGGACACTGGGATTCTGTCAAGTGAAGTGATTTTCTCAAAGTCACACAGGTGGCTCTTGGACTGGAAGGAGTGTCTGTGGTCAGGAAGTAGAAGTCAGCTGGATTAGAGGAGTTGGGGAGGAAGCCAATGAGGGAGGAATCTGTGGGCAACGTGATTCCTGGGTTTCACTCCAATACATCCTAACAGAACAGTATCAGGTGCAGGGAGAGGCTGGGACCTGGCCTCACGACCACCAACCTGAAGGGACCACTCTACAAGTGACAGACCAGACACCTGGGCAGGCGGAGGCATTTCCATGTAGCAAGGGCCTGCCACCTGCAGACACGCATCAAAACTCTGCCATCACTGTCCTTAGTCTGTGACTTAGGGAAGAGTCACGACAAAGAAGAGAGAAGGGGAGAGAAAGAAGAGTCAAGGGTGCTTCCAGGCTTGCGTACTGTGTAAGTAGTGTGCCATTATCAGAGACAGGAAGCAGAAGAGAAGTAAGTTTGAAGAAGACATACTTTAGGGTTCCAGGTTTGAGGGCTGCATGGCTACAACTGAGCCCCACTGGTATCCATGGTGGCCAGGAGGGCAGAAGCAATCAACACACCAGCTGTGAGTACACAAGGCCCTGGAGGAAGTCTCAGGGTCAAGTGTGAATGAAGCAGAGAGAAGAAAACCTACAACATTGGACTTTCCAAGGAATATGTAACACAGCACACGGGGAGCACCCCAGGGAATTCCCAGCACCAAGCAGGTGCTGCTCTCTTCTTCTCACCTCGTGCTTGTCAGATGAGGGTGCTAAGGCCTGGAAAGGAAGAGTGACATCACATAGATAGTGAACTAATGATGGAACCAAGACTGGGATCCTGACTGCCTACCACCCAGAGGCCCCAACTCTTAGGCACTTGATGACCCCTTCCTGCTGAAGCAGGATGATGTGTCAGCCACAACACCACAGCAGATCCGATCATGTTACCAAAGGTAGGGTCTGGACTGCACTGCCCAGCACTGTAGCCACAAGTTGCATGTGGTTCCTGAGCACTTGAAACATGGCTAGTCCAAATGAGATGTGTTGTTGAGTATAAAAACACACTGGATTTAAACATTTCATATGAAAAAAAGTTTCGGCCGGGCGCGGTGGCTCACGCCTGTAATCCCAGCACTTTGGGAGGCCGAGGCGGGTGGATCACGAGGTCAAGAGATCGAGACCATCCTGGTCAACATGGTGAAACCCCGTCTCTACTAAAAACTACAAAAAATTAGCTGGGCATGGTGGCGCGTGCCTGTAATCCCAGCTACTCAGGAGGCTGAGGCAGGAGAATTGCCTGAACCCAGGAGGTGGAGGTTGCGGTGAGCCGAGATCGCGCCATTGCACTCCAGCTTGGGTAACAAGAGCGAAACTCCGTCTCAAAAAAAAAAAAGAAAAAAAGTTTCAAGTATCTCGTTAATTATTTTTGATACTGATCACATGCTGAAATAATATTTTGACTACATTTGGTTAAATAAAAATATTTTTAAGTTAATGTTACCTATTTCTTTTTACTTTTTTAAAAAGATAGATGCTTATTTTTTATTTATTTATTTATTGAGATGGGATCTCACCCTGTTGCTCAGCCTGGAGTGCAGTGGCACAATCATAGCTCACTGTAGCCTTGAACAACTGGGCTCCAACAGTCCTCCCACCCCAGCCTCCCAAAGCACTGGAATTATAGGTGCATGCCACCATGCCCAGCTCCTTTTATTAAGGCAGCCACTAGGAATTTAAAATTACACATGTGGCCCACATTACATTATCACTGGATGCACAGGTCTTGATCTAGTAGGAGATGGGACTGCCCTATCCTGTTCAGAGGACTGAGTTGAATTCTAGACTGCAATTTCAGGAGGCACGTAGGCAAAGAGGAGTCGATTCAGAGCATGAGGAGGGTGGCAAAGGGACTTGGAATGAGGTCACAGCATTGCACAATTCCAAGGGCACCACTGATGGTATGGTCCAGTGAGCATCCAAGCTATCTCATGTAAGGGACAGTTGAAGAAACTGGACATGTTCCACCTGGACGGAAGACTTGGAGAGGAGATGTGATCACTGTCTTCAAATAGCAAAGGATGGTCACGGGATGCTGGGGGCAGATGGGTTCTGTGCGGCTTCAAAGAGGAGAGCTGAGTTTCAAGGGAGAGCTCCAGGGAGCAGACTTCCATGCTAGGGAAGGCCCAGGGCCCTCCAAAGCCGGGCTGTGCTTCCTTTTCTGGGGACACGGAGAGTGAATGGCACCTGGGGCCCTTTGGTGGATTTGCCTTGGGAGGGGTGAAGCACAGAAGAAAGAAATGTGTTAGATTATCAGCAGTGGAAAAGGGCCTCACATCTTGAGCCTCTGGGGTTTCAGCCTAATAATAACACTACAAAACTGCATATTGAGCATGTACTACATACCAGGGGACTTTACACATATTATTACTGTGTCTCTCACCTACCCGGAGGAAGTGGGTACTATTTCCCAATTATTAAGTGGATAAGGAAACTGAGGCTCAGAGAGAAGCAATGCTTTATCCCAGGTTACACAGCCAGGAAGAGCTGAGATTTGAACCCAGTCTGACTGATCTCAGGGCCCAAAGGCATGGGGTGGCCTCCTCAGGGAGCCTGGAGGGGCAAGGGCCAGCCAGAGCTCTGGGGAAGCTGAGTTGGTTCTTCATGGGAAGCCAGGGCCCCACTGGGCTCTCCAATTAGCAAGAGCAGAGAAATCAGAGGCAGCAACAAGCTCTGCTAATGAGCTGCCACATTAAACAATGAGTCACACTTCCATACGGTGCCGCTCCAGCCCTAACCCGGAACAAACAAGCTGTGAGAAACAGTTTACAAAACAGCGAGGTGTGACTGTCTCCCTGCTGCCGCCTGCCGCTGCTGCCACCACCACAGCACTGCAGCCACCACCGCGCCCACCGCCCATGGGCGGACGCACAGAGGTGCAAGGGGCAGGCCCAGGAGGGGGCTAAATAGCCGGCCCTGGCTTCTGAGCTCAGGAGGAGTCCCCTTCTTTGGAAGTGACCTGGGGACAGTCCCTGAGCTCCAGCTTCCACTGCACTCTAGCCATTTCCTGGGATGCAGGGGTTCTGTCATTTGGTCACTCTGTGACCTAGGGCAAATGACTTAATCTCTCAGGGTCTCAGTTTTCTTATTTGTATTGCAGGGATAATAATATCTAGTTCATTCTTTAATTGTGAAGGCTAAATGTTGTCATCACATAAACTGCCTACCACAGAGCCTGGCATTGAGAACTTATGCAGCAAGCCATTCACCCCTTCCTCCCCCTTGCATCCTTCCCTTCCCCTGTAGAGGGACTGCAGCTCCGAGGTAGTCTTGTAGAAATCCCCCGTTAATGGTGCCTGCCTTCCTTTTCCTGACCTATATTGCATTTATTTGTGTCCCTGGCTTACCCCCGACTGAAATATGGAATCCCGTGAGCAGTGACTTGTCTTACTCATTTCCCTACTCTCAGGCCCAGCACAGGAGGTGGCAGGTTGCAGTGGGAGAAGCACTAGGCATTAGGGACAACAACTGTGAGTTCAGATCGCTCCTCTGGCAGTTATTATCTGTGGGATCCTGAGCAGCTATGGTGAGAGCCATTTATTGAACACTTCCCTGTCCCAGACCCAAATGCTTCATGTGTTCTATCCCATTTAATCCAAAGAGGGGTGTTACTGTCCCATCTCACCAACGAGGAAATGAGCTCTCAGAGCAGTCAGGTAGCATGGTGTGATGTCTTTTCAATGTGTCAACTAGGCTCAGCTGAACCATGTTTCCCAGAATTCCCTTTCCTGTATGTTTCGGGTTAGAATCCCCTAGTGGCTCTGTTTCTCTAATTGAAACCCAACTGATGCAGATGGCCAAGTTTCCAGAGTAAGTTAGTGATGGAGCTGGAGTTCAAAATGGGTGTTCCTATCACCTAGCTGAAGATTGTTAACTACTCACTCTGATAATAATAGCTAATACATGGTCATTATGAACCAGTTATATGTTTACTCATTTATAATTCCCCCAGCAATTTAGAGGTCATTTCTATCATTAGCATCTCAATTCTTACAGGTGAGGAAACTGAGGCACAGAGCAGTTAACATGTACAAGGTCATATAACTAAGAAGTGGGCAATCTGGGAGTCAAACTCAGATTGATTGGCCACACATCCATCTTTTTATCCGTTACATTCTTCTACCTCTTCAACTCTAGTATACTACAACTTAATCCCTAACACTCAACTTTCCTTATCTATAAAATGGGAATAATCATACCCATAGAAGATATTTGTGATGATATAAGCGTGAAATTGTAGTTACAGAGCTTCTGGACAGAAGAAATAACAGGGAGTTGATTCACCCTCTTTCCTAAAGCAACTAAAAACCTAGATAAAATATACGAAACAACTGTTTTCAGACACTGAACATAAGGCAGTACAAAACAGCAATTCCTGAGAGATGAGAAACTAATGAGGTAAGCCCTACAATTGCCAGCTTCTACCTGGGGAGAGTTTCCAGGCTGCAGCACAAGGAGTAGCATCCAAGCTATTATAGCTCCCTGAGTGGAAGAGACAGAACAGAGAGGCTGAGAGGCCAACACAACCAGACTTCACAGGGCAGAGAACTGGAGAGGAAAGCTTCTCAAAGAGAGAGCTCCAAAGAGCTGCAGAAAGTCCCTTCAAGCCTTCAGTTGAATACTGAACAGTATTTGTATGTGAGGAAATGACCCAAGTTTAAGGAAAGAATATCTCAAAGGAGCGGAGGAAACAGTCTCCAAAGTTCACACAGACCTAGAGTGGTATGTGTCCCTATCAACCAGATTGGAAAACTTCACAAATCTCAAAGTATCAAGTAGATTCCTTAAAAGGGCATTGCTGTAATAGTGGGAGGAAACGTAGTGGTCCTGCCTGAGAAAGCTGCAAAGCAAACCTCAAAAAATCGAAGTTTTCAAGCAACTTAACTGCATCCCAAAACAAAACTTAAGAATATTTCTAGGAATATTAAAATGGTCAGCACACAAGGTAAAGTTCATAATGTCTCACATCCAACAAAAAAACTACTAGTCATGCAAAGAAACAGGAAAATACAACTGATAATGAGGATAAAAAATTTAGCAATATAAACACACCTGGCTGGGCGTGGTGGCTCACACCTCTAATCCTAGCACTTTGGGAGGCTGAGGTGGGCAGATACCTGAGGTTGAGAGTTCAACACCAGCCTTGCCAATATGGTGAAACCCTGTCTCTATTAAAAATACAAAAAATTAGCTGGGTGCAGTGGCGTGCGCCTGTAATCTCAGCTACTCTGGAGGCTGAAGCAGGATAATTGCTTGAACCCCTGAGGAGGAGGTTGTAGTGAGCCGAGATCATGCTACTGTACTCCAGCCTAAGCTACAGAGTGAGACTTTGTCTCAAAACAAAGGAAAAAAATCATAACCTAAAATGGCACAGAAAAATAGAATTCATATACAAGACGTTAAAAACAATTATAATAACTATATTCCATATGCTCGGAAAACTAGAGTAATGATTGATCATGTTAAGTAAAGAGAAAGGGGAGATAAGACCCAAATCAGACTTCTAGATGTGAAAAAATACGATGTCTGCAGTGAAAAATGACACTGGATAGAATTAACAGCAGATTTGAATTAACACAGAAGAAAGGACTAGTACATTTGAAGACATAGCAATAGAAACTGTCTAAAATAAAATACAGAAAAAAATATATATATATAATAAACAGCTCATCAATGAGCTGTTGGATAATTTTATGCAGTCTAACGTCTGTGTAATTAGAATCTCTCAGAGGAGAAGAACATAAAAATATTTAAAGAAATAATAACCAATAATTTCCTAAATTTGAAACAAACCATAAACCATGGATTCAAAAATACTAACAAAACATCAAGCACCAAGGCATTTAATGATTAAATTGCTTAAAACCAGTAATAAAGAGAAAATCTGAAAAGTAGCAGAGAAGAAGACACACATTATATACAAAAGAACAATGAATGTCAGCAGACTTCTTATTGAAAATATTTCAAGCCAGAAGTCAGTGGAATAATATCACTAAAGTACAGAAGGTTAAAAAAAAAAAAAAAACAAGAAGAAAATCTGTCAACCCAGAATTCTGTACCCAGTGAAAATATATTTCAAAACAGAGGTGAAATTATTGCTTTTTCCAAAATAAAAAGTTGAAAACATTCATCACTAGCAGACCTGATCTACAAGAAATGTTTAAGAAAGTCCTCAAGACAGAAGGCAAAATGATACCAGATGGAAATTTGAATCTACACCAAGAAATAAAGACTTCTGGAAAAGTAGTAATATGAGAAAATATTGAATACTTTTTTATTTTAAAAGTATCTTTAAAAGATAATTTATTGGTTAAAGCAAAACAACAAGTATTCTGGGTTTATAACATATATAGAAATTAAACACATGACAGCAATAGCATAAAGGTTGTGAAAGAGGAAAGAGAAGCATGTTGTTGTAAGGTTCTTACTCTGTGTGAAATGGTATAATATTACTTGAAGTGGTTTGGGATTGAGGCTGTACATTATAAACGCAAAAGTAACCACTAAAAAATAGCTGTATCTGATTAAGCTAATAAAGGAGATAAAATGAAATCATAAACTATCCAATCCAAAAAAGGCAGAAAAAGAGGGAAAAGGGAACAAATAATGCATGGGGCAAATGGCAAACAAATAGCAAGAAGGTAGATATAAACCTAATCATATCAATAATCACATTCAATATAAATGGTCTAAATACCACAATTGAAAGGCCAAGACTGTCAGATTGTTTATCCAGAGCAAGATTCAACTCTGTGTTGCCTGTAAGAAATCAACTTTAGGCCGGGCACAGTGGTTCATACCTATAATTCCAGCACTTTGGGAGGCCGAGCGGGCAGATCACTTGAGGTCAGAGTTTGAAACCAGCCAAGCCAACATGTTGAAACCCCATCTCTACTAAAAACACAAAAATTAGCTGGGTGTGGTGGTGTGTGCCTGTAATCCTAGCTACTTGGGAGGCTGAGGCAGGAGAATTGTTTGAAATAGGAGGTGGAGGTTGTAGTGAACTGAGATTATACCAAGCACTCCAGCCGGGGTAATGCAGCAAGACTTGAAAGAAAGAAAGAGAGAAAGAGAGAGAGAGAGAGAGAGAAGGAAAGAAGGGAGGGAGGGAGTAAGGAAGGAAGGAAGGAAAAAAGAGAGAAAGAAAGAAACCCACTTTAAATAAGATATAAATAAGTTAAAAGTAAAAAGAATGAGTAAAGATGTACCGTACTAACAATAATCAACAGAAAACTGAAATGGCTTATTAATATAAGACAAAGTCGATTTCAAGTAAGGAATATTACCAGAGATAAAGAGTGATTTCATAATGATAAAGTGTTCAATTCATCAGGAAAAAATAACAGTGCCAAACATTTATACACCTAATAGCAGAATTACAAAATACATTAAGTAAAAACTGATAGAATTACAAGGAAAAATGGACAAATCTACAATTAAAGTCAGATATATTTCAATGTCCCTCTCTCAATAATTGATAGAACAAGCAGTTAGAAAAATCAGCAAGAATATATAGTAAACTTGAACAACACTATCAACAAACTTGACTTAACTGACACTTATAAAACACTTTACCCAACAACAGAATCCATATTTTTCAGTGTACATAAAAACATTTATCAAGATAGACCATATTCTGACCATAAAACAAATTTCAATACATCTAAAATTAGTCAAAGTATGTTCTCTGACCACAGTGGAATTAAATTACAAATCAATAACAAAAATGTAACTGGGAAAATCCCCAAATAGTTGAGAACAAAATAAGACACTTTTAAATAACCTATAAGTTTAAAAAAAAAAAGAAATTAGAAGAGACATTAGAAAGTATTTTGATCCAAATGAAAATAAAAATGCAACATATCAGAATTTGTAGGTTGCCACTGAAGCAGTACTTAGTGGGAAATTTATAGGACTAGATACCTATATTAGAAAAGAAGAAAGGTCTCAAATAGTGTCATCAGCTTCTATCTTAAGAAATAGAGAAAAGAAGAGTGAATTTAACCCAAATAAGCAGAAGAAAGGAAATAATAAAGATCAGAACAGAAATAAATGATATAGAAAAACAGAAAAGCAACAAAGAAAATGGATGCAATCAAAAGTTATGTGTTTTTTGTTTTTTTTTAAGGAGATCAAATGATATTGGAAAAACACCAAATGAGTCCTCTGCAGCAGAGCACATGTTTTGGAGTCCAACAGACCTGATTTCAGTTACAGCTTGGATGTTATTAATTGTGTGATTTTGGATTGTCCATGCCTTGGTTTCCTCATGCATAAAATGTACCTGCCTTGCTATTTCATACATTGCTGATGAGCATAAAAATGTAAGAAATTTTAAATGCATTTCTCCTTTGATCCAATGGTCCCAGTTCTGGGAATTTACTCCACAAGAAACTCTTTTTTTTTTTTTTTCTTTAACAGCTCTTTTAAGATCTAATTTCCATACCACACAATTCACCCATTTAAAATGTATAAGTCAACAAATTTTAGTTTCTTTTCAGAGTTGTGCAACCTTTACCACAATTTATTTTAAAACATTTTCATCTCTCCCCTAAAGTTCCATACCCATTAGGAGTCACTTCCACTTTCTCCTAATTTCTCCAGCCCTAGGCAACCACTAATCTACTTTTTCTATATGTAGATTTGCTTATTCTGAACATTCTATATAAATGGAATCATATGTGATCCTTCACGATTGGCTTCTTTCACTTAGCATAATGTTTTTAAGGTTCATGTAGCATGTATCAGTACTTCATTTCTTTTTATTGCCAAATAATATTTCATAGTATGAATATACCACATTTATCCATTCATCAGTTGATGACATTTGGATTTTTATTTTTTTGCTGTTAATAAGGCTGCTATGAACAATCATGTACAAGTTTTTGTGCAATTGTATGAACATGTTATTATTTCTCTTGGTTGCATTCCTAGGAGAATTTCTGGGTCACATGATAACTCCATGTTAATATTTTGAAGAACTCCCAAAAAGTGTTTGTATCATTTTACATTTCCACCAGCAATGTATGAGTTCCAATTTCTCCCTATTCTCATCGATGGTCATGGACTAAATGTTGTGTCCCTTCAAAATGTTTATGTTGAAACTCTATGTCACTGTATTTGGAGAGAGGACCTGCGAGCAGGTGATAAAGGTTATGCCTTTATCATAAGGACGAGGCTCTAATCTGGCTCTTAAAGGTGCCCTTATAAGAAGAGAAAGATATTTATCAACCCATGTTCACAGCAGTATTACAATAGCTACAGAGTGGAAGCACCCCAGGTGTCCATGAATGGATGAATGGCTAAGCAAAAGGCGATATGTCCATATAATGGAATATTCCTCAGGCTTAAAAAAGGAAGGAGATTCTGCAATATGTTATAACATGGATGAACCCTGAGGACATTATACTAGTGAAATAAGCCATCCACAAAAAAACAAATTCTGTATGATTCCACTTACATAAGGTACTTAGAGTGGTCAAAATCATAATGACAGAAAGTATAATGATGGCTTCTAGGGGAAAGGGGAAATGGTGAATTATTGTTTAATGGAATTTTGATATTATAAGATGAAAACCATTATGGAGATGAATGGGGTAATGGTTACACCACATTATGAATGTGTTTAGTGCCACCGAACTATAAGCTTTAAAAAGGTTAAGATGGTAAATTTTATGTTGTACACATTTTACCGCAATTAAAAATATTTGGAAAAAGCTGCCAATCTATTTGTGGTCACATTCATATATGCAATAAAAGTATAAAAACATAATTTCAGGTTACTGGTTAACCTGAGGAGAGGAAGCAGGAAGTGATGAGATTGGGCTTTAGCTTGGCTTTTAATATTTTTATTTTCTACAAAAAGAGAGAGTTCTGAAGTAAATGTGGCAAAATATTAAACATTTGTTAAATCAAGTAAATGGGCTACATAGAAGTCAATTATACTTTTTTGTACTTTACTGTATTCTTGAAATATTTCATAATTTGAAATCTAAAAATTAAATTAAGTTGATACAAATAAAAGAAAAAGAGACACCAGCATACACTTGTGCACTCTCTCTCTGTCTCTCTCTCCACATGCACAGGAAAAAAATGTCCTAGGCACAGTGTGATCATGGTCCTTCACAGGCCAGGAAGAGAGGCCTCACTGGAAACCAAATCAGCCAGCACCTTGCTCTTGGACTTCCCAGCCTCAGAACCATGAGAAATAACATTTCAGTAGTTTGAGACAACAACTGTGATATTTTCTTATAGCAGCTGGAATGAACTAAAACATCAACACTCGTTATTATCTGTCTTTTTTATACAGCCATCCTAGTGAATGTGCAGTATCTCACTGTGGTTTTTATTTGTATTTGCCTAATGGGTAATGATAGTGAGCATCTTTTTATGTAATTATCCTATCTTCTTTGGAGCAATGTCTGTTCAAAGCCTTTGTCTATTTTTTCAGTTGGGTTATCTTTTTATTGTTACGCCTATAGAAACTCTTGTACTCATATGAAATGATACGTGCAAAGCTTGTTCATTGAAACATTGTTTATAATAGCAAAGAGATTGGGAACAATCTTGGTCTTCATCACTGGGAACTGTGTAGCTTATCCATACAATGAAATATTATGCAGTTGTAAATAAGAAAGAGAAAAGTCACAGAGTACTTTATGGAAAGTACCCCAGGATATATTGCTAAATAAATAAAAACAAGCAAGGTGTGGAACAAAATGTATAGTATTCTTCCCTTTTCTAAGAAGAGAGAAAAAGGATATATATATATATATATATATATATTTTTTTTTTTTTTTTTGAGACAGAGTCTCGGCCTGTCGCTAGGCGCCAGGCTGGAGTGCAGTGGTGTGATCTCGGCTCACTGCAACCTTCGCCTCCTGGGTTCAAGCAATTTTCCTGCCTCAGCCTCCCCAGTAGCTGGGACAACAGGCACGCACCACCACGCCCAGCTAATTGTTGTATTTTTTTTTTTAGTAGAGATGGGGTTTCACCATGTTGGCCAGGATGGTCTCAATCTCTTGACCTCGAGATCTGCCCACCTCGGCCTCCCAAAGTGCTGGGATTACAGGTGTGAGCCACCGCGCCCAGCCATATATTACTATTTGCTTATATTTTCATAAAGAACCATAGGAAGGATCCACAAGAAATTTTAAAAAGTGATTACCCATGTGGTAGAGTGAGTTGACAGGAACAAGGATAAAACTGAAACTTTTTATTGTACAGCTTTGTGTATTATTCTGATTTTTGAACCTCTTAAATGTATTGACCAAAACACAGAAAAAATTAAATATAAAAAGCTTAAAATTTACATAAAGTGACCAGCTCTTCATAGGCGCTTCCCTTGGGTGTAGGCCTGATTCGTTCCCCTGCAGATCAGCGTCCTTCATGGCAGGATGAGACTGGGCCATGGCCACACAAAGCTCCAAGCTTACATCATTCTGGACCCCAGAGGAAAGATTAGCATTTTCCTGTCCAGCATTTGTAGATAAAAATCTCAAGGAAAGACTCTGATTGGCTCTGCTTCATCACATGCTCATTCCTGTGGCAAGAAGCCACAACTGTAATTTACTAAGTCATCTGAGCCATAGGAGTGGAGGGGGTGAGGGGGTGTCACTTCTTCAAAGAGAAGAAGATGCTGTTATCAGAGGGGGAATGGGACGCTGTACAGATCAAAACAACTGGCATCCACCCTAGCAAATGACAGTTCTTAGAGCGTGATACATGCCATGATGTAGGTCAACACAGTGGGCTGTGAGAACCCACAGGAGGCAGCAGTCTAGCCAGGAAGCCTTCCTGGAGGCAGTGATGCTCTAGCTAGGTTTTAGATAATGAGTAGGAGGCATTCAAGGGAGAATAGAAAACATGGACAGTGTTTCAGGCAGACAGAACAGCAACATGTAGAAAGATGCAGAGAAGGAAGGTAGCATTATGGGCTGAATTGTGACTCCCAAAAATCTTTTTTTTTTTTTTTGATACAGAGTCTTGCTCTGTTGCCCAGGATGGAGTGCAGTGGTACAATCTTGGCTCATTGCAACCTCCATCTCCCAGGTTCAAGCAATTCTTCTGCCTCAGCCTCCTGAGTAGCTGGGACTACAGGTGTGCACCACCACACTGAGCTAATTTTTGTATTTTTTTGTAGACATGGGGTTTCACCATATTGGCCAGGCTGGTCTCGAACTCCTGACCTCAGGTGATTGGCCCACCTCAGCCTCCCAAAGTGCTGGAGTTACAGGTGTGAGTCACCAGCCTAGCACCCAAAATCATTTGTTGAAGCCCTAACCCCCAGTTCCTCAGAATGTGACTGTATTTGGAGATAGGGCATTTAAAGAGGTGATTAGATTAAAATGAGGCCCTTAAGGTATGCCCCAATCCAGTTTGACTGGTGTTTATTTAATTTTTTAGGAGACAGTCTTGCTCTGTCGCCCAGACTGGAGCGCAGTGGCACTATCTCAGCTCACTGCAACCTCCACTTCCCAGGTTCAAATGATTCTTGTGCCTCAACCTCCCAAGTAGCTGGGACTACAGGCATGCACCACTACATCCAGCTAATTTTTGTATTTTTAGCAGAGACAAGGTTTTGCCATGTTGGCCAGACTGGTCCTCGAACTCCTAGCCTCAAGTGATCCACCCGCCTCAGTCTCCCAAAGTGCTGGGATTACAGGTGTGAGCCACTGTACCTGACCTTGACTGGTGTCTTTATAAACGGAGGAAACTTAGACTCACAAAAAGATACCAGGGCTGGGTGTGCACAGAGGACACAATGAGAAAGCCCTCTGCAAGCCCAAGAGAGAGGCCTCGGGAGAAACCAAACCTGCCAACACCTTGATCTTGGACTTCCAGCCTCCAGAATTGTAAGAAAATAAACTTCTGTTGTTTCAGCCACTCAGTCTATGTTACTTCATTATGGCAGACTGATGTAGGTAGCATGATGCATTTAGAAGACCTGGCTGTTCCACCTTGCTGGGCTGCAAAGTACAAGGCAAGACTGGCAGGTTGTTGAGCAGGACAGTGTTAGAAGCACAACTTTGGTCTGGGGAAACACATAGTTTAGTGGAAATAAAAATAGCTCATGTTTCCTAAGAGTCCATTCTGTTAGACAGTGTGCTAAGCTCTTTACATGCATTAACTTGTTGAATTCTTACAACCATCCTGTAACTACTGTTATCATCTTCTCACTATAGTAGAGAAAACTGGGGCACAGAGAGGCTAAGCGACTTGCTGAAGATCACACAGCCGACAAGTGATGGAGCTGGGATGGAACCCAGGTCTGTCTGACTTAAGCCCTGAGAAAGAGGATACCCAAGATCTGGTGACTATCTGGAAGTGGGTTGTGGAAGGGGGACATGGAGAGCGACTGAGGTTTTCAGCCTGAGTACGTGGTGGTGCCACAGACTTTGGGGGAATAATAATGGCATTTTCCCCAAAATACTTTTTAAATAATGGCTACTATTTGCGTTTTTCTGAAAATATTCAGTGCTCATAGCTATTGTTACCATCGCAGCTTTGGGGAGGGTGGGGGCGTGTGCTTTTCGGACAGACTGTGTTCCTCCTCCTTGCTCTCCACTCCCAGGGCTCCTCCCCAACTATTCCTCACCATGACAATCCCTCCAAGCTTCTGTCCCAGGCCCACTTCCTCCTGGAAGCCCTCCCTCTGTTGTGGCTCAGGGTGGGTCCTCTGATACTTGTCTGAGTGTCTCTGAGTAGCTGCTTGGTCCCCTGGGGTAGTTTGTGTAGAGGAGAGAATCCCATTCATATTCATGATCTCCCTCCTTCCCTTTCTTGTCCCTCTTCCTCTAGAAATCCATGGCATCTTTGCCATCAGACCTCTTTGATGTTACCACCTGGGTGACAAGAGACCCCAGTCCTCACTTCTAAGCACTCTCAGGCAAATTTCAGCTTACCTAAAACCCAGTGACGAATTGGAGTGGGTGAAGCAATGGATGATGTCAGAGGCGGGACTCTGAGGCTGTGGCGCGCCTTCAGCACTGCTGCCTCAGGGGAAGGAGCTGTGAGCTGTACTGCCCTTAGCTTGCACCCCTTTGCTTCCTTCATATCTAGGGCCTGGCTTCTCTGAACCATGGGGGTTCTCATTTCCTCCCTGTGAGATTTGCAGAGTAAAGACTGGACTGATTGAATGTACAGACAACTCCTCCAGTCGGCCTGGAATCTGCTAAGGGGTAGGAACCGATTAGGCACCTACAGTGCTGGGCCTTGTACTGAGTACACCCAGGAGAAAAGGCGAGGAGCAGGCAGCCCTCTGTTCTGGGAGGGGACATCCCCTCCCCAGGCTGAGGGCAGGACAGGGAGGTGGGTGGGGAATTTGGGGCAGAGCCTGCTCCCACCTCCTGTGACTCCATATGGAGAGGGGCTAAGAGGTTGCCCCCCAACCTGAGGCCCAGGTCAGATCCAGCAGGGCACGCTGTTGGGATGGATTAAGGAAATACTCTGCCAGGGACTTGTAAGCAGCCGCCTCCTGACCACCTGCCCTTCTCTGCCCCGTTTCTGTCACCCTCTCACACACTGTCACACTTATTAAATGAGATAATCTAAGTAAAGCACTTAGCATCCTGATTGGCGAGCAGTGAGCGCTGGATAAATGTGAGCCCTGGATAAATGTGAGCCCCCTGCCCCCACCCACTCTGTCTGCACACGCTGCATGCATGGGCCCTGGCAGCAGCACTGTCATCCACCACCCATATGCCTCAACTTGTAGAGACTCGCAAACACACACTCACGGGGAAACCCTTATTCACATCATACACACCATCTCACCCCGCCGCTTTCCTTCTCTCCATTGAATTGCCTCAGCAGGCTCCTGGGCAGAGGATAAGAGGCCCCTGTGGCAAGGGCAGGACTGGGGAAGACACTTGCTCCCCATGAGCCAGACTGGTCCAGAGACCTAAATCTGAACGAGCTGGAGAAGGGGCCTGGGGCTGGCAGGAAGGATGATGGAGGATGCTGGAGATGAGCAGGCTGACCCCAGCCCCTGACAGGGACCAGGAGAAAACTGAAAGAGAGGGTGTCCAGGGCCAGGGAACGGGAAGGATGCAGAGAGGCACATCGAGCCTCCACGGGATCAAAGTAAGCTGGGAGCATGGGTCTGCAATGGCCATCCTTAACCCACAAGGCCTCTTCCTCCTCAAATCAGAAAGTAGGACCCTGAGGCTGAGCAGCCTAGGGCTCACCAGAGACTAAGAGGGCTAGAGAGGAAGGGAGCAAGGACTTTGCCTCTCCCCATCTCCACCTCCAAGTGTCATATATGAGAGCCCTTGGTCAGGGTCAGACATAGGCCTGGAAGAGACAGACAGCATACAGAAATAAACAGTTCTGGCAGCCTGGATCATCAGAAGAGTGGGAAAAGGGAGGGGAGCCTGGGCTCCAACACTCAATACCACCAGCACACGCCCACCATGGACTCCCTGCCCACATACAGCTCACACTCAATACCACCAGTACACGCCTGCCATGGACTCCCTGCCCACATACAGCTCACACTCAATACCATCAGCATACACCCACCACAGATTCCTTGTCCACATACAGACATACACAGCTCATACTTAACATCATCAGTACATATGCACCCTGAACTCCCTGCCCACATACAGACACACACAGCTCACACTCACTCAATACCATCAGCACACACCCACCACAGATTCCTTGTCCACATACAGACATACACAGCTCATACTTAATACCATCAGTACATATGCACCCTGAACTCCCTGCCCACATACAGACACACACAGCTCACCCTCACTGAATACCATCGGCACACACCCACCATAGACTCCCTGCCCACATACTGGCACACACAGCCCAGAGACATCATCCAGGTTGAGCAGACCATCTAACAGAGCACAGACACACACTGAGCCACAGAGTATTGACACCTCTCACCTATCTCTCATATCTGTATATGAACAGTACACACAACAGTGCCACACTTGCACTAGCAGCAAAGCACCCCAACATACACTGGACACACACTCAAGCAAAAGCCTAACAGAGCCAGCAGAGATTTTCCCCATGCCCATGTGGATAACCCAGACATTGACACGCACTTTCTTACAATGCAAATGTACACACACAGAGGTCCACATGCTGTCAGGGATATATACACACGTACACATGCACGAATGTGCCGACATGCAGACACTGCTCCTTCTATTCAGATAGTCCTGGGTTTTCTTGTCTTTCTCCCCACTGTCTTTCCCGATCTCTATTTCCATCCTGTATGTCTCTTCAAGAGTTATTAGGCAAGACCCCGTCAGTCCTTGGTGCTTCTCCATGGCTGGCCTCCTTGCCTCCCCAAGGATACAGGCACACACACATGCACATATGCACACACACGCACATATTGCACATGGTCATGGGATGTCCTGGGGAGCAGCCTTAGCTCACAGGGAGTTCTGCCATTCCTGGGCAGCAGGAAGAGAGGGTAGGGACTTCGCAGGATGACCCCACCCCCACCCCAGGACAAGGCCTCCTGGGTCCTTGTTGGACCTCCCAGCTGCTCTTACTGCTCTTGCTACTTATTGGCAATTCCAGACCGCCCTGTGCCTCTCCGGACACCTTTGCCTTGGCACATGCAGTTCTCTTCGTAGAATGCCCTCTCTGCCCTAGCTGTCACTTTTCAATTTCATGGATCAATTAAAAACTTCAAAAGAAAGTTTGGGGAATGATCGAAGGTTGCTAAGTTTTCATTTCGTTAGTAAAGATATTTAAAATATAACTACCATCCTCTAACCACCATCATTTCATAAAAAGGACGCTTTAATACCAACAAAGTAGGAAGGGCATAATCTCAGGATAAAGGGTAATCCTTTACATTGAACACATTTAGCTTTACGTAAAACCCATTGTGTTGTCCTTTTTCTCATTTCACCCCACAGACCACTGCAAACTTTATCACAGGTCAGTGTTTTGAACCACGGAGTCCTCAGCTCACACTGGGCCTCCTCCAGGAAGCCTACCCCACAGCCTCACCCCGTCACCCCTGGCTCACCCCAGCACTGGCCACTGTCTGTGGGACTCTTGCACTCTGCACATATAGCCACAATCATTATTGTTTACCGAGGGCCCACCCAGTTAAGCGCTGCTAGGTGCTTAACTCGGATTATCCCATTTTATCCTCGTAACCCTGAAAGGTGAACATTTTACAGATGAGAAACCATAAGTGGCTTCCCCCAATCCTGTACCCCCTGCTGGAGGCCTGATTGCTGGAGGGTGGTGGAAAGAATCACAAAGACAGATCTGGCTGTCGATCCAGGCTCTCCGTCCCTACTTGTATGATTTGGGCAAGTCACTTCACCAATCTGGGTCTCAGTTTTATCATCCACGAAATAGGAACAATAATACCTACTTGGCAGCATTATCCTGAGGGAGTGCATGTAAATTTCCCAAGATGGCATATGGCACTTAGAAGACACTGGAAAATGGGGGTTAGGCCCCCTCCCACATTCTCCATTTTCCCCTCCCAAAGCCCAGTGACTTTCTCTACACCTCATTCCCCAATTGTCTATCTTCCTACCTCTCTTTCTCAGGCTCCTGTGTTAAACTCTATTGCTTGTCCCCATTGTAAAAATGTAAAAGTGGGAGTGGCCCAGGGAACAAGCCTTGGCCCTCTTCTTTCTTCTATCTAGTCTCCCTCACCATTCTGCCCCATGGCTTTAACTTTTTTCTGTTGTTTTTCTTTCTTTCTTTCTTTTTTTTTTTTTTTTGAGACAGGATCTTACTCTGTCACCCAGGCTGAAGTACAGTGGTACAGTCATGACTCACTGCAGTCTCAACTTCCCAGCTTAAGCGTTCACCCACCTCAGGTTCTCAAGCAGCTTGGACTACAGGCTGTGCCACCACAGCTGACTGATTTCTATGTTTTGTAGAGGAGGGGGTCTCACTATGTTGCCCTGGCTGGTCTCAAACTCCTGGGTGCAAATGATTAGCCCCAGCCTCCCGAAGTGCTGGGATTACAGGCATGAGCCACCGCATCCAGCACCCACTTGGCTCTAAATATCATCTACACATTGACTCTAAAATATAAATCTCCAGTCCTGATCTCTTCCCAGGATCCAAACCTATATATTCAACTGCCTACTTGACACCTCTCCATATGGCTTCATGGATCTCCCAGACTTAGTAAATATGAAACAGAGACTTGATTCCTCTCACCCCAAACCATTCCTCCACCAGTCGTCCCATCTCAGTAAGTCACACCATCATGGCCTAGTTGCTCAAGTCAAAATCATGTTTACCTCCTCTCTTTCTCTCACCCCTCACCTACAACCATCAGCAAATCTCGCTGCCTCTATCTCAAAACATTAACATAACCCAAACCCTTCCTTTGTGTCCACTTCCATCACTGTCACCAGAGCCTGAGTTCCCTTCATCTCCTATCCAGTTTACACCAATAACACCCTAACTGGTCTTTCTGCACCAACTTTTACTCCTTTAAAAGACTACTTTTAGGCTACATCTTTTAATCAGGTATGTGAGTCCTTCTACATTGTCATTTTTCAAAATTGTCTTGGTTATTCTAATTCCTTTGCATGTTTGTATCATAAATTTTAGAATGAGCCTGTCATATTAACAACAAAGACCTGCAGGGATTTTGACTGAGGTTGCTTTGAATCTATAGATCAATTTAGGCATAGTGGACATATTAACAATGTTGAGTGTTCCAATCCATGAACATAGTCTATTGTTCCATTTATTTAGCCCTTCTTTATTTCAACAGTGGTTTACAATTTTCAGTATAGAGGTCTTACATGTCTTTTACTAAATCTGTTTCTAAGTACTTAATGTTTTTACATTGTTATAAATTAATTTTTCTTCAAGTTTAACTTTTCCAATTGCCTACTGCTAATATATGGAAATACAATTATTTTTTATATATTGAATTTATATCCTGCATATGTTAAATTCCCTTTTTAGTTCTGGTAGTTGTGTTAAGGCTGTCTTAGGATTTTCTGCATAAACAATTATGTTGTATATAAATAAAAGCAGTTTTATCTCTTTCTTTCCAGACTTTATACCTTTTATTAATATTTCTTTTTCTTGCCTTATGGAGCACTGTGTAGGACTTCAGTGCCTTCAGGGCCGTGTCGAATAGAAGTAATGGGAGCATCTTTCCCATGTTCCTAAAGAGGAGAAAAATGTTTATTCTTTCATCATTAAGTATATATAAGCTGTAGGTTTTTAGGGATATCCTTTATCAGGCTGAGGAATTTCCTTTTTATTCCTAGTTTGTTGAAAGGGTTTTTGTTTTTTGTTTTTTCAAACCATAAGTAGGTGTTAAATTTTGTCAGATGCTCTTTTTCTACATCTATTGATGACCTTATGGTTTTTCTGCTTTGTTTTATTAATGTGATGAATTAAATTGTTGGTTTTTAAAAAGTTAAGATTTACATTCCTAGAATAAACTCCTCTTAATAATAATGTATTATCCTTTTAATGTATTGATATATTTGAATTGATAACCTTTTGTTAGGGATTTCTGCATCTTTGTTCCTGAGTGATATTGAGCTATAACTTTCTTTTACTGTAATACCAGATTCTGCATCAGAGGTGTGTTAGATTAAAGGTTGCTGCAAACTCTTTGCTACTCCCCTATTGGGAAGCAGAGTCTAATTCCATTCTCTTAGAATCTGAGCCACCTTAATGACTTGCTTGACCAATAGAAGTGCACTTCCAGGTCAGGCGTGGTGGTTCATTTTTATAATCCCAGCACTTTGGGAGTCCAAGGTAAGTGGATCGCTTGAGGTCAGGAGTTCAAAACCAGCCTGGCCAACATGGTGAAACCCCATCTCAACTAAAAATACAAAACATAGCGAGCATGGTGGTGCATACCTGTAGTCCCAGCTACCTGGAGGCTGAGGCAGGAGAATCGCTTGAACCCAGGAGGCAGAGGTTGCAGTGAGCTAAGATCATACCTCTGTACGCCAGTTTGGGTGACAGAGTGAGATTCCAGGCCTCTTGCAATACTCATACTTGGAGACTCAAGCTGCTATGTAGAAAATCCAACCACCCTGAGGCTGCCGTGCTGTGAGGTAACCTAAGCTTACTGAGAGGCCACCTGGAGAGGAGAGAAAGATGCCTAGTCAGTCTCCAATTGTTACATATCACAGATACCCTTGAATCACCCAGCCAAGACCCCAAACATCATAGAGCGTAGATTAGCCATCTTCACTGTGGTCTATCAAAATTCCTGACCCCAGGACCATGAGATATAATAACAACAAATTATTGTTTTAAGCCCCTACTTTTCAGCATAGTTAGCTGTGGAGAACTAAATAACCAGCAGGAGGATTACATTGGGCTCATAAAATTAGTTGGGGTATTTTCTCTCATATATTTTCTGAGAATTTGTGTATGTTTTGTATCATTTATTCCTCAAATATTTGATAGAATTTACCAGTGAAACCATCTGGGTGGGAAATTTTTATATTATGAATGCAATTTCTTTAATATATATTGTTTTCCAGACTTTCTATTTTTTCTTATAGACTAATATTTATAAATGCCAACAAATTATATCACTCCCCTTATGAAAGCTCTCAATGGTTTTCCTTTGCACAAAAAATAAAACCAAAGTCCCTTCTACAACCTATTTGTGATCTAGTTCCTACCTACTTTTCTGATCTCACCTGGAATCACATTTCTAATATTTATAGGGCTGATTCCTTAATATCATTCATTCATTCATTCATTCAGTTTATTAGTTGTTAATTTAGTTAGAGATGGGGTCTTGCTCTGTCACCCAGGCTGGAGACACAATCATAGCTCACTGTAGCCTCAAATTCCTGGGCTCAAGCAATCCTCCTGCCTCAGCCTCCCAAAATGCTGGGACTTAATATCATTTAGATTTCAGTCCAGGTGTCAACTCTTTAGGGAAGTCTTTAGGCCAAGTCAAAATACCCCCCTCAATTGCTCTGTTTCATATTATCTATTTTAAAACTTTTATATCACTTATCATTATCAGACATTATCTTCATTGTGAGTTAACTCATCTATTATCTCCATGTGCTCACCACACCTTTTAGAATTTCAGGTCCATGTAGGCAGGGACCTTGCTGGTCTTATTCATGGCTATGTGCCGGGAGCCTAAAACACATGGCAATAGAAGGTGGTAACTACGTATCTGCTGAATCGTTGGCTTGTTGTGCTGGCCCCCAGCCCTGAGCTCTGCTGTGGTCAGTCCCCAGACATGGATAGCATCAGGTAAAGGAATGGGTAGAGTTTCCAGTGTCCACACCTCCGCGGTTTTTTTTTTCCTCCTACCAGCATCTGACTCCAGCCTGGCTCTCTTGTGCATCATCAGCAGATGGGTGGCATCTTCAAGGCCATTTAGAAGAAGGGATCCAAGTGTAGCACCTGGATACAAAGCTGTGGCTACTGGTTCTAGTTCAAAAGCCTCTGAGTCCATGAGTGTCTTTGAACAAATCACTTCTCCCGTCTCTCATCCAACACATTGTAGGTGCTCAATCATTCCCCAGTAAAGATCATGTCCATCCTCACATTTATATAGTTCTAACTTACCCAATATCCTTGTTGCAGATGAGGAAACTGAGGCACAGAAAGGCTAAGTAGCTCCACCAATGCCACAGAGTAAAAAACTGGAAGAGTTGCAGCTCATAGATTTCCCTCTCAATTTGTGATCCCACCAACAAGGGCATCAATTTTGGAAATTAACAGCTGCAAATGATGGCATCAAACTGGCCGCCCCAGCAGCCCTCCAAAGTGCATCTCCAATTCAGGTTTATCTTTATTAAGCAAGTAATTCATTACTGGGCAGTAAGCATTCACATCAGAGCGAGAATATTAAAAAAGTAATTATATTTTTCACAGCGCAGCTTTCTGGGTAAATTGTATGCAAATTGCTGTCTAAATCAGACTGGCAGATCCCGTGCAGGTTCGGCACTATTTCGGGGGATATTCGGGAGGTTGGACTAGTCATTCTCGGCCCACTTTAGTAAGTGTCTAGCACAGAGTCTGGCATTCAGATAGAGAAGGTTTAAAAATAATAGGCTGTATTATTTTTTAACTCCATCAAGCTTTGGTTTCCTCATCTGTAAAATGGGGCTCCTCCTAGCATTCAATAAGGGAGTAGAGGGTACAGTCTCCAGCATAGGACCGGCCTGGCATGGACGTAGAAGGCAGGTGACTTGGGAAATGGCAAGACAACTTCAAGGAGGACCACAGGGTTGTATCAATGAAGCACTGATACCTATGTTCCCAGAGAGAGGGTCGAGAGAGCTGCTGGGTTAGGGCAGGGGGTGCAGGGGTAGGGCAGTGGGTGCTGGTAAGGGGCCAGGAGGCCTGACTTTCTTCTCGTCCTGGCTCAGCCACCAAGTCATGTGTGACCTCAATTCCTCTGGGTTATGCTTAATACACAGCCATCTTTAACAATGGTAACCATCATCCACCAGGTGCACAGAACCGCCATTGCTCCCAGGTCACACTGACCTCTAACCTGTAGGAGCTAGAAGTCCCATGCTGGAAAACAGGGGCTTCAAGAGCAAAGGCATCAATCCTCTCAGTTTACAGATGGGAAAAATAGCCCCGAGAAAGGTATGAGTGACTCAGGGTCACACACCAGGTAAGTGATAGAGTCCGAACCAGAAACCCAAGCCAGAGCAGCTCCAGCATGCACTGTCAGTACCTATCTTGCAATGGGCACGGCCTGCACTGGAAGCTGTAAAGCATGGTTTGCACATGTGGCTTTATCTCAGGGTTGGGATGGGATCCTGGGCTTGGGACTGAGACAGGTTATGTCCCAACAGAACCTTAGTTTCTTCACTTGTCAAATGAGTCAGTTGGGAGAGACATCTCTATGGACCCCTCCCATGAGGCTTACTAGGTAGGATTTTTGATGACATCCTTTCCCTTCCCCTAGGGCAAAAACTCTGAGGACACCCAGGACTGCCCAGAGAACTAGGGGCAGAGGTGCTGGGCCTGGCTGATGGCTTCTTTATGCCAGTTCCCAGCCTACCTTGCCCACACACTGGCCACTGGCTGGCAGTGATGGTTTAGGAAGATGCACAGTGCCCCCTTGTGATGGGGGCCACCTGCTACAGAGCTCCAACAGCCCAGGTCACAGGGCCAAGGCTACCCCAGAGACCATCTCCAATAGGCCCACACAAAGGCACAGCACCAGCACACAGAGCCGTTGGGGGCTGTGGCTATGCCTGGAGCTACAGTCACTAAAAATCCAGCCCCATTCAGACTCACACTCAGGCTGGGACACACAGCTACACCCATGGGACTCGCAGACAGGAACAGGTGTCCACAACAGTCTGGCTAGATATGGCTATACTTGATCACACGTTGACACATAGACACCCACAACACCCAGCCACAGTTAAACCTTGGATAGTCACCCAGCAGCGGCGCACCACAGACACCACATTACCCTATCACGCCCAGACACAGGCCCCTCTGGGAGACCAGGTGCCTCCTCTCTGGCCCAGCTCTTACCCTCAAACCTTCACCTGTGAAGACCGTCGATTCCTCATTCCTGGGGCTACTAAAAAAGTCTTCCTGCATCCCTGGCACGTCGGTTCGCAGGCTGCACACACAAGCACCTGCTTCTGTGCATGTCCAGACACCTGTTGTGGCTGCTTCTATATCGGGGAGGACCTTCTGTTCTCCTGTCTTGTTCAACCGTCGCTTTCGAGCATCCAGTCCTGCAGGAGATTTCAGAGACCAATCAAGGCACAGCTCCTGCCTTCTCCCCACCTTGACATCTCTGAGACACAGCCCCAGCAGCCAGCAACCTCAGGCCTCACCAGTCAGGCCTCCTCCCACACCTTTCTCTGAGGCCAGGTCTGGGTGGGTTTAGGGATGAGCATGGGCTTGTGGAGCTTTCTTCAGGCTGTGAAACCTTCCCAGGCATTGGAAGTTTCCTTTATGACTGGCCTTTCTCTAACTTGTCTTTCTAGAAGAAATGCAAGGCTCCCCTGGAAGCCTTTCCTGACCATGCTGGCAGTACTGGCCCCTGGATACAGCCATGGTCAAGCTTTGACCCAGGAGTCAGGAGCACCAGGTCGAAATCCTGGCTCCTATTCTAATTTCCTGGGTGACCCTGGGCTCATCTAGTTTTTTTTCTGGGCCTCAGTTTCTCCTTCTGCACCATGGGGGTGGGACGGGAGGATAGCATTGAACTGAGCTTAAATGGACTGTCCAGTCTCATATTTCTCAAGCTGTGCTTTCCCCAAAGACCAGGGCTGTTGACTGAGGGAGGCAGAGCCAGACCCCACTCCCTGGCCACCTGCGCTAATGTTTTACCCCTACTCCGGGCTGCTGACTGCAGACACCCCTGGTAGAGGCAGAGCAGAACAGTGGAAAGCGCAATGTCATCTGAATCAGAGAGAGCTGCGGGCACCCTGTGCTGCTCGAGGGCAGGGTCTGGACTTGCAGCTTCGTCAGCAGGGCCTGGTGTGCAGGAGTAGCTCGACAAACATTTGCTAAATCAAAACCAATGAACTCCTTCCTAGCTATGTAGCCTTGGGCAGGCAATTTTCTGTGTCTGAGCTTCACTGTCCTCCACTGTAAGACGGAGATAACAGCTCACCCCGGTTATCCGAAGTCATGAGGATCCCTCGAGACATTGCATCCTTCCAGAAGGCACAGCTGTCAACCCAGCCGGTGCCCAGCCAACAGGTCCCTCTGCTTTCTTTCCCTTCAAGCCTGCGTTCTCACTTGGCTGACCCAGGAGCGGGACTCCCTAGAGCCCGCCGGCCTTGGGGAAGAAGAGCTTGCCACAGGAACGGATGGGAAAGCAGACAGAGGAGGGGCATGCGTGCCAGCATCCCGGAAATGAGCTTGGCTGGGTGGCATCAGCCTGCTTCTCACTCTTGCCACACCGAAGGCCCCATAAGGCTCTGAGCAGGCAGCTGTGCTAGGAGGAAAAGAGAAGGAGGCTAACCCCTTCACCCACAGATACCTGGAATCCTAGCCCTAGAGGTAATGAGTCACCAAGTGTCCACCAAGAGAAGGGATCCCCTCTGCAGAAGCCCCTCAGTCCTCCCCAGAGATGCTTGCTCAGTGCCTCTTAAAGCTGTGCATTCCCTGGCCAGGGAGCCCTCACTCTGCTGAGCTAAGCCTGCTCCCAGGCTGCCTGAGTGCACCTGCTCCTTCTGCTCACGACAACCCAGGACATGCAGACCAGCCAGGTGCCCTGCCCCAGCCTCCACCTCCTAGTCCTCTGCGGGCCAGACAGCAGTTCAGCTGTTACTTCTACCACATGGGGCCGAAACCTCTCACCCTCTCTGACATGTCCCTGTGTATCTAGGTACATGCACACATGCACTCCTACGGGGCCCCCCAGGATCCAGTCCATCTGGAAGGACACAGCCAGCCTCCCCTGCACAGGGACTGCTCCCCTCCTCTCCTAAGTCACCACTGCTGCAGGACTGCCTTGAAAGACAGAGAGCAGGGGAAGGTAGGGGGCTTGGAAGGATGCGTCTCCCACTGAGAGCCCTTCCTCTTCCCCACCCCCTGCCTTCTGCCACTTTCCTATGTCAGGGCCATGCTGATGACACCAGAGAATCCATCAAATGCCACCCCCATGTCAGGTCATGTCACAACATAATTAAAGCATTAGATCTTTGTGATGAAGCAGTTGCCATCAATTCTGAGAGTGACTGATCCAATCTACAGAAAGGGAAAATTTCTCTCCGCCTGCCACAATTGCCACAGCTGGCTTCCCCTCCCTGAGAAGGGAGTTGGCAGTGCTTGTTCTATTTAGGGCTCCAGACCTCAGTCTGGGAGGCAGGAACTGAACCATGTAGGGGGAGGGCCAGCCTTGGGGTGTGGGCCCGTCCTGCCTCTGGGCCACTGGAGAACAGCTGTGCCTGGAGGCCTGGGACCCCTTCAGGCCCAGTCACCAAGTCACTCTGTGACTTTGGGAAAGACCCTCCCCACCTCTGGATGTCAGTGACCTCTTCTGGAAATGAAAAAATTAGGAGGGGGAGGTTTGACGAGTGGGAGGAAGGTGACTTGGTCTTTAATGACCACAGAGGTCAAAGCAGCAGGAGCATGGGGCCAGTGGCTCAGGTTCTGATCCCGACTGGCTGTGCAGCTGTGGTCAAGTTAGCTCTTTTCTCCTTCCCCTTACCCACAGGAGAGGAAATTATTCCTGCTTCACAGGGATCTGGGGGAAATTAAAGGAGACAGGGAATGTGAAGGCCTAACAGAAAGGAAATACCCCAACCTCTTGGCATCCCAGCCCTATGCCCTTCGGCTCCTGGCAAGCTCTCGGGCCCAAGATATTGGCCAAGGGCCTGGAGATTTAGGTCTGGCTTTTTTTTTTTTTTGGCTCAGGACTACTAAGTGTAGACACAAAAATACTGGGACTGCAGTGACAGAGGACAGATAGAAGAGATAGCACTGGCAGGGACAGAAAAATTGTCTGTGTCACTTCTGAGCTGATGTCACCATCAGGAGGTCTAGTGCAGGAGGAACAGGAGCAAGGTCTATGGGAATGAGAGGCCAGGGCTGACCCAGGAGACAGGGAGAAGCACTGGGCCAAGACCGCCAGTCTGTGGCTGGCACAGCAGGTGAGAACCGGGCAAGTGGCAGAGCCTGCAATCTAAGGCGGGTGTGGGGGAGGTGGGGACAAAGGCAGAAGCAGGGAGACAAGAGTGGGGCCACTGCAGTGACCCAGGCAAGAGATGATAGTGGCTTGGACTGAGTTTCGTGAGGGGTTGAGAGATAACTCCAAGGTCTTTGGTCAGAGTCGCTGAAGAGTTACCATTTATGGAGCTGCCACTTGTCAAGTTTGGGTTGATTGTGGGAGAAGAAGGTTAGAGGTGGGAATTCAGGGTTTGGTTAAAGTCTGAGATGCCTAATAGCCATCCAGGTGGAAATGAGCAAACCAGTACATGCACAGTCTGCAGCTCAGGGCAGAGGTCTGTGCTGAAGAAATGTACCTGAGACTTGAGAGTCACTGGCAGAGAGTCCCTAGAACCATGAGCTTAGAGGAGATGCCTCAGGAAGTGAGCACAGGCCAAGAGAAGAGGGATAAGGACTGAAGCTAGAGTACTAACTGCAACATTGAGAAGAAGGGGAGCTGAGGAGGAACTAACAGTAGAGGCTGAGAGGGCTTGGTCAGGAAGGGAAGGGAAAAACCAGGCCAGTGTAGTGCCCTAGTTGAAAGGGTTTCAGGGAGGAAGTGATCATCTGCCTTAAGGATAATGGCAGCTCAGGTAAGATAAAGATTTAGAACTGGCTGGTAATGACGTAAATATTGGTTTAATGAACACACAGGGAATAAACTGAAAACCCGTCGACAGAACTGGGGTGTTAAATGAAGTCTGGAATGGGACCTGGACTTGTGGTTAGAGAATAAGGTGATCTCAGTTCAGCAATAGCCAAGGAGCCTTGGGGTCAAATATCCAGGGCCAGGTTGGATCCCCTAACCCCCTCCAACCTCAGGCCAGGCAGGATCAGTCCTGGGAACTGGGGAGGAGATCCACTCCTGGTGAGTCAGGCAATGGCGACTATAGAGGAGAGTGGGATTCAGAGGCTGGGTGGAGCCTGAAGGTTGAGTCTAGACCACAGATTCAGAGTCAAGAGGCAGAGTTTAGATGCCACAAGCCTGCTGAGACGTATTCTGTGCCAGGTACTGTGAAAAGCATAGAAGGGAGACTCCAAAGGCATAAAACAAGGTCTTTCCCAGAGACTCCTGTCTAACGGGGAAAAGACACAGTGGATGGATAAGCGGAACACACGATAGTGGTACATGCCATCCTTGTACAATTCTTTTAAGTGCCCTGACAAGCTCCTGAAAACCAGCTCCTACCTGGACCCATGGAAAGAAAATCACCTTACATCCAAAGGGCTCTTCCCTGCCATCTAGGTTTGAAGTCTCTGGTTTCTGACCTTACTTCTTAATGCTCCTGTTTCTGGCTTGATCCTCTGGATATGACCCTTGGAATCCACTTAAGCCCTGTCGCTTTAAGGAAGTCATTCAGTCATTTACACAGGCCCCTAAAGGTGGGCTGCACACTCCAACCAAGCCCCTGGCTGGCCTCTGGACACCCACAGCTTGCTCTGACCTGCCCCCATTGCAGGCCTGTCCTGGTCCTGCTCCCGTTGTAACAGTATATGGCAGACAAACCGACAGCAGTAACTTCACTTAAGCATACCCTGAGAATTACCCCATGTGGGAGATGTACTCGAATGTGTGTTTGGAGCTCTGAGCTAAGGAATCCAGGAGTGGCCAACCAGGAGATTCATTCTTTACGAGGAACATCTGAACCCCCAGCCTGTTCCATGTAATGCAAGCTCTACAGGGGATCCAGGCCCTTTGTTTTGGGTTAAAGGAAGAGGGCCGGGTGGAGGTATTAGCAGGAGGGTGCTAAGGGAAGGTGCTATCTAAACTGCATGCTTTCCACAGGTGATGGTGGTTCTCCATCCAGCCTACCCTGCTAGCCTGCCCTGTGTGTCAGTTCCCACTAACCAAACTCCATGTCTTGCTGGCTGGCTGGCTCTGAGTCTCTTCCTTGGCCTCTTGAACCTGATGCCCTCCCTACTGGAGTGAATAGGGGTCTGGCATGACAATGAGATGTCTCAGGATCCTGGCTTTCTCGGTCACAGAACAAGCCCCTCCACTCCAGGCAAACTCAGTCAAGGGACCCTACTCTAGGCAGCTCCTTCAGGCTCAATCCCCAGCCCCCAAATCTGCACCATAGTTGAATCTGAGCTCCTATGCCTTTGGGTCTGCTCTGCAAAGAGCTGGTTCTCCTTCCTGGCCATTTGACCTCTCTACTCAACTCTGGGCCCCTCCCACTCCCATCCCCTTGAGCAGCACTCCCACCCTACCTGACCCAGCCCCAAGGCTGGAAGACAGATAGGCTGTGTCCTAGCAGTGCAGGGTGAGGTGGGGTGGGCAGTAGCTGTGGGAGCACAGAAGGGAGAAGAAGTGATTTTAGCCCAGGGGCTCTGAGGCTACTTCCTGAACATGGTGCATTTAGGCTGGTGGGGGCTGGGGGCTGGGGTGTTGGACAAGTGCGGCTATCATTGTTGGGGCCACAGGAAGCCATCCTGGAGAAGGGGTGAGCATGGGCAAAGGCACAAGGTGCCAGGGAGAGGTATGCTTGGGAAATGGAGTAGTGAGAAGCCTCTCAGGGATGGTGGGGTTGGTGCCCAGAGAGAGAAGGCTGGAAAGGGGGTAGGTTACAGCCACCAGCTACAACCTGGAGCTGCCAGGTGTGGCTTTAAGCAGGAAGTTCCCACCTCCTCCCACTGCCACAACCAGCCCTGAGATGGGCCAGATGCCTAGCAAAGACCTTTTGAGCTGCCCAGGTCTGGTGTTCCTGGCTCAGTGACCCAGTGCCTTCCCTCCAGGAGACACCTCAGTCAGTCTCTGAAGGCCCTTCCAGGTCCCTCAGGTTAAGATAAAGGTTGAGTCTCTGAATAACTTACTGTGGCCTGCATTGCCCTCTTAGCCTAGTGCAAGGGTCATGGAGGTTTAGGGAAAAAAGTGGAATCAAAAGCTTAAAGATGATCTTAAAGATGATCTTCTCTTAAGGAAGAGAAGCAGAAGGGCGGGACTCCTGGCTTCTGTCTGGAGAATTGGGCTGGAGGAAGGGAGTCACTGGTGGGACAGGGGTTGGGGAAGAGGACACACAGACCTCAGGACACAGAATTGGGACTGGGACAGATCTCCAGGGCATCCGGGTCACTCCTGTACAATGCAGGAGCCCCTTCTCATCCTCTTTACCAAGTGACTGTCCAGCATCCACGCGCACGCCTCCACTGACGGGGCACCCACTCTCTTGAAGTTGGCTCTCTTATTCTTGGACAGCTCTGCGTTCTCCTAGGTCTCAATCTGCAGTTCCAATCAAGGTCAGAGCTCTGTGCTCCTAGGCTCCACAGAAATGATTCCCTTTCCTCCTTCACGCTACAGCCTTGCAGAGATTGAAGAATGGTGACCTTGATGCCTGCCCTCTGAGGATTGTCTTTTTTATGAGGCTGCTGAACCAGCTTGGGGCCATCCCTTGGGTTTGTGGTCAAGTCTCAAATCTTGGGTCACCACCTGGAGGGTGTGCAGAGTGGTGTCTGTGCCTGTGTGCCCATATGTATGTGTGCCTTGCACTCCATGCACACTTGTGGCTGGGGAGTTGCAGGTGTGCAGACTAGCTCTGTATGTGTGTGTAGGAAAAGCATTACTTCCTATGAGCCTGGGCTGTGGCGGTGTGTGAGTGAGCACATGGCCATGTGTGATTATTTATGACAGTGGCTGCGTGTGGGTAGGAGCGCATGACAGTCTGTGAGTGAAGGGCTGTGTGTATATGATAAACAGTCATCACAAGTGTGAGTGTGCAAGTGTGATTTTGCACACGAAGGAATTGCCATACATGGATATGACCAGCCAGGTATGTGTGGGTTTTTGACACTGATTAGATTGCCGCTGAGTGTCTGGTTGTGACTGTGTGTGAAGAGTATATGTGTGACAGATTGCAATTTAATGCATATGTGAGACTGTGTTTGTGACAGATTGTAATTTAATGTGCGTGTGAGACTGGCTGAGGCCGTGAGTGTGTGAGAGACTGGTTGCATGCGTGACTATGCACCAGTGTGTGAGGATGTGGTTGTGTGTACGTCCTTGGATATATCGGTGTAGCTGTGTGTCAGCTAATGGCTGTGTGTGCTTCTGTGGCTCCGTGTGTGTGACAATGCAGTGCATGATTGGGACTCCAGTGTGTGTGTGTGTTTGTGTGTGTGTGTGTGTGTGTGTGTGGTAGTAGTTAAGTGCAAATGAAGGTGCCTGTGCATGGAGGTGGAGGTGGGAAGGGCAAGGACAGTGCAGGATAAAAAGGGGACTCGCTCCAAAAGGTCTCCCCAACCCCATTTTAATCAGAAACAGAGCAGCTGTTAGTCTGAATAGACACTGCACAACGGCAGACGTCTTAATCTCTTCTGCATTGTGATTCACTCGGCGAAGCCCTATTACTCAGCTTTTGATAGGAGCTTACTTGTCTCAAGTGTTTTCATTATTGCCCTAATACTATCTATTAACATACTGGAGGGAGCTCGCTGCTGTCTGGAGCTGGCATCACTGGGCTTTTAAAGATTATGGGCCTTGCAAATACATAACATTTTACTGCCTTGCAGACGTAATTCATTTGGGGTAGGGGGGAGCTCACGTAAACAGATAGGTAAATAGATAACGGAGTGGGAGAGAGAGGGCGCTGGAGGGAGAAAGAGAATCCAGGATTCAAACGCGGCTGGCGTCTCTAGCTCAAATAATCATCTTTTGGGAGGAGGGGCCAGACAGACATCTGTCTCACTGGGGGCAATACTAGCCTCAAGTCCTTCAGCCCTGGGCGTCCTGGGGTGGAGGTACAGCATGATCCCACTTGAGAAGTAAGACCGTGGGCTTCTCTAAGGGGTGCTCAGAGGTGCAAATTGGAGCAAGATGCAGGAAGATCAAGAGATCAGGAGTCCAGGGGCCCATGTTCCAACCCCAGTTCTGCGGCTTAGTTGCTGGATGACCTTTGTTCCCATCTCCTAACTGCAACACAAGAGTCTGAATTAGATGATCTAAAAAGCCAGCTCCAAAGTTCTCAGTTCTAGTTCCAGCCGTGCTTGAATCACAGCAATCAGGTTTAGTTCCAACAACCTGGAATCCTGAGGAAGAAGTGGCTGAAGCTATGGCATCTACAACACCTAGAACAGGCAAAAAGCAAGAGTCCTCTAGTCTAACCACCACCTCCCTTTAGCATTCCTGCTGTGTGAGAGCAGACCTATAGGGACAGGGATCTCACTGCTTTCTTTTCCTTTTTACAACATCTATTTCCTTGAAATAATGGAGACATAAAATGAACACATTCATATAAGCTCCCCCCAAACTAGAAATTGCAGCATCTGTCAATCAGAAAAATTTAAGGACTTTCTAGAAGATAAAAAGCAGAGAGAATCAGATTTACAGAGGAAACCAGAACCGTTAAATCAGAGCAGAAGAAATTGGCTAAAGAGATGTAAACTGTTCTTTTCAACAGAACCTTGGAGAAACTCCAAGTACAGGGAAGAGAGAGCAGACCACAGCACAACCATCAGGTAAGGACAATTGAATAAGCCAACGGGCCAGCTCGCCTCTTCTCTCCCAACATACACAGAATGGCTGGCTGTAGCTTTTGTCTCCGATCTTGAAGCCTGGTGAGCTGCATTCTGAGCAAAATGAAGATCATCTCAGGAGGAGTAGTAAATGGTTACACTGGTGGCAATGAACCACATCTCTGGATATTCACAGCCTTGTGGAGTCCCATACACATTGACCTTGCAATCTGCAATTTAACTTGCTTTCGGTCAATGGGTCCTTAGCAAAGCATACTGCAAGCTGGGGCTGGGTAAGACCTTGCACACTGGAACCTGTCCTCCTGGGGCTCGGCCACCGTTCTGTAAGGAAGTCCACCCTAGCCTCCTGGAGAAAGGCTCTGGAGAATTCAAAGCCATGTGGAAAAAGAGGCCACCTAGTGGAAAAACTAGGTTCTTCAGCAGACCGCCAGCATCAAGGCCCCAAACTTGTGAGTGAATCCTTCTCAGACCTTTTCACCCAATCCAGCCCCAGCTGAATGCAGCACCATGAGTAAGGCAAGCCAATGCCACGTGGAACCGAAGAATAAGCCCAGGAAACTCATTGAATCAAAAGAAGTAATAAATTACTGTTGTTTTAAGGCACTAAGTTATGGAGAATTCTGCTATGTGGTACTAGATAAATGATATAGGAAGGATGACTGTCTGGGTGTTGAGGCCGGAGAAGCAGAACTGAACTAAATTACTGCAATGGATGTGAGAAAAGGGGGAAAAAGCAAAGCCAATGAGACAGTGCGGTTCAGGACTTCACACACGGAGTAAAGTCTGCCTTACTTTGGCAATCAAGAGGCCTGCCTGTGTGCTGTTCCTCATTCTTCCTCCCACTCTCCCTGGCACAGAGCTGCAGGCAGCTCCCTCCGAGGAAAAGGCCCATCCTGGAAGCAAGTCTATACAAAGAGGAAAGAAAGTAACACTGGTCTCCTAAATATGTTCATCCACCTAGTTTTTAATTTCTAAACATGAACGACCACCATGGATCACCAGTTATCGGAAGCAAATCAAGAATATGAGAAAGACCAAGATGAAAAACCAGAATGATTCATCCTAGAGGAAATGGAGATAACGTGGGAGGCAGAAGGGAGCTTTAAAGGAGTTCTTGGTCGTATCTTCACAGAGACCGGGAACAAATTTTCTTTAATGAAATAAGAGTAGATTGTTATGGAAAAGAAGCTATCAAAAAAGAGGAAATCATCCTTGAAAATTAAAACAGGAAGGCAAAGTCAAAGAAATCTCCTAGAAGGTAGAGTGAAAATACAAAGAAATAACAAAATATAAGAAAATTAAAGACCTAATATTTGCCTTATAGGGGTTCTAGGCTGAGATAACAGAGAGACTAGAGGTGATGAAATAATTTAAAATATAATTTTTAAAGTATATTCCAGAACTAGAGAAAGATCTGAGTCCTCAAACTATAAAAAGACCCACCAAATGCTAAGCCGAAAACACTGAAAAGACACACATCCTGGTGACATTTCTAAATTACAAAATAAAAACAAAATTCTCAATGCTTCTGCTTATTTTGAACCTACAATTCTATATCAGCCAAACTATCAAGCATGAAAGCAAATCCAAGATATTTTCAGATAATAAAGGACAAAGAAAATTTACTATCCATGCACTGCTTCTGAAAAAAATAATTATATACTGCAGGGAAACAAGAAATCTGAGAAACAGAATTTCATAGTGTTACAAAAATTTGAAAGAAACCAGTAAATATCTAGAAGTCTGAATAATATGTGAAAATGGATCTATAAAACCTCATACAGTGTATAAGAAATGATTTCTTTTAAAAGTATAGGAATAAAGTAAAATAATAACATTTGTAACTAGAGTTTCAACAAAATACGAGCAGTAGGAGGAGATTTAAGACACGAATGGAAGAAAAAATGCTTACATAACTTTATTTAAAATGTAAGGCCCTAGAAAAATAAAATACTATAATGGCATACTATTAGTATAATAGTATAATGTATATGTCATGCAAATATATAATTTGCCAACAAATAGAGAAAAATAGAAATAAAGAAAATTTGATCAATCAAATGAAAAGCAGAGGAATAATTCAAACATATCAGAGATTGTAATAAAAGTTAATGGATTCAACTCTTCTATTAAACTACAGAGACTCTCAGAATGGGGGAAGAACCCTCACCAACATCCATAAGTAAACATGTGTATGCTGAGGTCCACACAATGCAGATATTTTTGAAGTCACATTTAAAACAATATGATACAAAAAGATTAAACGAATGAAAAATGAATATATGCTAACAAAATAAAAATGAAGGCATAGAAATATTAATATCAGATTAAATAGAATCAAAACAAAAACACTACATGGAGCAAAGAGATACTTTATGAAAGGTACAATCTACCAAGAAGTTATGACAGTAAAGTGAATTTCTTATAGCAAACAATGGAATAATAAAATATTGAGACAAATAGCTTTAGAATGACAAAGAGAAAGTGTCAAACTTGCAGTGAAAGTTGATTTTTACATATCTCCCCAGAAATTGATAGATTAACAAACAAACTTTAAGTGAAGTGATGGGATAATTTGAATACAATAATTTAAAATGTTGGTGTGAGAATTATATGACAATGAACTAAAGATACAGCTTTACACGTTCCTTTTTAATATCTATGGCACATTTACAGAAATGGACAATTTGTTTAAATTGGCTACAAGTAAAATCTTAATTCCAAAAAGTGAAAACCATATGGACTGCATTTTCTGACTACAATGTACAAAGCTTGAATCAATGGCAAAAGAGTAGCTAACCGATATGACAACTTGGAAATTTAAAAATACTATTCTATATAACTCTTGGGTTAAAGAGAAACTCAAAACAATAGATCATTTTATAAATGAATGCTACTGACAGCACCCTCTGATGAAATCAATTGTCAAGGCCAATGCAGTATTTGCAGAAAAATGTATAGCCTTGAATACATTTATTAGAAAACAGGAAAGAGGAATTGAATCCAAGCAGCTGGGAAAAAGAAAACTAGAAGGAAAAAATTATAGAAAGAAGGAATTAATAGAGATCAAAGCAGAAATTAATGAAACAAGAAACAAATGTAGACTTGGTAAATAAAACCAAATGCTGGCTCTTTCATTTAGTCATTCCCCTTATGGCTCATGAAGAGGTAAAAGTACTAAAAACCATTTTTAAAAAAATCAGATCAGCAAAGATCTACTTGTAAAAATGGCATCAGGCCCAGAATGGACTTAAGGGCAAGTTGTATCAAACCTTCTCGGAACAAATAAGTTCTGTTATTTAAATTGTTACAGAGCTTAAAACAAAGGTGGAAAACTTCCCGATCCCTTCGGCTGGGCTAGCACAACTGTAGCAGGCATCTGTTGCGTTTGCTCCTTAGTGTTCATTCATCCTTCGAGTAACCACACCCTGATTTTACTTGGCAGAAACCCACTGTACCCCATTCTGTGTCTCTGTATTTCCAGGGAAGTTGACACCACTCCTAATTCCAGAACTGGGCCCACAAGCCTTTTCAAGCTTTGTTTTTTCCCACCACTGTGAATGATTCAGTGATGGGCATGTAATCCAACCAAGGGCAATGAAACCCAAGAGGTTTTTCAGTGACTTCTGGAAAGAAGTTGCTCTTGAAACTAAGGCAGTAGAACCTGGAATAACCATTTGCCTTTCATGTGTAGTCTGAGACTAAAACAGACATAAAGGGAAGCAGAACCAAGAAATGGAGAGAAAAATGAGCATCGATTACAGTATTTGAGCCCTGACTGTAGCCATGCCTGAAGTACACCTTCCCCCCATACCCTTCAGCTCAATGAACCAACAGTTTAAATCAGCCAAGGTTGTCATTTTCAACTGAAGCCACTAACCGTGACATACCAATGTGGAACAAAGATAACATACATGAGAAAGCATAGCCCAATCACGATTACATAAGTATATGACCCATAAATAAAATGGTAGCAAACTTAATTCAGCTATACATTATAAAACCAATAAACTGTGAGCCAATAGGTGTTTGTTTATCCCAATGATTTAGCATAGATCTTAACATTACAAACAAAATTTTATTTTCAAAATTTACTATAGTGGTACATTAAAGAGAAAATACTAAATTATCATCTCAATAGATGATTTAAAAATTGTAATAAGCTTCCTTCATCATATAAAGGATCCAGAGATCATCAGTTTTATGAGTCGACTTGGCTAGGATATAGTCCCAGTTACTCAATCACACACTAACCTAGGTGTTGTTGTGAGAATATTTTACAGCTGTGAGTGAAGTTCATAATCAGGTGACTTTAATTAAGGGAGACTATCTTAGACAATCTGGGTGAGCCTGATTCAATCAGTTGAAAGCCAGTATTGAGACTTTCCAGAAAAAATTCGACCTCTGGACTATAGCTATGGCTCAGGAGCTTACCGACTGCCTGTCATATATGTTTTGGACATGCCTATCCAGCCTCCACAACCATATAAACCAATTCTTGCAATAAATCTCTTAATATGTATGTCCTAGTAGTTGTTTGTCTGGCAGGACCCCAACTGATACAGGTCTATAACTGCAGCAAAACCTACATATCTGTGAGCCCCAGAAAACAGCATTCTTTCTAAGGCAGTGATAAGACATGTCACCTATGCCCAGCATTTTGAAGGGATGGTATATGAGTCCATTCTCACACCACAATAAAGACATACCTGAGACTGGGTAATTTATAAAGAAAAGATGCTTAATTGGCTCATGGCTCTGCAGGCTGTACAGGTTTCAGCTACTTGAAAGACCTCAGGAAACTTCCAGTCATGGCGGAAGGGGAAGCAGGCATGGTCTTCACATGGCCATCAGGGGAGACAGCAAGCAAAGGGGGAAGTACTACACACTTTCAAACAACGATATTTCATGAGAACTTACAGTCGTGAGAACTTACAATCGTGAGAACAGCATGGGGGAAATCTGCCTCCATGGTCCAGTCACCTCCTACCAGTCCCTCCCCCAACATTGGGGTTTACAATTCAACATGAGACTTGGGTGGTAAAATGGTTTGGCTGTGTCCAACTCAAATCTCATAATTGTATTTGTAGTTCCCATAATCCCCACATGTCATGGGAGGGACCTGGTAAGAGGTAATTGAATCATGAGGATGGTTATCCTTATGTTGTTCTCGTGATAGTGAGTTCTCACAAGATTTGATGGTTTTATAAGGGGCTTTTCCCTCTTTGCTCAGCACTTCTTCTTGCCACCATGTGAAGACGGATATGTTTGCTTCCCCTTCCGCCATGACTGTAAGTTTCCTGAGGCCCCCCCAGCCATGTGGAACCGTGAGTCAATTAAACCTCTTTCCTTTATAAATTACCCAGTCTTGGGTATGTTTTTATTAGCAGCACGAGAATGGACAAATGCCTGGCTAATACAGGTGGGGACACAGCCAAACCATATCAAATGGTCAGGAAATGTTTTACTGGGAAGATGCAGTAGCCTGAATAATGTGTCCCCAACCCCCAAGATGTCCATATCCTAATCCCCAGAGGCTATGAATATGTTGCCCAACATGGCAAAAGAAATTTGGCTAGTATGAGGAAGTTAAGGATCTCAAGGGCAGAGATGACCCTGGATTATCCAGCTGGACTCCATGTAATCACAAGGGTCCTTACAAGGGAAAGGAAGGAAGCAGGAGAGTCATGGACAGAGTGATGTGGCCATGAGCCAAAGAATGTGGGTGGCCTCTGGAAACTATAAGAGGCAAGAAAATGAATTCTTCCCTAGATCCCCCAGAAGGAATGGAGCCTTGCCAACCCATTTTGGACTTAGGATCTCCAGAATGATAAGATGATAAATCTGTGTTGTTTTAAACCACTAAATTTGTGGTAATTTGTTACACCCATGGTTGGAAACTAACACAGAAGGTAATATTTGAACAAAGACCCAAGGGAAGAGCACGTGCAAGATAAGCAAGTGTCTAGGAGAATAGGGTTTCAGATGGAGGGAAAGGCAAGAGGAAAGGCCCCGTGGTAAGAATGCTAGAGGAAAGCAAAAGGGCAAAGTGCTCTGAGCAGCAGGGCCAGAGGGAGGGACCAGGAGATGGATCATCGAGGAGTGATGGGGATGAGACCAGCCCACAGCGAATCTGGTGATTGTAAGAGCTTTGGCTTTTATGCTGTACAAGATACCAAGCCTTTTGAGAGCCTAGAGCAGAGCAGTGCACAATTTGATTTACATTTTAAAAGCACCACTCTCTCTGCTGTAGGTGACCAGGGGTGAATTCACCGTGAAGCTAATGAAGCTCAAATCTCAGAACTCTGTGCTGGCACGAATCCCTTCCAAGACCCCAGTCATGCAGTCACATGGTCATATGTTTTGTAAAATTTACAAAAGTAAGATACCTTACCCACAATTAGTTAAGACTACTTGACCTCTTTCTTGACTTTTCTACCATACCTTCTCTCAGTGCTGGAGTGGACGCAGATATTTTTTGGACCCAGTCAGGAAAAATTGAGCTGGGATACCTTTAGTTGGAGTTTACTGAGATGTATTTGTGTGGTTCACAGTTCATTCCATGTTATTGGAAGTTATTACCAGCTGTCCCGGAGCAAGATTGGCTTCCAGGAACCCACCTACCGCCCACTCTATCGACATACCCAGGATATTGACGTGAGAGCTTTAATTGAGTGTTGTCAGCTCACAGAAGTTTGTAAAATTAGTCACTGCACAAGAAAACTTGAAAAGCCCAGAAATCTTACAGCTCATATATAAAAGAATCTTGATAGAGCTTTCTCAGGTTTGACAATTCTAAAAAATTTACCCAACTTTACCATTAACAAATTGTGAAAGTAGAGGAAACTTTTCTAAGCTATTAATAATAATTTAAAAAGTGAATTTTAATCAACTACAGTAGAGGAAACCTTTGCATTCTTTCTATTAAAAAATGTATTACAAGCTGGACACATTGGCTCACACCTGTTGGCTCACACCAGCACTTTGGGAGGCCAAGGCAGGTGGATCACCTGAGGTCAGGAGTTCGGGCCTGGCCAACATGGCAAAACCTCATCTCTACTAAAAATACAAAAATTAGCTGGGTGTAGTGGCACATGCCTGTAATCCAAGCTATTCCAGAGGCTGAGGCAGGAGAATCGCTTGAACCTGGGAGGTGGAGGTTGCAGTGAGCTGAGATCATGCCACTGCATTCCAACCTGGGCAACAGAGCAACACTCAGTCTCGAAAAAAAAAAAGTAATACAAATTATGTTATACAAACAAGTGATGAAAGAATATAAAGGCAAAAATATAAGGGAAGAAGTAATATAGCAATGCATTAAGCAATTAATTAATAAAAATGATTATGTTCTTTTCTGGATTAGGTTTGTGGTATTGCCTGCTTTTAAAAATTTTGTGATTTTCTGTGATTTCTTTTTCACCTTAAATAGATATTTACTTTCATACCTAATTTAATGTTTTTCATTTTTTAATTATTAGTGAGGGCCACAAAAATTTGCTTATGTTTTAGGCCTTGCAAGACCTGCATCCCCTGGGAACCAGCGTTCTGTGGCTGGGGTTGTCTGCTAGTCCTTGGCATCTTTGTTTGGATTAATTTCTTACCCTTCTCTTACTCTATGGCGGGGAGGCAACCCTGCAGCCTGTTTCCAGGGATCCTGTCTCCACTGCCTTTTGACAGTATCTGGCCAATGAGAGGTGAAAGGATATGACAGGGCAGGGAGAAGGGAGTAGCGTGTCTTTCTCCCTCCTTTCTGCAGCTTGGGAGGCATCCCTGGCCTCTGCTTGCTGCCTCCAGCTCCTGTTAAATAGGTCTGCCTGGGTTTTAGCTTGTTTCGGAGTCCCTCTGGCCCCAGGGTGTGGGTAACACCACCTTTTCCTGTCATCTCTACAGCCTAGGAGTAGTCATCACTTCCTGCTATTGATGATTGCTGGGCGCCCCCCCCACCCCTGCACCCACCAGTGTGGCTTCTCAGCAATTCTGTCACCTATGTAACCAGTTTCCAGTACTGCATTCCTTCATGGAATGGCTTCTGTTTTCCTGGGTGGATTCTGACTGAAAGGAGGTAAGGATAGAAATGGGGAGACCTGTTAAGGGTGAATGTAACCATCCAGGAGAGAAATGAAGGCAGCTTGCCCCAGACTAACAGCTTTGGAGGTGATAAGAAGCGGTAGAGACAAATGATTTGGTTACAGACTGGATGTGAGAAGTAAGAGATAGAGAGAGGTAGAGATGACTGCAAGGTATTTGACCTGAGAACCCAAAAGAACAGAGTTAGCTCTTAGTGAGTAGGTGCAGATTTGAGGGGATAGGAGGATAGGAGGAGTTTGTTTTATGATGTTGGGTTTGAGATGCATATTAAACATGAAGTTGACATTGTATATATGAGGCCTCTCAGGAAAGAGATTCATTTGAGAGGCAGATATACATTTGGTAGTTATCAGTGTAGAGATAGAAACTCTATGACCATCAATGACATTAATGGAGCAAGATAAAGAAGAGGTCCATGAACTGACCCCTGGAGTAAACCAATATTTAGAGACCTGGGAAATGAAGAGAAACTGGCACAGGAGTCTGAGAAGAGAGTCCAGAGAGGTAGGAGGAGAACCAGAAGAGTGGCACCCCGAAAGTCAGGTGAGGAAGATGTGCCTACAAGAAGGGTTGAATGTGTCCAATTCTGCTGACAAGTCAAGTACAATAAGGTCTGGGATTGTCTACCAAGTTTTGCAATATGGAATTCATTGGTAAAGTGACACTGACAAGAGCAATTTCGGGAGAATGTTGGGGTTAAGAGCTTGGAGGCTACAAACATTAACAAATTTGTAAAGTTTGGCTGTAAAGTGAAAGAGAAAAACAGCATAATATCTGGAAATTAAAGTGGGATCGTTTCCAAGTGGGGAGAGGAATATAAAAACATTATATATATGCCCACATACATATGCATGCATATATATATAATAAACTTTTGGTTAAAGTATAGCATACATAGAAAGGAGTGCACAGATCATGAATGTACAGCTCAGTAAGTTTTCACAAGTTCACATATTAATGTAATCACTACCTAAATCAGGAAAAAAAAAAACATTGCCAGCATCCCAGAGATTCCACATGCTGCCTCTCAGGCACTACCCACTCATTCCTCCTCAAAGGTAACCACTATTCTAACCACAAATTAATTGTTTTCTGCTTGCTACTTATATAGTAGAATCACACAGTATGACTTCTTTTATTCAACAGTGTTTGTGAGATAAATGTAGCAACAGTCCATTCGTTTTCATTGACATATAGTATGTCCTTATATGATTATTCCACAATTTGAAATAATAATACAAATATGTATCCATTCAATTCTTTCATGTGTTTATTTGTTTTGTTTTTGAGACAGAGTCTCGCTCTCTTGTCCAGGCTGGAGAGCAGTGGCGTGATCTCAGCTCACTGCAACCTCTGCCCCCTGGGTTCGAGCGATTCTTCTGCCTCAGCCTCCTGAGTAGCTGGGACTACAGGCACCTGCTATCGTGCCCAGCTAATTTTTGTATTTTTTAGTAGAGATGGGATTTTGCCATGTTGCCCAGGCTGGTCTCACACTCCTGACCTCAGGTGATCTGCCTGCCTTGGCCTCCCAATTCTGTTCTTTGATAGATAGGCATTTGGGTTGCTTAATGTTTGTGCTATAGTATTCAATGTTACTATGGATATGCTTCTACATATTTTTTGGTACACAAATGCATGCATTTCTGTTTGGTTTATACCTACATATGAAACTGCTGGATCATAAGGAAAGCTTATTTCTGGCTTTAGTCAATTTTTACATTGTTGGAGTTTGCCATTTGATATTGGAATACATTCTCAAAAGATGCGTAGTTATGTTGTACATCATTTTAATGGGCATTTCTAGCTTTATTTTTTTGCTAATGACATTACTCGCTGTTTATTTTAGACTATGGAAATGATGTTAGACAAAAAGCAAATTTAAGTGAATTTCTTATTCAAGTTCAAAATAGGTCGTAAAGCAGCAGAGATGACTTGCAACATCAACGGTGCATTTGGCCCAGGCACTGCTAACAATTGTACAGTGCGGTGGTGGTTCAAGAAGTTTTGCAAAGGAGATGAGGGCCTTGAAGATGAGGAGCGTAGTGGCCGGCCACTGGAAGTTACAATGACCAATGGAGAGCAATCATCAAAGCTGATCCCCTTACAACTGTACGAGACGTTGCTGAAGAACTCAATGTCAACCATTCTATGGTCGTTCAGCATTTGGAGTAAGTTGGAAAGGTGAAAAAGCTCAGTAAGTGGGTGTCTCATGAGCTGAGCGAAAATTTTAAAAAATGTCATTTTGAAATGTTGTCTTCTCTTATTCTACACAATAGCAGTGAACCATTTCTCAACTGGATTGTGACATGCCAAGAAAAGTGGATTTTATACCACAACCGGTAACAACCAGCTTAGTGGTTGGAATGAGAAGAAGCTCCAAAGCACTTCCCAAAGCCAAACTCGCACCAAAGAAAGGTCATGGTTACTGTTTGGTGGTCTGCTGCTGGTCTGGTCTGATCCACTATCGAGTTCTGAATTCCAGCAAAATCAATGTATGTGTTGAAGTATGCTCAGCCAATCAATGAGATGCACCAAAACTGCAATGCCTACAGCTAGCATTAGTCAACAGAGAGGGTCCAGTTCTCCTCCCGACAATGCCCAACCACATGTTGCACAACCATTGCTTCAAAAGTTGAATGAACTGGGCTAAAAGATTTTGCCTCATTTGCCACATTCACCTGACCTCTCACCAACCGACTACCACTCAACAACATTTTGCAGGAAAATGCTCCACAATGAGCACGATGCAGAAAATGCTTTCCAAGAGTTTGTCGAATCCCAAAGCACAGATTTTTACACTATAGGAACAAAGTTCTTTCTCATTGGCAAAAATGTGTTGATTGCAATGGTTCCTATTTTGATTAATAAAGACGCATTTGAGCCTAGTTACAATGATTTAAAATTCATGGTCTGAAACCACAATTACTTTTTGCACCAAAAAGTTTTGTACCAATTTACACTCCTACCAGAATGGCAATCCAGTCGTTCAACATCCACCTAGTACTGTCATAAACATTTTAAATTTTGGCCATTCTGATGAGTGTGTCATGGTGCCACACCATGGTTTTAATTTTCATTCCCTTGATGACTAATAATGTTGAGCATCTTTTCCTACAGTTCCTGGCTATGTGGATATTTTCTTTTATGAAGTAGTTGCTGAAGTCTTTTGAGGAGAGATAAGAAAGTGTTAAATGGGAGAGGAGAGTCCATGGATTGCCAGCTTTACCTGCAACAGCAAGGATCCAACTTGAGCTTGGTGGCCGTGAATTTAAGATGAGACTGCTCAGCCTGTCTTGCGCTTTTCTCTAAACCCATTCAGTCACACAGGAAAAGCAGGGAGCATATGGACAATTGGAATTAACTAAGGTTGAGAGTTGCCCAATGAGTATGAGGAAGTAGGTCAAGGGCACAGGAGTTGAGGAAGTGTACAAGAGAGGGACAATGATGAACCATAGAATCTAAGCTGCTTAGAATGGAATATAAGGGCAATGAAAATATAGAAGGGTCACTGGATGATAGGTCCTGGTGAGTTGAAGAATTGTCAGAGTAGAAAAAGAGGAATGAGCTGGAAAAATTAGAGGAGGCAATCTAAGAGGTGAATTGCTTAAATTGAGGTTATAGAGATGTCAGAGCTATTGGCCATGATCAGGTCTATGGTAAAACAATGGCCTTGAGTTGCTGAAGGAGGGTGGAGGACCAGATTGTAGTGAAAGAGGAAGTCAAGGAACCAAGAGAGCAAGTGTCTCAGTCTGTTTTGTGCTGCTATTAAAGAATACCTGGGATTGGGTAATTTATAATGAACAGAAATTTAGCTGCACACAGTGGCTCATACCTGTAATCCCAGCACTTTGAGAGGCCAAGGTAGGCAGATCACTTGAGGCCAGGAATTCGAGACCAGCCTGGCCAACATGGTGAAACTGTCTCTACTAAAAATACAAAAAATATCTAAGTGTGGTAGCACATGCCTGTAAATTCCAGCTACCCAGGAGGCTGAGGCATGAGAATCACTTGAATCCGGGAGGTGGAGGTTGCAGTGAGCCAAGATGGTGCCACTACACTCCACATTGGGTGACAGAGTCAGACTCCATCTCAAAAAAAAAAAAAAAAAAGAAAAAAAGAAAGAAAAAAATAAATGTATTGGCTCATGGTTTTAGAGGATGGGAAGTCCATAATCAAGGTGCCAACATCTTACGAGGACCTTCTTGTTGTGTCATCACGTGGTGGAAGGCTAGAGGGTATGAGAGAGTGAATCCGCTTTTTCAAGTCTTTTTAAAATAATGGCATTAATCCATTCAAGAGGGCTCTGCCCTCATAACATAATTACCTCTTAAAGGCCCCACCTCCCAACACTGTCACATTGAGGATTAAGTTTCAACCTATGAATTTTGGAGGAGACACAGATATTCAAACCGTAGCACCAAGATACCAGAAAATAATCTATTTGAATGTTGAAATTACCAAGAATTATGGCAGGATTACAATTGGTGAGAAGCTATTACAATTTACCAGTAGAAAGCATTAGAAGAGGAATGAACATACACAGCAAATGACCCATCCATATATAGGCATCATCTTGTACATAGACATTCATAATTTAAATGAGATGATGTTTCAAAGTAGGTCAGAAATGATGGGTTATGCTGTAAATAGCATTGGAACAACTGTCTATCCCCTGGAAAAATAACACAATTTTACTTCTTTCTCACGCCATCTACAAGAGTGACTTTTAAATGGACTAAAAGAACCAATTTACACTCAGGAGGAGTGTAAACATTAGAAACTATAAAATTACTAGAAGAAAATAAAGGAAAATATTCTTATAATAATGGGATGGAGAACAATTTCCTAAGTAAGATCTGAGGCTACAGAAAATGGTAATAGTTAATATTTATTGCACCATGTCCTGTGGTGATTACCATTCTAAGAACTTCTAATGTGTATTAGTTCATTTAATCCTCACAACAGCCCTATGCAGTAAGTACTCTTGTCCTTATTTTATGTAAGAAAACTGAAGCACAGAGAGGTTAGGTAACTTGCTGAAGTCACACAGCTAAGATAACTCCAAAACAAAATATAAATAATTGACATGTAACTATAAAACTTTTATATGACAGAAAAAAGTTAGTGAAGTTTAAAGAAAAAGGACAACTGGGAGACAATATTTAGATTACAAATTTTATAACTTTTCCTTCTAAACAGCTTTGAGGTATGATTGACATACGATAAGCTTCACTTACTTAAAGTGTACAATTTGATGAGTTTTGACATAAGTATACACCTGTGAAACTATCACCACAATCAAGAATGAGCATACCATCACCCCTAAAAGTTATTTATAACTTTCCAATGAATTATTTCCATGTCATACATACAAAAGGAGTTACTACAAATCGATGAGGCAAAAAATAAAAATGGGCAAAGAATATAACTAGGAATTCACAGTACAAGACACACAAATATCTAATAATCATATGAAAATATGCGCAACCTAATCCCAGCACTTTGGGAGGTCAAGGTGGGTAGATCACTTGAGGTTAGGAGTTCAAGACCAGCCTGACCAACATGGTGAAACCCAGTCTCTCCTAAAAGCACAAAAATTAGCTGGGCATGGTGGCAGGCACCTGTAGCCCCAGCTACTCGGAAAGTTGAGGTGGAAGGATCCCTTGAACCTGGGAGGCAGAGGATGCAGTGAGCCAAGATCGTGCCATTGCACTCCAGCCTGGGTGACAGAGTGAGACTTTGTCCCTCAATCTTCCCCCTCCCAAAAAAAAAGAAAATATGCACAACCTCAGTTGCAGGGAATGGAAATTAAAATGATGAGGTAGCATTTTAAGCTGAGTGGTGAAACTTGGCAAGGTTAATGCTATCCATAGTTGGTTAAAAAAAACCAAACAGGCTGGGTACAGTGGCTCACGCCTGTAATCCTAGCACTTTGGGAGGCCGAGGTGGGCAGATCACCAGGTCAGGAGATCAACACCATCCTGGCCAACACAGTGAAACCCTGTCTCTACTAAAAACACAAAAAATTAGCTGGGCGTGGGGGCGCACACCTGTAGTCCAGTTACTCAGGAGGCTGAGGCAAGAGAATCATTTGAACCCGGGAGGCAGAGGTTACAGTGAGCTGAGATCGCGCCACTGCACTCCAGCCTGGGCAACAGAGTGAGACTCCATCTCAAAAAAAAAGCAAACAAAATTTGTGAGAGTTTGGACACATGGGCTCTCTCATTTGCTGCAATGACAATAGGTATTTGCATACATCTTTTTGGAATAAGACAGATGTACTCCACATCTAAAATATACATGACCTCTTTCCTAATAGCTGAATTTTCTAAGAATCCAGCTTCAGCAACAATCACATAATATGTGCCAATGTATAATTCAGCACTTTAAATAGAAAAACATTGAAACACTGGTGGGGGGTGGGGAAGCCAAAACTCCCATTAATGATTAAATAATGTTTTAAATGGTATAACCATACTCTGGAACATTACATAACTATTTTAAAAAAGTGAGATTTCTACACATGTATATGAAAGACTTTCATCTTTTATTATATGTACTTTTATTTCTATTCTTAACAAGTAGTTTCAAAATAGTGAAAATGAAAAAAGTAGTACATGTTTGTGTATAAACAAATTTATGCAATACAGGACTTTAGAGAGGAACATGTGGACATCCCTCCCACATTAATTCATGAAACTAAGAGCTAATTGTGTGCCAATGATGAGCAAAGCATTGTCCTGTCTACACACAGCTTACCTGCTAATAGAAGAAAGGAGAAGCAAATATGTTATCTGTGTGTAAAAAGAGATGCCTAATTTAGATTGGAAGGGCCAAAAGGCCACTTTGGGAAAGTGAGTGAGCTAAAGTTTTGAGTTTGGTGGTGGGCACAGTGGCTCATGCCTATAATCCCAGCATTTTGGGAGGCCAAGGCAGGAGGATGACTTGAAGCCAGGAGCTCAAGGCCAGCCTGGGAAACATAGAGAGACCTCATCTCTACAAAAAATTTAAAATACATTAGCTGGACATGGTGGCACCCACCTGTAGTTCCAACTACTTAGGAAGCTGCAGGAAGATCACTTGAGCCCAGGAGTTAGAGGCTACAATAAGCTATGATCATACCATCGCATTCCAGCCTGGGCAACAGAGCCAGACTTTGTCTTAAAAAAAAAAAAAAAAAAAATTAGCAGTAGGGAACAGTAGATGGGAAAGAATTCATGAAGAGGAAGCAGTGCACAAAGGCTCCAAGGACTGTGCGGTGCACGGGAGTACTGGAAGTCAGAAACAGACCCTGCTCTGCATATGAGGACATGTAGGAGAAAGAGGACTCTGGATTTTTAAAGTCTGTTAGCTGCAGGACTGTGTGATTTACATTCAGAAAAATTCACCTCTTTTCGGCAGACAGTTTGACAGCTTTTGACAAATTTGAACACTCGTGAAACCACCACCACAGTCAAGTCACAGAACATTTCTGTCATCCCAGAAATTTCCTTGTGCCCCCTTTGTACTTAAGCCCCTTTCTCACTGCCAGCCCCTGCAAACACTGATCTGCCTTCTGTGACAGCCCTTTTGCCTCTTCCAGGGATTGTCATAATGTCCTATAGTATATAGCCTTCGGCCCAGTTTCTTTGACTCCGTCTCTTTGCTATTCATCCATGCAGATGTGTGTCTCAGTAGTTCATTCTGTCTTCTTGCTGAGAAGTATTACAATGGAACTGTGTATGGATGTATCACAATCGGTTTGTTCAATCACGAGTTGATGGATGGTTTTGTTTTTTCCAGTTTGGGACTACTATGAATACAACTGCTGGGGACATTTGTGTACAGGTCTTTGCGTGGATGTATCTTTTCATTTCTCTAAATACCTGAGTGGAATTTTTGGATCATATGATAAGTGTATATGTAACTGCCAAACTGTTTTCCAAAGCTGCCATACCATTGCGCATTCCCACCATCAGTGTGTGTGATTTCCAGTGGTTCTCATTCTCAACAACATTTGACATTGTCGGTTTTCTAAAAAGTACTATTCCTTTAGCCATTCTAATAGGTGTGTGGTAATATCTCATTGAGGTTTTAGTTTCCATTTCCCTAAAGATTCATGTTGTTGAGCATATTTTCATATTCTTATTTACTATTCGTATCTCTTTTTGACAAAATGAGCCTCAGAGCTTTCAATTTACATTAAATTCTTTGTAAAACTTCAAAATATTAAATAGTGATAAATACATATTAAATGAAGTTGGGGGCCAGGAGTCCTGGCTGCTCAGTGCTGCCTGCCTTGCCCCCTTCCCAAACCCTGACCTCTGAGAAGGCACCATGGAGTGGTGTTTCAATCACCAGACAAGGATCTTGCTAGCTACTCTTCAAAGATGGCTCCCCAATGAGCCATGGCTTACAGTAGTCATGCCCCTGTGTAGTCCCCTCCCACACTGAATCGGGGCTGACCCTTTGTAACTCATGCAATGCAATAGAAGTGAGGCCTTGTGACTTTTGAGGCTAGGTCAGAAGAAGCCATAAGACATCCACCTTGGTCCTTTAGAATGCCCACTCTGGGAGAAGCCAGTTGTCATTACATCCAACTATGCCAAGACCAGTATGCTATGAGAAAGCCCAAAGCAGCCACATAGAGGGCCTGCATGGAGAAAAAGAGAGAGAGAGAGGTGGCCAGCCCCAATCTGTTCCAGCTGTTCCAGCCCAGGCACCAGCCACATGAGTGAAAGAAGCCATCTTGAATGTCCAGTCCAGCCAAGCTTTCAGAGGACTCCAGCCCCAACTATCCTCTGATTACAATTCTGCAAGGGTTCACGAGGTAGAACTACCCATCGGAATCAACCCCGAGAACCATGAGGGATAATAAATGCTTGTTTTAAGTCCCTGAGTTTTGGAGTGGTTTGTTATGCAGCAATAGCTAACTGGCATATGGATGGTGCCCAGGTTTGGGGTCTGCTGACTTGGAAAGGTGGTGAGCCTGGGAACAAGAGAGAGGGCTGCTGGCTGTTGTCACATTCCTTCTTTTTCCTTCTGCATTCAAACTCCCTGGATATCATCTTATATCCTTACACTGTCAGTGCCAGAATTGTGGGTAGCTATGAGAAAACGGAGACTGGCAAGAAACAGGAACTGAGAAAGTCAAAGCAGATGCCAGGCCCAGGAATGAGCCCAACTCCAACAAAATATTAGGAACAGTAATTCCTTACATGTTAGCAGTCCTTTACAGTTTCTAAAGCACTCTGAGATGTGTTATTTGACCCTTATATCAGCTAGGGGATATGAGGGTCAAATAAGATCATACATTTTAAGGTGTTACTTTATTTAACTGGATAAAGAAATAGAGGCTCAGAAAAGTTAAAGAGTTGCAGAGAGCATAGCCCTGGTGTATCGCATGCTGGGAGTTCTTGTTGGAATGAGAAGAAACTAGGATTAATTCACAACTGGCTTGGGATGGAGACTGGAACAGTAAATTGCTTAGGTTAAGAACCTGGTGGCCAGCACAGTGGCTCACACCTGTAATCCCAGCACTTTGGGAGGCTGAGGCAGGTGGATCACCTCAGGTCAGGAGTTCAAGACCAGCCTGACCAACATGGTGAAACCCCATGTCTGCTAAAAATACAAAATTAGCCGGGCATGGTGGCACATGCCTCTAATCCCAGCTACTCAGGAGGCTGAAGCAGGATAATCACTTGAACCCAGGAGGCGGAGGTTGCAGTGAGTTGAGATTGCACCATTACACTACAGCCTGTGCAACAAGAGCGAAACTCCATCTCAAAAAAAAAAAAAAAACATGGTAAAGGCAAAGTCAAGGTTTAATTACTTACTGAGCACCTCTTTATACTAGACTAAGTTCTTCAGACACTTCATGTACTCTTCCTGGTGACCCTGTAAGGTAGACGCTATTACCATCCTTATTTTGCAACAGGTTTCTGGTGCCACCACTCAGAGATATTGCCCTCAACACTCACCACTTCAACCTATTGTGTCTTCATGATGTCATTACCAATTCTCTGAACACTGGTTCTGTAACTGGAACCTAATGCCTACCCGATGCACAAAGAGTCCTGGCTGGCCTTCTTACCCCTCCTGTGCACACTGGTGTCCTTACTGCCCTTGAGCCCATTGTGGTCATATCATTTCTGTGCTCAGAGAGCATCAGGGTCTTCCAACAGACAAGGCTCCTCATCAAACCCCCACCTATCAGTGCTGCCCAAAGCTCAGGACCAAGCCTGTTCCTAGTTGTAGGGGTCATTAATTCATACATTCGACAAATATTTATCAGATGCCTGATGTGTGCCAAGCACCATTTAGGAAGCCCAGAATAGCGTACAATACAACAGACACCTTCCTCGACTTCAAGAAGCCTGCAATGCAGCAAGGTGTATAAACAACAAGTTCTGTGAGGGCACTAAGAAGATGTGTAGAGTGTACTGCAGAGTGAGGAAGAGGCAGGGAAGTAAAGAGGGAAAGTTGAGAGAAAGCAGCATGTGCAAAGCCCTGAGGCAGGAAGGTATATCGCATATGCAAGGAGAGGAGAGCAACTCCAGGGGAGGCTTACAAAGCAGACACCAGATCATGCAGGGCTGTGCAGGGCATAGGAGGTGTTGGGACAGTGATGAATTTTTGATTAGCAGTTTGAACTGTCCACTGATTCCACTAAGAGGACACAAAGCCTCATCTCAAATGACTGGATGCTAGGTTTGGTCTCCACATGTGGAGCTCTGGCCTTGACAACTTGCCTGCAGCTCTGTCTTGAACCCACTACCCTCTGGCCCTGGCAGAAGCCTGGTGAAGCAGAGATAATTCATTGCCTACCCAATATCTACCTGCTTGTCCTTAACCGAAGTCTCGTTGTGTTTAAGGATTCTTCTTCCTATATGGGGACTATATAGTTCAGAGCAACTCAGCCCAGGCCCAGCCCCAGGGGAGGATCCTGGCTGGCCTGAGTCAGTACTGCAGTCCCATCCCTCTTGCCTGGTGGCTTTAGGATGGAAATGTAAGGAGGCGTCTGATGTGGGGCTTCTGGGAAACGTTTCTCACCCAGAGATACCCAGAAGCAGAGTGTCTTTTCTTCTGCTGGGCACTGCGGCGTCTGGGGATGGCTGGATCTGGGGTAGCTCTTTTGTGACTATGAAGAGAGCCATCCTGAGGACAGAGTCAGTACACTCAAGGTGGCAGCAAAAGACAGAACAAACCTGGGCCCTAGATGATATATATCACTGAGCCACTGTATGGAGGCTCATTCTTCCTCTCTGGAGGGAGTTCCTATTATGAGAAATAATGTGTTTTCTTTTCTCTCTCTCTCTCTCTCTCTCTCTCTCTTTTTAGAGAGTCTTACTCTGCCACCCAGGCTGGCATGATCTTGCCTCACTGCAACCTCCGCCTCCCAGGTCCAAGCAATTCTCCTGTCTCAGCCTCTCGAGTAGCTTGGATTACAGACCCCACTGCAACCTCTGAGTCCCATGTTCAAGCGATTCTCCTGCCTCAGCCTCTTGAATAGCTGGGATCGCACCTGGTTAATTTTTGTGTTTTTAGTAGAGACGGGGTTTCACCATGTTGGTCAGGCTGGTCTCAAACTCCTGACTTCATGATATGCCCACATCGGCCTCCCAAAGTGCTGGGATTACAGAAGTGAGCTGCCGCACCTGGCTGTGTTTCCTTATTTAAGGCTACTGAGTTGGAAATCTTCTGTTACTAGCATCCAAAAGCACACTGTACATCTGGCCCCAGGTGCCCCCCACTCCCTGCCTGAGCTTCTGAGGCTGATCCTTGTCCATGTAAACTTGTGAAGAGCACAGTTTCAGACTCCCGGCTGCAGTACCCCTTACCCACTGGAGCATTGTTGGTGCTTAAGTTATGACAACAGAGCCTTCTTTCCCTCTCTTCCCCAGAAACCTCATTTTAGATCATTTACCTTGTCTGGGACCTTGGAGCCCTGAAACATAACTTGCATTCTTTGTGAACTGCATTCCTGTTCCTATAACTAGGGATAAACAGGCTCTGCCCAAGTCCTGGGTGCTCCCCCCTGAGCTGCCCTTTTTCTGCCCTCCTGGCATATTCAGCTAATGGTCAGACAGAAAGTATTCTACAGTTGAGCCTGGCAAGGCTATAATGAGGAAACTGAGTCAAGGTCAGGGCTTGGGAAGATTGGGAAGCAATGCGGAGGGAGAATGCAATGTGGAGGTTTAGGACTCAGAGCTTGGGAGGCAGGTCATGGAGGAAGGGAGTGTGCAGAAGCCTGTGTGGATGAAAAACAGGGCAGGCCTGCCAGTGGAAGACGCCCCCACCTAACACTCCCTTCCCCTTCCCATCAGCCCTCACCCAGTGTCATGTGTGGATTTCAAAGTTTTCCTTCAGTAAACCTAGATGATTCACAGTTACAGTGGTTCAGAATTTAACTCCCAGTCAACACCATTCAAGTGAATTCAACATACAGATTGCCTACCTCTGCGCTAGGTACCAGAGATGCCTCCATGAATAAACAACCCCTGCCTTCTAGGAGCTCATTGTCATCAAAATGGTTTGCTGTTCCTGCCCCAAGTCTTGCAGAGTCTGTCCCTATCCCCACCATCCTTAAAACCATAAGATTCTCCTCTTCCCTCTGCATCCTTCTTTCCTTCTGATTCTCTTGAATATTCACCACTGCCAGGAACTGCTCCCTGACTGTAATCCTTGGGTGCATCCAGCAAGCCTTGGAAATTCCCATTGAGCTCTGTCCAGCTGGGATTTCAGCATGCACCCTTTCAGTCTTCAATGATGAGTGCGTGTGAGTGTGTAGGTGTGGGTGTGGGTGGATGGGTGTGTGTGTGCATACGTGTGCATGCATAACTGTGTTTTCCTCATGCCAGTCAAACACCACACCCAAGGCATTGTCATCTGAATGCGTTTGGAAGGCAGCCCCAGCCAATGCCCTCCTGCCCTTTACTTTCCCGAGCCCCTGTCCCACTTTTCTAGATGTCTTCCCTTGATGTTCTGCCAAGACCTCAGACTCACTGCACCCAAAACCATCCGTCCCACTCTACTTTTCCTCCTCTTTTCCCTTTCTCAATTTGTAGCTACATCAGCCACCCAGACACACCAACTCAAGACCCCTAACTGATGCTCCAGTAGACACGCACAGTGTTGTATAGCCACATCCAAAACTTGAGTTTCATCCTTGTGAAGAGCCACACCCAGTCCTATTTAACACAAAACTCACACTCCTACAACATTCACACAATTTAGTTACACAAAAATAAAATCAGAACCGTACAGCGAGCTCTGCAGAAAGTCACTCTCCTGCACCGTCCCAGCAAGGCATGTATGGTGATAAATACATGCACACACTCACACATAGACAGTCCTGGGCGACAAGCTTTTCACCAGGAGCATCTGGGGAAATGAAACATCATAAAGTCCAATCATCTTGAACCCAGACCCAGGACCTGAATCCATCAATCCTTCTGGGAAGGATGGCAGGCATTGCCTTTCCCTTGTTCCTGACAGCCCTGTGATTTGTGCCTGCTCCGTGGGTGCTGGTGCCATAATTCACCTTCAGTGCCCACAGGATAACTGCCCAGCCTGGCACTTTGCCTGACACAGACTCTGGGCTTGCCTGTGCCTGTCCTCCTGGCCTCATAGCCAAGCTGTGTCCCTGATCTGGGGATGGTTGTGGGGATTTGAGGTCATATAAGGACTGTGTCTCCCAGGAAAGAGTAAGGCTGCAGAGTGGACCACAGAGATATTTCCATCACCCTGTGTCTTCCAAGATCCTCTGCGCTGAGCACTTGGCCAGAGAACTCCAGGACAAACCCCTCTCTGTTCCTAGACCACAGTCAAATCCAAGCTGCCTTAAACAAATTGGCAGAGGATTCAAGCAGCCTGAACCTGGGGCATAGGCACTGAAGGCGAGAATCCAGGCTTCCTCCTGCACAGGCAACCTGGAAGCTGCAGTTCCCATCACCTGGCCTTCCTTTTTCTCCATCTCCAACATACTACACAGGCTGCCATGACTCTGGGCTGCCTTCCCAAGGAGGGGCATGCTAAACCATCCCTGGGGCTCCCTGCCACGACAAGTAGCAGCGTCGGTGAAAAAGACAAGATGGATTACATATATGTTGATGTGCTAGTATGGAGTGGCTGGAGGGATGATGGGGGTGAGGTGAGAGGACACAGATCCAAAGTTGTCAGGCTACTGACTTTAAAATGAGAAGGACAGATTTTCTTCTTAATTTCTGAGATCTGGGAACAAGGCTGGCTTGCACATGAGAGCCTCCTGAAGGGGGCTTAGTTCAGCCCACCCAGAACCCCCCAGCCTCTCTCCATGAAGGGCAAGCACAACTATAATGAAGAGAGACCTTCCCAGGGATTCACTCCTAGCATACTCTGGGGAATCCTCTCCAGAATTGCCCTTTGACCCATTAGCACCCCTTTCTGTCTTGGAACAGTATTGATTTGCTCTTGTTCCCTCTCTGGTTCTCACTGGGGGAAAGATGGAATAATGTCAGGATAATTGACCAACCACTTGGAAAACAATAAAGCTGGAATTGTCCTTCACTCTTTACACAAAAATAAACTCAAAAGGATAAAAAGATAAAGTATAAAAAGTGAAACCACATGAGTATTAAAGCACAGTGTGAATATTTGTATTATGGGCTTTTCTAAGCAGAATACAAAATCTAAAAGCAGTAAGGGAAAAAGCCCTATAGACTTAACTACATAAAAATCAAGTACTTATGCAGGACAAAAAATACAGATGATTGAAAGTCAGGATGAAGTAGAAAAATATTAAGAATACTATCTTTAACATACAAAAGAACTCCCACAAATAAGAAAAAACAAATACTCCAATAGAGAAATGGGCAAAGAACATGATCAGACAACTCACAGATGAAATTAGAATGTCCATTTTTCCATTAAGAGCCAAGTATATGCCCTAGTTCAGTACTGATAAAAAATGCAGGTGGCGACAAGTATCAGTTGTCACCTATTAGGTGGGCAAAAGTTGTGTGTTTGTTGAAACAGAGTCTCACTCTATCACCCCAGCTGGAGAGCAGTAGTACTGTCTTGGCTCACTGCAATCTCCACCTCCTGGATTCAAGCAATTCTCCTGCTTCAGCCTCCCCAGTAGCTGGGATTACAGGCACCCAGCTAATTTTATATTTTTAGTAGAGACGGAGTTTCACCATGGTGGTCAGGTTGGCCTCAAGCTCATGACCTTAGGCAATCCACCTGCCTCGCCCTCCCAAAGTTCTGGGATTACAGGCGGGAGGCACCATGCCTAGTTTTTTTAAACTGACAATGGTGTAAGAAAGGGGGTTTTCTCCCAAACTGCTGGTGGTAGGAGAGATGTGGGAAGGTTCATTGTTTCTGGAGGCCAGCAGGCTAATGTTCCCACAGCAATAGCCAATATATAAGGCTTTTATGACACACCAGGCATTGCTCTAAGTGCTTTGCATATAAAGAATTTATTTCATCCAAACAGTAGTCTTGTAAAGTAAATCCTGTTATTATTCCCATTTACAGATGAGGAAACTGAGGCCCAAGAAGTTAAAAATAATTTTCCCAAGATCTTTTTGGTAAGAAATGGCAAAACAACAGTTCCAGGCATCGAATCCAGGCATGTGACTCTCCTATACTATTCTATATCAAACTGTTAATTGTTCCAATCCTTTGTCCTAGAAATTTCACATCTGGGAATTAATCTTAAGGACTCAGTTAGGCAAGTGCACAGAGATGTATACATGAGAATGTTGCTCTGTATGTCAAATATATCAGTGGAAAAATGGGAACAATGTAAATGTTCATTAACAGGAAATACTTTGACTAACTTACCTTACTTCCATAAAACAGAATGCTATGCAACCATTAAAAAGTGTGATGTATATTTATATTCACTGATATGGAAAGATTTCGACAACATATTGTTGAGTGGAAAAGCAGGTTGCAAAACAGCATGCATAGTATGATCCCATTTAGGTAAAATTATATATATATCACTCAAGATCTGAGAGGATGCTCACCAAACGCTAAAGGTTATTATCTTGAGATGGCAGGGATTTCAGGGAATTTTTATTTTCTCCTTTCCTCCTTTCTTGTGTTGTTTGGATTTTGTACAGTGAGCATATATTATCTTTGTAAACAAAAAAGGCAATTTTTAAAAATGAGCCTCCTGGAATTGGCATCTCCTTATTTGTATCTCTCAGTGCTTTGTTCAGCCAACCTGTAAAGAGACCCTACTATGTGTTAGGCCCTGGTGAGGAGGAAATAGAGAAGCAGACACTTAGAAGGCAATGGGGGCAGAAGCAAGGCCACAGTGGGAAATATGGGGAGAGAGGCACATACGTCTGCCTGACCGCAACAGGTACTGGGCCAGAAGCAGAGAGGCAGGGAGAAGCTGGACCAGCGAGGAGGAAAGATGAGGAGATGCAGACACAGGTACTTGGTATGGACGCCATGTCTTGGCTCCCAGGTTGGCTAATGCTGTCCTGTTAATGAAGTGAGTGATTAATAGCCAAGGGGATAGAGAGCTGGTATATGAGATTAATCCCAGTTAATGAATCCATTGTTAGCGGCATTAAATAGCAACAGGGGGGAGGGTGGAGGCAGCCTCCTCTCTCCTCTTGGCGCATCCGGGTCTGGGCTGGCTTTGCAGCCACGGGAGAGGGAGGCTGTTAGCATGTGGTGGGGAGACAGTGGAGAGCAGGAGGAAAAGAAAGGAGCATGTATCGCATCCCTGCTGGAAATCCAGTGCTTTTGCACATGCTGTCACCCGCTGAGCCTCAGGCTGGTGCATATCACCCCCATTTTGCTGTGCCATGGAGATGACAGTTTGCTCCTGTCCCTGTCTGCCAGACCCTCACCTGCTTGACTCCTGGCCAGGTTCTCATGATCAGGCCACACTCCTTTTTGAGGGAAGCTGAGTGACAAGGTCCAGGAAGGGGGAGTGAGGGCAAAAGAGGGGAAGTTGTCACTGGTCACTGGAGAAGGTGGAGATGAAGGGACGTCAGGAGCTCTTCAAGAGCCAGGGCAGGAAGGGTCCTGTGGTGGAACATGGAGGCAGAGGCAGAGTGGGCAGCAGAAGGGCTCAGAGGACAGCAGGAGCCCAAGGGTGAGGCAGCCTTGCTGGACATTACTTCCCTCCTGGGATTCAAGTCTCAGGGGCAACCTGAGACAAGGCATCAAAACAGAGATATCTGTCTGCCAGCTGCCCCTGCCAGGGTTCCAGCTGATGACCGAGAGCCATCTGAGAGGACAGAAACTGCTCACTCCTGCCTGCCCCAGAGCTTTTTAAGGGGATAGATGTGACATTTCCCAATCCCCACCTGTTTCTAGAAGCTGAAAACATGCTAATTTATTGGACCTTCTCAATAACCGTGAGCAATTGGTGTTATTGTTCCCATTTTACAGAAAAGGACACTGAGGCTCAGGGACAGACACTCTCACCCAAGATCACATAGCAAGTTAATGGGATAGCCTGGGTTTGAAACCAGTTCTACCTGGCTCCAGAATCTATGCTCTTGCTACAACCCTTTCTTCCCCTAGACCAGTAATCCTCAGAGTGTGGTCTCCCCAGACCCATGGGGGTGGGCTTAGCAATCTGTGTTTCCATAAGCCTGAGTGCTTCTGAGAACCCCTGCCCTGCACGGGCTTTCCTGCCTGGATAGAAGAGGGCACCTTTTCCAGGGAGATGCCAGGCAAGTCTTCCAAAAGGACATGTCTTCCAGACCTACAAAGGCCAAAGCATCCAGGAGCCTCTTCTGTCCTCCAGTGCACTCTCTTCCTGAGTGACACCATCCTGTCCCATGGCTTTCCACAACATTAAGATGCTGACAACTTCCCAATTTCTAGCTCCAGTCCTGACATCTCCCCTGAACTCCCATCACGTACATCAGCTACCCGCTCCACATCTCCATTTAGATGTCTAAAGCCATCTCAAATCAAAGTGAATCCTGATTGCCCCCAAACCTGCTCCTCCACCATCTTCCTCATCTCAGTAAATGGCACCAACATTTACCCAGTTGCTCAGGACCAAAGTCGTGGAGTCATGCTTTACTCCTTTCCTTAGCTCATAGTCCACATTCAACCTAATAGGAAATCCTGTTGCTTCTGTTTTTGAAGTATATTTCAAAGCAGACTGTTGTTTACCACCTCCATGCTGCCACTATGCACTTCCTTTCTCTTCTCACCTGGATGTGTACAGCAGCTTCCTAGTTAACCCCTTGGCTCCCATGCATGCTCCCTCCAGTCTTATCTGCACTCCATGGCCAGAGTGATTGTTTCAAAGCCTAACTGAGATGGTGTCACACACCGGGTCAAATCCCTCCAATGACTTCTCAACCCATTTAGAATTAAATCCACAGTCTTGGCTTTGACCTCCAAAGTCCTGTATATTATATACCTCCACATCCCTCATTTCTCTCCGACCTCAGCCATTCTCTTACCACACTTGTCTGCTTTCCTTCCCCACCCCAGACCCCAATATAGCAAGCATGCCCCTACCCCAGGGTCTTTGCACAGCCTATGCCTCTGCTTGGTATGGTCCACATGGGCTTCCTTCTGCTTAAAAGTTCTCTGCTTAAAAGTCAGAGTGACCTTGCCAGGTGTAGTGACTCACACCTGTAATCCTAGTACTTTGGGAGGCCGAGTCAGGGGGATCACCTGAGGTCAGGAGTTTGAGACCAGCCTGGCCAACATGGCAAAACCCTGTCTCTACTAAAAATACAAAAATTAGCTGGGCACCTGTAATCCCAGCTACTAGGGAGGCTGAGGCAGAAGAATCACTTGAACCCAGGAGGTGGAGGTTGCAGTGAGCCAAGATCGCACCACTGCACTCCAGTCTGGGCAACAAGAGCAAAACTTCATCTCAAAAGAAAAAAAGTCAGAGTGACCTGTCCTGCCACCTCCTGATGCTCTTGACCTCCTTACTCAGCTTCGTTCTCCACATAGCACTCATTATCACCTGACATAACCTCACAGATTGGTTAGTTTCATTGTCTACATCCCCATGTACATTGTCTACCTCCCAGTGTACATGCTGGCTGTACACTGCATGGGGGCAGGGACTTTTCCTTCACTCAAAAACCAGAATGATGTCTGCCATGGAGGCTGTTCAATGAGTATTTGCCAAATAAATGGATGGATGAATGAATTAATTTCTCTGAATTTTTTTCCTTACCTGAAAAATAGGCATGCTCATCTCATCAAGTTCCTGAGAAGACTGAACAAATGCATTAAAATACCTAGCTCATGATTGGCATAATGTGGGTCCTAATCAAGGATTTTTGTCATTTTTAGAGCTTCTCTTCCCTCCCCTGCTGATGAATCCATGCTGGCTCTGTATCTCCTGGCACCTTGAGTGTGGGCCTGAACCTGACCAGGCTGGTAAAGGATTGACCCGCATTCACCAAGCATTGGCAAAAAGGTAGACTCTAGTCATGTCTGTGTCTCATTGTCCACAGGAGAAACCAACAACAATAAACTCACATCTGTATGATACGTTATAGTTCCCTCTATATCGACATTAATCAATCTCCACAACCGTCTAGTGAGATGCGCACTGATATCCCATTTCCAGATGAGGACACTGACGATGTGAGTGATTTACCCAGAATTGTGGCTTCAGGATATGGCCAAGATGGGAATCAGCCCCTAGGCATCTGATACTAAGAACCCTGCTCTTTCTCCTACTTCAGGACTTCCTTCCCTGAAGGGCACTTCCTCACTTCCAAGTTTTCACTTGTGCTTGGACTGCCATCTTCTTTGCTTCAAGTCTCTGAATTCTCCTCTTCCTCTGAGATCCAGCTCACCTTCCTTCTCCTCCTGGAAGCCCTCCTGACTTTCTTCTCTCCTCCAAGCTTCTCTGGTACTAGATTCTGTACTGTCTTGCCCTATTCTCCGATTGTCTCCTATATGTTTTCTCTCATCAACGACAATAATAGTAACACAGAAGTTTTCTTTGTTGTTTGTTTTTATAGAATCTCACTCTGTCGTCCAGGCCAGAATGCAATGGCACTATCTTAGCTCACTGCAACCTCTGCCTCCCCGACTCAAGCTATTCTCATGTCTCAGCCTCACAGGTAGCCTGGACTACAGGTACGTGCGACCATGCCCTGCCAATTTTTATATTTTTAGTAGAGACAGGGTTTCACCATGTTGGCCGAGCTGGTCTTAAACTCCTGGCCTCAAATGATCCACCTGCCTCAGCCTCCCAAAGTGCTGGGATTACAAGTGTGAGCCACCATGCCTGGCCAGAACTTTTCAATTACATTTGCTATATAGGCAAGCAGATGAGAGATACATAGAAGAAAAAAAAAAAAAAACAAACAAAGTTCTCCTTCACTGCCTTGCTTCCCAGTCCCATTCCCCTGGGAGTAAATACTGCCAACAGTCTGCCCTGACCATACATGCACTCACATGCTAAAAAACCATGCCTAATAGATAGGATCATACTGTATCTATTCTTCAACTTTATTTTTTTCACTTAGCAATGTGTCTTAGTGCGTGTGCCCCACCAGCACACATAGACACCCTTTTTAAGAGCTTAATTCTATGGGTGCACCATGACTCATTTAACTGCTTCTCTATTGGTGGACATTGAGGCTGTTTCCAAGTTGCACTATTAAAGAGCAGCCTGCAACAAACAACCCTATGTGTGCCTCTCTGAGCACATGTGTGTTTCTATGGGAGAGAGAACTGGAAGTGAAGTCACGAGAGAGGGTTGCCCCTTCAAAGAAGCAGAGTCAATTTACATTTCACCAGTGGCATGACACACCGATCCCGTACTCTGAATTTACAAAGCACTTCCACAGCACACTCTTATTTGCCTCTCACAAGAACCCTGAGAGGTAGTAATGTTAGTACCATTTTACAGGTGAAGACTAGAATTCAACTCCATCCTGCCACTCTCCAGGGCTCAAACTCACATCCGGTCTTCCTTCAGACCAGACAGGTCCCCAGACTCTGGGAGTGGAGGCAGGGGTGGGTGTGCGCTCAGGAGTCCCAGCAGGGTCATGAATATCAGAGGAGCATGGGGGATATTTGGAGGGGGTGTAGGGAGTATAGAGATGATGGCACTTGGTGGGGGCTCAAAAGCCTGAGGAGGGGCTTTCTTCCCACTCCTTCCATGGCTCAGAGGAGCCTGGGCTCAGGCTGAGAAGCAGGGCTGCTATGTTACCATGGAAACGGAGGGTTCCTCTCTCCCTCACAGCAGGAATCATGGTGATTGGGGGATGGGGGTGGGAGGAGGACGTTTCCCTGGCAGCACCAAGGGTTGGGGCTAGGAGGCAGGTCACTCCTCTCCCTCCTCCCATCCCTTCCTTTCCCCTCCCCACCCTACTGTCCAGGCCCACAGCCAACAGGAGGTGTCAGTGGTGGGGCTGGTATGGACCAGGAAGGGAAACACAGTCCGCTGTGGGGTGGGTTGAGGGGTCAGGGGACCCCCAAGGAAGCTGTAGAAGGTCCCTGCTTTTAGACATTCCACATGCATTAGGGGCACAGATACACCTGGCGCACTGCCCAGATACTCTCACAGGACAGAAGCCTCCTCTCACTGTCACTCAGAGAGTCACAGAGTCAACCCCACACTCCGGCCCAGCATGCCCAAGCTTACCTAAGGTACATGTGCACATAGACTTCACACACACACACACACACACACACACACACACACACACACAGAACCAACTGCTCACAGGCAGATCACACATTGCCATCCTTATACATGGATGGGTTCACACGCTCATTCACACAGTCACACCTACACATACACACTGCACGAACCTGCTACCTGATGCTTGCTTGTGATTATATATTTCTGTGTGTGCAAATATGTGCATTTTTGCACACGTACCTCCCTCTGCCTGTATGAGTGATTGTCAGTTCCTGGAAGCACTTTTCCTTCCTCTTCATACCTCCTCCTACTCACTCTCCCTCCTCTTCCCTGTGTCTCCCCCCACCTCTCCTCGCTGGCCCTCAGCCTGTCCTTAGCAGGAGCCCTGCCCTCTGAGCTTAGCCCTGGAAGGACGTGCTGTCAGTTCCAAGGAGCAGAGTCGCAGACACAGACAGCGTTCAGCCTTGAAAACACAGGGCTATGGTTGATGGGTAGGGAGGGTGTCAAGCTTAATACCCTGCCCATTTTCCTCCCCTTCCAGATGATATTCCTGCCCGATCCTGCATGAATTTAACAGCAGCAAAAGCCACCCCACCTCCCAAACAAAACAAAAACCTCCTACAAGCTTGCGACAGTAAGTAAAATTGCAAATTTCCAAATAACCATGATTAATAATAACAGGCAGCTAAGCAGCTGTTTACCTGAGGGCTTGAGCACCAAGTACTAAGTCCATGGTCCCACATACTCCTTATATCAACCTTCCAGGTGAAGAGTTTTATATCCGTTTCAGAGAAGGAAACTGAAGCTTAAAGAGCTGTTGGGACTTCCAAATGATGGAGCTGGGCCTCAGACTCCGGTCTGCAGATCTGAATGATTCCTAACCAAGGGCCCCCTGCACGTGCACTACCAAGGCTGCACTCACTGAACTCCTGCACTGGGCAAGGGCACTTTGACAAGAGACCCAAGGTATCCACAGGTTGACTGACACCAGGAAAGCAGACACCTCTGGGTGGAAATGGAATACTAGACCTTCCTCTAGCTAGGGCCCTTTGCTCGTTTTCTGCCTCACACCTGAAGAACATTCACTGCTCGTCTCTGGGACTCTCATCCCTGCCCTGTGTCTGGACTTTTCTTTCAGCATCTCCTCTGCATGTCACTAGCTTGCTCAGCCTTCCAAGTACCCACTGCAAATCAATTATTTTGCAGATAATTATTCTAGTTCCATTTCCCTTCTGGCCCATTTCAGCCAGACCCAGAGAGCAGTTTGGTACAACCATAATGGCCCATCAAGGTGTTATGTTAAACACAGCTTACTTAATTCCTAAGAGGAATTGTGTTCGTGGTTACTATTTCTTTTTCTCCCCACTACACTGAGATAATATCACTCTAGCTTTTTGAAGATAAAATGTTCTTTTTTTGTAAAATGTTCTTACTTGGCAAAATTCTAAGTTACCAGACTCTACGGTTCTCCTTTTTTTCTTTCAATAAAAGGGGCTAGGAACTAGTGATTGCCTACTAATCTAATCCAATTCCTCGTTTTTACAGACTGGAAAAATGAATCCAAGAGAAGAGGCTTAACTTGTCAAAGAATCAGCTTTATTTGTGAGCTGCACAGACTCTAGGCTCAAAAGACCTGGTTTGAAGCCAGCCCAGTTACTGGTAGCTGGGCACAACTGCAGTTTGCCACAATTGGGAAATCACTAGCTCTGTGAGCCTCAGTTTCCTCATCTACACAATGGGCTGAGAATCAATTAAAATATTATATGGTTATCACTTTGAAACTATAAAATACTATTAAGTGTTAGCTGTCACTTAATCCTTCAGCTGCAAAGCTGGAGCAGAAGCCAAGTCACCTGACCCATGTCCCATTATTCCCATCTTCCTCAGTGTGTTCACACAGGACGCGAGTAGGCTGCAGAGTCAGAGACCTGGCTCCAACCCCAGCTCCACTCTTCACAAGCTGTGCAACTGTGGGAAGAACAACTCACCTCCTCAGTGGTTCTTTATCTGCCAACAGGGGTTGATCATCATACATTTCTGGTTGATGGGATGAACTGAGTTAACATACAGGAAGGGGACTGCACAGTGCCTAGCGCATGGCTGGCTGACAGTAAGTGGGCGTTTTCTCCCCTTCCCCTCAATCCTTTCCTCCAGCTGTCATTCTCTGAATTTCCTCAGTGGTGACCAGTCTCTCACTTCTTTTGAAGGAGGATTTGATTTTGGAAAGAGCCCAAGGTCCCCGAAAGGCTTGTCTGTCTGGCCAGGGAGGCAGCCAGTGAGTAACGCAGCTCAGGAAGGAACAGCCTTTGGAGGTGCAGATGGGCTTCAGCTCTACAGGGGGGAGAAAGAACTTCTCCTGCAGTGCTCAGGAGCCAGCTCTGAAGGAGGCCGGTCTTGCTGCAGGGCGGGGTGGGGGGGTGTGCTGCTGATCCACCTCAAGGAAAGCAGGTTTGCACTTCCCAAGACAGGGCCCATCAAATGCAGGCAGCTCTGAGGGGATGGTTCTGGCCTTGATGACTGCCTCTCTGTTTCGCCAACCCGGGTTTCAGAGCCAGAATGACACATCATCTTGTCCACTCCTCCATGTTTTTTACATGAGAGAACTGAAGCCTTTCCTTCCCCCACCTGTCCCCTGATGGACAGAAGGGAAGCTTCAAGTGCAACTCAGAATGTCCACGCTAGAAAGTGACCTTGGTGCTACCCAGCCTCGCCTCCTTTGCCAACCCTCTCCTTCCTGCCCACCTCACTTTACAGATAAAAGAACCAAGGCCAGGGAGAGAAGAGCCATGGGCCCTAGAGAGTGACAGAGCTGCCAAGCACCCACGTCTCCTGACCCTCGCCCAGTGTTCTTCCACTGCCCCAGGACACAGCTCTTTATATGAGAAGCAAATGACTGCTCCCTCGGCCTTTCCTGAGAATGTCCATGAAGCGGGAAGGAGGGCAAGCCCGGAAGGAGATACCGGAGGAGGGTGGGCGACCAGCTGGGAGAAATGGACCAAAATCAAAGCCGTGGCACTGCATGGTATCTGCAGAGGGTCCTGCCAGGGAGCGACTCAGCAGAGAGCCCCGCTCCACAGCAGCTCTCCCTGCCCAACGGTGACGGGGCAAGCCCCTCCTTCCTAGCCTTCCACTTCCTCATCTGTTGAAGAGTGGGTGCCCAGTCTACACACCCCTGGCCTTCATCCTACAACTCCAAGGACTGCAGGCAGCATCCCACAGGAGAATCTGGTGGCCAGGGCGGCCAGGAGGGCCCGCATCACTAATCCCCATAGTGCCCATCAGAGGAGCAACAGAAATCCCCAGTGCAGGCTTTTACTGCAAACTTCCACTTTATTGGGTTTCAATATCACCTTTGGCCCTCTGTTTCCCCCAAATCTTTCGGCTCCCTTTGGCAGCAGCTGCTGGGAGCTCAGCCTGGGAAACTGCGCCACCTAGGGGCACTCAGCCTCCACTGCAGCCTGGTAGAAGAAGAAGGTGCTATCCAGGGTTCCCCTCTCCTCCCAGAGCCCTCCCAACCCTCCTCTGCCTCTGGGTCCTCACTGTCACCTTGAGAAGGGCAGGCAAAGCAGGGATTTTGAAGACAGAGAAATTGATAAGGTGAAACAGCAACGATGTGGCAGAGTCCAAACCAGAGCTCAGGACTCCCGATTCTTTTTCTTCCCACTAACCCCACCTCCAGTCCAAGTGCACATCTGGGTGGACTGACAGTTAACATGTAAGAGATGAGTAAAGGCCAGGCGCGGTGGCTCACGCCTGTGATCCCAACACTTTGGGAGGCTAAGGTGGGCAGATTACCTGAGGTTAAGAATTCGAGACCAGCCTGACCAACATGGTGAAACCCCATCTTTACTAAAAATATAAAAATCAGATGGGCGCGGTGGCAGGCACCTGTAATCCTGGCTACTCAGGAGGCTGAGGCAGGAGAATCGCTTAAAGCCAGGAGGCAGAGGTTGCAGTGAGCCAAGATTGCACCACTGCACTCTAGCCTGGGTGACAGAGCAAGACTCTGTCCAAAAAAAAAGAGAGAGAGAGAGAGAGATGAGAGGGGCTCACTCCTGTCATCCCAGCACTTTGGGAGGCTAAGGCAGGAGGATTGCTTGAGGCCAGGAGTTTGAAACCAGTCTGGGCAACATGGTGAGACCTCTGTCTCTATAAAATTTTAAAAAATAGTTTTTAAAAAAGAGATAAGTCTTCAACAATCACTCTTTGGTAGGACAGAGGTCATCTTAAATCACAGAGAAACTTTTTTGTTGGCTTCAATAAGGATTTAGAATGGGACAGGTCTGACAATGGGTAGTGAAGTGGCCTTGTGGAAATACCAGGGGCTTGGACACATGGCAGACTGGGGATTGAGTCCTGGCTCTATCAAGGACACGGCGAGGCCATCCTTAGCTCCCCTCCAGGACCAAGTCTCTGAACTAGCTACAACACAGGATTAACTCTCCTACTGGGTTCTTGGGAGAATTATTAACAAATTATGTGACACCTGACACAAGGCTGGTCTCAGTAGGTCTGTCCTTCATGCCCTGGCCAGAGCCGTCTCGTCCCTTCTCCACTCACAACCTTCCACAAGCTTCCCAGCACAGGGTAAAAGCCAAAGTCCCACCGCGACATGTCTGCCTTTACCTCCCCAACATTTCTTCTCTTCCTCCATCCACCAACCTCACTTCCCACCCCATCCCCTATCCACCACCTACCACCCACCTTCTACCACTGGCCTTCTCGTTGTTTCTGAACACCCTGGCTGTGGTGTTTGCTGTTCCCTCTGCCTGGAATAACACCTGCATAACCTGCTCCCTCACTGCCTTTGGGTTTTTAATCAAATGGCACCTTCCAAAGGGGTGTGCACCATCTAAAATTTCAATACCCACCCTCCTCCACATGACTGCTTCTTCCCCCTAAGCCTTTGTGACCATCTCACCTACTACATGGAATGTAATTCTCTCATTTTATTATCTCCTCCCATTTGATGTGCTCATTGTTGAGTTCTTGGCATACAATGGGGGCCCAGTAAACATCCATTAAATGTGTGGATGACTATTCAAATAATAATTTTATAAAGAAAGAAAAAGCCCAGAAAAGAAAGAAAAAACTCTGGCTCCCAATGCCCCTTGGAAACTCAGAAGGTAGGTAACATGTATGATACTGTTCCATTTACAATATCTTTTCCTGCAAAAGAATAAATGTTACCCCCAGGACACCATGAGGAGACAGCAAAGGGATGGCAAAGCCCTTCATGGATAAGGAAGCAGAAACTCTGTGGATTGAAGGACTTCTGCTCAGGGCTTGCCACAAGTGAAATCAAGAGCCAGGAGAACCCAGTCTCCAGGCTGAGAGGCTGCAGAGCTGTCTTCCCACGCTGTGGCTTCTGTGGAGTGGGGGACCTGGAAGTACTTACGCTGAAGCACTTGCTTGAAGTATTGTTCTTTGAATAAGCACAGTACTTAAGTGGCCACCCAGTCAGCTTTCAGAGGGCTATCCCAGGGAACAGGCAGAGCCTTTCTTAACATGCATGAAAGCTGACTGGGCACCAACTCTTGCCATACCAGGACCGAGAGACTAATCCAGGGCAGAGAAGGCCAGACTGCTTAAAGCAGCGTGGCTAGTCTCCCAGAGCAGAACCAGAGGAGCCAAGGCATGGAACAAAGAACAGGGATCCTGAGATTGGATCCTGAATCCATCGGGAAATGGCCTTCCCCACCACCCCCAGCAGGCCCATTCCCGAGAGCCCCTCATCCCTCTGGGCTGGCTGCTGCATGACGCTCAGCTCTGTGTGGATATGCTGGCCTGCCCCTCTCCCTAAGCCAGTGGTTCTCAACTAGGTGGAATTTGACAGGGGCCATTTGGCAATGTCTGCAGACATCATTGGTTGTCACAATTAGAGGAATGTTACTGGCATCTAGTGGGTAGAAGCCAGAGATGTGGCTACACATCCTATGATGCACAGTGCCCCCGAGAATTATGCAGCCAAAGTGTCAATAGTGCCAAGGCAGAGAAACCATGCCCTAGATCGTGAGTCCCTAGAGGGGTGGGAAGAGTCAGAGTCTTTCTACACACCCAGGGCCCCATGTGGCACCTGGAAAGACACTGTAAGAGTTTGCTGATGGACATAGGCCAGGTCAGAAAACCTCTTGGTCTGTCTCGACTCTGGGAGTCTATGATTTAAACCCTATGACTCTACCCTGCAGGCCTCACACTTCTCATTGGCAGGGCTGATGAGCCTGGGGCTGGAGGTCAGAGGCGTCCCCATAAGAAGGGAGTTCCCCATGGTGCAACATCTCCCTTAGGTTTACAGGCCCCAGCGCTGCCCCCACTTACACCTGTGCTCCGTGGTGACACTGGGCTTTGGAATGAGACCAACATGAGTTCAAGTCTTATCTGCCCATGCACTCACTCTGTGTGCTCTTGGGAGTCACTTCTCTTCCTCATCTGTAAACTAGGGGTATAATCCCTGCCCCACCCCACTAGGGTTTTTGCAAATATTTGCAAAGTGCTGAACCAGCATGAAGAAAATCTTACTACTGGAGGTGACAAGTTGGCGGGCTGCAGTTGGAGAATCCTGAGTTTCAGGGGCCCCAGCTGGAGAAGAAATCTTCCTGGAGAATCTCTGCTTACCATGGCCTCAGTCAAGCTATAGCCAACTGAGATGTCCCAGGAGCAGGAACCCCCACATTCACACCCACAGTCAGCAAGAGACCAGCCCCAGTGAGGCAAGCCAGAAGATGTCTTCCCCAAAGGAACCCCAAAGGAACTCTATGTTGCACTGTGGAGAGGAAAAGGGAGCCAGCCAGGATCCTCACTGACTCCCCTATTCCCAGCTGTGTCCCAACCAGTGTGGGGAGTCCCTAGAGTTGGGAGAGACTTTAGTGGGCACCTATCACATTCCCAGCAGAGCTTCTGGAATTGAGGTCCAGGGGTGAAGCAGCAGCCCTTTGGGAGCAGGGCTACATCTGCGATGTTTGCCAGCACAGCCCCGGTGCTCCCCGCAGGGCCTGGTGCCTGGCAGGCTTTTGGTGAACACTGCTGGAACAAATCCTCTTCACTGTAGCCTGGAGGGAGCCCCCACCATGTGACCTGCCCTAGCATTTCCAGTCCCATTTCGTCCCTGGAACAGCCTTTGGGGAGAAGCTATATTAGCAAAGGAACTGAGGCTCACAAAGGGGAAAACTGTAGGTGGCATCTTGGGATTTGAGCCCAAATCCATCTCTTACCAAAGCCCACAGCCTTTCATCAGACCACCCTGCATCTCCTGTATCCAGTTCTCAAAAGACCTTTCACCCCAAAGGAACGCCATGTTGCACTGTAGAAAGAAAAAGGGAGACAGCCAGGATTCTCACTGACTCCCTCCACCCCCAGCCATATCCTAGCCAGTGTGAGGGGTCTCTAGAGTTGGGAGAGACTTTAGTGAGCACCTGTCACATTCCTGGAAGAGCTTCTGGAATTGAGACCCAGGAATCTGCCCCTCTCACCAGCAACTTCTGAACCCTATTCCAAAGACTCTGATAGAGGTGAAAACGCTTAGCTAAAGGATGTACCTAACGGCATCCAAGGTTACATGCCTCCATTCCATCTCTTGCCAGGCTTTTCAAACACCTACTGTCCCACCTCACCAGGACAATTTGCTCTTCCTAGAATTTTCTGGCACCTTGCACCTCTGTGTGTACATGCTACTCTCTGCCCAGGAATGCCTTTCCCTATCTTGTTGGCCATACAAATTCCTTCTCAACCCAGACCAACTTACATGTTGGCCAGTGCCTGGGGCCAACAACACTGTTAGAAATAGTTTAGTTTCTTTTAAAATTAGAGAGAAAATAAAATATCAGGTCAAAAAACATGTTTTAATATGTAATATTAGGCTGTTCATGGTGACTCATACCCGTAATCCTGGCACTTTGGGAGACCAAGGCAGGTGGGATCGCTTGAGGCCAGGAGTTTGAGACCAGCCTGACCAACACGGCAAAACCCATCTCTACTAAAAACACAAAAATTAGCCAGGCGTGGTGGTGCACACCTGTAATCCCAGATTTGGGAGGCTGAGGCATGAGAATCACTTTAACCCGGGAGGCAGAGGTTGCAGTGAGTCGAGATTGCACCACTGTCTGGGTGACAGAGAAATATTTTGTAAAAAAAAAAAAAAAAAAAAAAAAAGTAATATTGATATATTTGTTCTTATACCAAGGAGGTTGTAAATATCCTTTTTAGGGATATGTGTGTGTGTATGTGGGATAGGACCCACAAAGCTAAAATGATCTAGGATGCAAGAAAATCATAATGTAGCCCTGTCCTCAACCTTCAAAACTTCCACACCCGCAACAGAACTGTCTCTTCTCTGCATCCCCACTATCCATCCGTTTATATGCTCAGCACATGATATCATAGTCATGTGCAAACCTGTCTTTCCAGTAGATGGTGAGCTCTGTAAGGGAAGGGGCTCTACCTTATACCTTCCTGTCTCCCCTACACCTAGCTCAGGCTAGCACATGGCAGGGACTTAGCAAAGGTTACTGAATTCTGCTGATGCTCGTTGGTAAAAACAAGGAACAAAAGCTTTACTTCCTCATGTCATACAATAATGTCCATAGCAGAGCTGTCTCTAATCATATATTCATTCTAACGTGCCTGTGATATGCCAGGCAGCAAGAAGCAGACAGCATTAAGAAAACAAACAAGATCCCTGCCCTCATAGAGCTTCTGCCAGTCCCTCCTGCCAGTCTCTACCTCTTATACTTTCCCATCATCTCCCCATTCTGCCCCACAGACATTCTCCCATTGCTGGGGCCAAGAAGAGAAATCACCAAAACACAATCCTGCTTCCCCCACCTGCACCAGCCCCTCCCGGGCCCCACCACCTCTTCCAAAGGCACTGCATTCCTCTCTCTGCCTTCCCGGAAGGTGACTACTCCAGCTCCCGCATGCTCATTAATTTCATGCTCCATCTCCTGTGTGACTGACCTACTTTCTGCTCTTTCCTCATGTGGCTGCCCAGTGTCTCTCCCACACCTGGGGCTTGCTTCCCTCAGTCACTCTCTCTTTTCTGCACCCAGGTGTTCCCTCTGAAGCCTCATCCTCCCTACCCCCATTCCTGGAGCAGGGGCTTCCGTGGCCCTGGGGAAGGCAGCAACAGAGGTCTTCAGTGGGCTGCCTGACCGTGGATTCAAATCTCAGCTCCCTCCCTCCCAGGTGCAGAGTGCTGAGCAAGGCACGGCCCATCTGAGCCTTCACTTCCTCATTTACAAATAAGCCTGCCATGCAAGGTGATTGTGAAAAGATACCACTGGGAAAAGGGTGGGCATCACAGGTATGGATTCAAAAATATCCCTGCCACAACCCCACTCATGGGCCCTGTCCCAGCTGGAATCCCACAATTTCCCAGGAAGCCTGCCACAGCCCTGACTGCTCCACAGGCTCTCCTGTCCTTCCCAGCCAAGCCCCTTTCTTTCCTTTCTTTCTTTTCATTTTCTTTCTTTCTTTTTTTCCTTCTTTCTATCTATCTTTCTTTCTTTCTTTCTTTTCATTTTCCTTCTTTCTTTCTTTCTTTCTTTCCTTCCTTCCTTCCTTCTTTCTTTCCGTCTTTCTTCTTTCTTTCTCTTTCCTTCCTTCTTTCCTTCTTTCTTTCTTTCTTTCTCTTTCTATTTTTTTCTTTCTTTCTTTCATGGAGTCTTGCTCTGTCACCAGGCTGGCACAATCTCGGCTCACTGCAATCTCCACCTTCTGGGTTCAAGCCATTCTCCTGCCTCAGCCTTCTGAGTAGCAAGGATTACAGACACATGCCACCATACCTAGCCAATTTTTGAATTTTTAGTAGAGACAGGGTTTCACCATGTTGGTCAGGATGGTCTCAATCTCCTGACCTCATGATCCACCTGCCTCCGCCTCCCAAAATGCTGGGATTACAGGTGTGAGTCACTGCACCCGGCTCAAGCCCCTTTCTTTGCCTACTGTCCTCCTTCAAGGTGGTTCCATGAAAGGGCCATATATGAAAAGCAGCCCCCAAATATTGAAGGAGCTGAGAAACCAAAGGAGGTAGACAGATCTAGTTTGTCAGTATTGTGATATTGATTGGGGGGACTTACAGACAGAACCATAGTCTTGGACTGCCACAAGCTAGGTGGATCTCCACCCTGCAGCCCCCCAGACCCAGGGCTTCTATACCACAGGAAAAGGGTATACATGCTTCAGCAAGACTATTAAAGGCAGCCCTCCAGAACAGGTGAGATGCTATATGTGTGATAGCTTATAGTTTGTGTGATAACATCAAGGTTGATATTCTTACACTAAGGACAGTAAATAAAATAGGAATCGGGAGGCATTCACGGGACTGGGGCTTATTAGAAGTCAACATAGTGGATTAGCATCCAAGATGGAGTCACTTTTGTCTCCACAGAGGCCAAGCAGAGGCCTCTCCCTCTGAGCAGCCCTCATGTTCATCATGTTCACCCCCCAATCTCCTCACACAGCAGCCTGCATTTCTTTATACCTCTCACCTCACTCGGGAACAGACCTGAAGCAGGGTTTTTAATTGGTAAACCTCACTTGGCATTTATCACAGAGACTTACATCTGGGTGTTTCTGGGAAAGCCCCAATGTCAAATATCCTGCATCTCAGAATAATAATAATAGTGGCTAACATTCACTATGGGCTACTTCCAGACAGGCACTTCACCAAGACTTTATATGAATCAATGTGTTTAATCCTTATGATGTTCCTATGAAGTAGGTAATATTATTACCCTGTTTTTCAGATGAGGAAACTGAGGCACAGAGAGGGGAAAACTTGCCCAAAGTGCCCAAGGCACACAGGCTCCAGGACCCAACCCCAAACCATTACTGAAGCAGCTGAACTGCTAACTGCTGCTTGCATTCAGAACTGGCTCAAAAATCCCTCTGTCAAAAAAAAAAAAAAAATGTGTCCCACACACTATATGTAACTTTCTATATGGCAAATAGGATTGTTGGTCCTCTTCTCTCAGGCAGGAGTTAATAGCAGAGTTGAAGCTTCTAGAACTCTGTGCTCTTTCTAGTACATTGGGCTGGAACCAGGGAGCTCTGGGTTCCACACACAGGGTCTGGAGGCCAGTGTCTGTGCTTGCTCCCAGCAGGGGTCAGAATGCATGGCTGCTCTGTGCGCTGGCTGTGTGCTGGGAATGCAGGGGCTGCAGGGATCATCAATGCAGGGAAACAAGGACACTGTTTCATGAGATGAGGCAGTACCCCACATCGGAAATGCAGTGCAGAGTTGTGGGGACATCAACCAGGACCTGTCCATTCTGCAAATCACATTTGAAAATATGGCTGGGGAGCAGGACAGGGCAGCCATCAGCTGCAATGCAGAGCATGGCTTTCCACCCACCTGGGGCTATGGGGAAGAGGAGGTGCTGAATCCCTATAATACCCCTTGAGCAAAGGGCTGTAGACATGATGTTTTGTCCAGCAGAGTCCATTTAGTTTTAATAATGCATATTTGTTTATGATTATAAAGATAAAACATGCTCATTGTGAACTTAAGAAAAATTTAAAAAGTCATCTGCAATCCCACAGTTCAGAAATAAGAGCTATTAAGATGCTGGTCCTTTCCTCTAAGCCATTTTTCCGTGCCTCTGTATTTTATATCATCAGGGTTCTAACAGTACCAGATATCATGAGTATTTTCCCACTCTGAAAACTGTCCAAACTGTGATTTCTAATGACTTTGTAATGTCTGGTCTATAGGACATTCTGTGATACATTGAATGACTCTCTTCTTGTTGGATATTTAGATCATTTTCTATTAAGCCCATTTCAAAACTGTAATGGCTGCTAGGGAAAGAAGTTATACTGCCCAATCACATACAAATAAAGACATAAACGAATGAATAGGGTCAGTCCAGATGTTTAAGGGTGTGAACAGCCAGAGAGGGAAGTTTGGATCTGATGCTGTGGTCACCAGTGGGGGTGGAAGGTCTTCAACTGGCCATCAAAATGCTCTTTGAACCCTCCAAGGCAGGTGCTGCAGCCCTAGCCTTGGCTTTGAGAGTGCTGGCAGAGGGGCACTCCCCCTCGAGGACGGCCCAAGGGACAAAGCTCCACAGGAACCCTGGGGGAACTTGCCAACCTCGCTTCCCTGGTGGCGCAGGACTGAAAAAGGCACTCGCTCTACTTTTCACAGCATTCAAAAGCAGAACTGTCAAAAGCTGGCCCCCAAATGCTCATATTATGTGGGAGAAAGTCTTGGGGAGAAAATGAGGAAGGAGGGGAATTATGCAATTGAAAACATGTACCAATCCAGACAGAATAATGAAGCACAGACATAAGATTCTGCACTCAATGGAAATTGCATTTAGCCATGTTTTGTGGTTTGAGAAAGGGAGAGACTGACTCAGAGAGACAGATGGAGACACACGGGGTGAGGAGAAAAAGAGGGGAAAAAAGGAAAGAGACAGATGCAAACAGAGAGTCCGCAGCAGCCAGATGGAGTCCCACTGAGGAGAGGATTGGGAGCAGAGAGGCTTGGGGCAAACGGTTTTGTCTTCTCCATGTCTGTCTCTCCTGTCTTTGTACCTGGGTCTGCAGAGCGTCAGCCTAGGGCATAAGCCGCTTCGGACATGGGCAAGAAGGAAACCAGGAGACTTCCCTCTTCAAACTGGAGGCTTGAGTTTGTTTTGTTTTGTTTCTGTTTTTAAAAAATAATTTCCGTGTTTCCAAGTGTTTAAAAAACAGATTACTCGTGGAATACCACTTAATAGTAAAAAAGAATGAACTATGGATACTCAGGACACCTTGGATGGATCTCGAGGGCATGATGCTGAGTGAAAAACGTCAGTCTTAAAAGGTTGCATGTAGTATGAGTCTATGTATGTGACATCCTAGGAATGATAGAATTGTAGAAATGGGGAGCAGACTCATGGTTGCCAGGGGTTAGGGATGGTGGGATGGAAGGGGTTGGCTATGATTATAAAGGGTAGCGTGAAGAAAACCTTTGTGGTGTTGGAACAGCTCCATATCTTGATTGTAGTGTGGTTACACGAATCTATCCATGGGATAAAATGACAATGAACTACACACACACAATGTACCAATGTCAATTTCCTGATTTTGATATGGTACCATTGGAGGCAACTGAGTGAAGGTAATAGGACCTCTCTGTATAGCATTTTTGCTACTTCTTATAAACCTATAATTATTTTAAACTAAAAGTTACCCCCCAAAAAGTTACCAAAAATAGATCATGCGCTATTCTTATCAAAAAGTTTTCCTAAAATGTTAAGTACCACACAGATGAAAGCTAAAATAGTATGACAAGATATCATAACTTAGGGTTGTAATCCATATAGAAAGTCTGAAGCAAAAATCCATCCTGTTCAGAAGGCTGAACAGAAACCGACTGGAGGATTAGGAGAGTGTGGTTGAGAGGGAAGTGCACTCTGCCTCTTCTTGGCTGTGTGACTTTGGGTGGGTCACCTCACCTCTCTGGACCCAAATTCCCCATCTGTACAACGAGCAGCTGTGCAGATGAAAGAAGACAGCACTTGTGAAGCACACAACGTTCAACAGATGTGAAGTCCCTTCCTTCCTTGAGGCATCCAATGGCTGTGATAGGTGCATTGGCCTGGGAAGGCCCTGCCTTCACCTGCTGGGACTGGGAAGGGAGGTTGGTGCTGAAAGGCCCTTAGAATCCCATATATGCCACCAAGCATGCTATAAGAGTGTTTCAGCCCCACAGCAGTTGGGAAAAAATACGCATTTTTCCCTGAGAAGGTTTTTCTAGAATTATATTTATCTTTAAGAATAATTTTTAAGGCCATCACAAATGTGGTGGCAGTGAGAGAAAAATCGTAGGGCTTCAAAACAGAAACAGACAGAAACAGTAATTCCATTAGTATTTTTAAATGGTAAAAGATGAAGATAAATCTTTCTGCTATGGTAACTGTAAAACAGGAGAGAGAACTCAGGTTTTGAAGGGCAGTCATGCTGGCAGGCGGGGTCACCTGTTCAGAGCAGGCCCTATAGGTGGGTGCACATGCAGGGGTGGCCTGAGGAGGTTCAGGGGAGCAGTAGAGAAGCCCTGCATTGACTGAACTCTGCAGAGACTCTGAGAGCCACTAGGTTTAAGTGGCTCATTCACAGATGAGACCCAAAAAAAGAACGTTGTGCCTCAAGTCCTCAGGGCCTACATGTGGCAGCATAGGCTCTGCTTCTGGAAATACATCAGCTTAGGGAGTGAGGCTGGCTTTCAGAGGAGCAATGTCTCCTCTCAGAACTGTGATAGCATTTCAATGACACTTCTTAGTGTACAAAACGCTTCTAGAGAGCTGTTCGCTTGGCTTCTCCCTCCTGCTTTAAGACTCCCTTCATCCAGGGCCCTGCCTGGTGCCCAGTGGAAGGTCAGCTGTCGGCCACTTCAGCTCCTCGGTGACAGCAGCCCCCTCCTTCTTGGACAGCTCCTGTCGTCAGAAAGCTCTCCTCACCAGCCAGGTGTGATGTCTGTGACCCAGACAATCAACCCTACTCACAGCCCGTCACTCCGCGATTTGAATTCCATGCCTGTACGTTTTAAAGATGAAAACATCTTTACGAGTCCCTTGTTGAAATGCAAATATGGCCGTGAACACCTAAAGCCCCATGTCAGTGAAGATCTTTGAGGTAGAGTGTTGGCAGGAAGCCCTGTGATGGGGACTGGAGGCCAGGAGGTCCAAGGACGCTTTCTACAGGGGGCTCTTTGTATCCTCCAGGGCCTGAGTCACCGTGGGGAATGAAAGACAAGGATCCAGAAAAGCAGATTCCTTTCTTTCCTGTTATCTGCAAGCCTGGATGCTGGAAAAATAATCCTATCTGTAGTCAGAGAGTGTCTCCCCTGGGGAGATTCAAGGGGTCCAGAAACTTCAGATCAAGATGGTGCTGTAAATTCATGTACCAAACTCACAGCAATTATATAAAAAGATAGATTCAAAACAGGAATAGCCATGCTCAAAATCAGAATCAACATCTTTGTGGATCAGAAATTCAACAGAAACACAAGGGGCTACATAATATGGAAGCCAGGGGTCTGGAGCCAGAAGCAGGGGAAGCAGCCAGGAGCTTGACTCCCTCAGGGCATATGGGGGCTAAATGAGCCCCTTGTGAGGCCAGGGCCAGAGCTCATGATGCCGGTTCAGTGACTGGACATGTGAAATTCCCACCATCATCACAGGATGAAAGCCTTCAGTCAGCAGCCTAAAACCTGGCTCTAGACAGGGTCCCAGGAGTGTGGGGAGAAACTGTGAAGCCCCTAAGCAGAGTGAGTATGTACAGAAAAATAAATCCCACTTAAGAAAAGCCAGCAAACTAAAATTCCAAAACGCATGAGGACAATGAATGCAGACGTAGACAGCCAACAACATTAATAATTGGTAGAATGAATCCACTACAGACAAAAGTGAAATAATAGAATTATCTGAAAACAATTTCAAAATAAATGCATTTAGGCTCCTCAAATAAAGTCAGGAATAACACCCATACATACAAAAGAATAATAAATTATAAATTAGAAACAAGCAGAAACTAAATAAAGCCATTTAGAAACACTGGGAATGAGAAACACAGTTGCTGAACTAAACTAGAGAGACAGAATAAACCTAGATTAGACATGGTAGAAGATAGGATTAATTATTTGGAAGCCAGTGAACTGGGCATTTCCCTACTTTGCAATAAGAGGTAAATGCTAGGAAAGAGCATTGCAGAAGTTAGAGGAGGTTGGAATACAGCAGACGAGTTGCAGACACTGTTAATGCCCAGCCCACATTCCCTTGGCTGACCCCAGCAGTCACCTGAAGATGGGCTCTGAACACAATGACAGCTTTCTGCATCTCCGCCTAAGTGTTTCTGGCCACAGAAGCATCCTCAGCTTGCGCAGAGACAGGTGGACTCCTGGGGGAGCTAGTTCCAGAAAATACCCTCAGCCAGTAGGGGCATTAGTTCATGATAAATACTCCAGCTTCCTTTCTCCTTGGAAGGACAACTATGTGGCTGATTTCACACAGTTTCCCACAGGCCCCAGAGCAGGGCTGAGCCTCCATTGGCCCCCAGCGCCAAACTGCTCATGTTCAAATCTTTTGCTGGCTTTTCTCTTCCTTGCCTCACATCCCTACTTCTTCACTGCACTTCCCAGGATCACTTCCCAAATAAAACCAGCATCCAAATCCTTCTCTTGGGGATTGCTTTTGGGATACTAAGCAGCAAAATAACCATGGCTCAAGCAAAATACAAGTCTGTTTCTCTCTCATGGAATCATCCAGCACTAGGAAGTTTAAAGCTAAGAGGGCAGTTTGATAAAAGCCATCACAACCCAGGCTCCTTCTATCTGACTTCTACCCTGTGGTCCAAGATGGCTGCACCAACTCCAGCCAGCTCATGTATTTTTCAGATAGCAGGAAGAAGGCACAAAGAATAGCACGCTCCCCTGTCTAAAAGACATTACAAGGAAGTTCCACAACACTCCTGCTTATACTCATTGTCCAGAACTCAGTTATATGCCCGTATGTAGCTAAACGGAAGACTCAGAAATGTCTTTTTTTTCTTTTGAGATGGAGTTTCACTCTTGTTGCCCAGGCTGGAGTGCAATGGCAAAGATCTCAGCTCACTGCAGCCTCCGCCTCCTGGGTTCAAGCAATTCTCCTGCCTCAGCCTCCCGAGTAGCAGGGATTACAGGCACCCACACCCAGCTAATTTTTGTGTTTTCAGTAGAGACAGGGTTTCACCATATTGGCCAGGCTGGTCTTGAACTCCTGACCTCAGGTGATCCACCCACCTCAGCCTCCCAAAGTGCTGGGATTACAGGCGTGAGCCACCACACCCAGCCAAGAAATGTCATTTTTAACCCAAGTGGGCATGTGCCTAGCTGAAAGTTAGAGATTCTATTACTAAGGAAAAAGTGGAATAGACACTGGGAGACAACTGGCGTTCTATAGAATGCCAAGCAGTTATGCAACATGGAGTAGAGACTGACAGACTGTTATGTAGGAGTTCCAGAACAGAGGGAGTGCAGGAGGAGCAAGATTACAGAAATAAGGACTGAGAATCGTCCAGAATGAAAGAAAGACATTACTTAGACTCAAAATGCACACTCAGTGCTCAACAGAACAAATAAATTTACACCTAGACACAGCGTAGTGAGACGATAGCATATCAAGAATAAAGAGGAAAACATCAAGGCTATTGCAGTAAAAAATGCATTACATGTAGAAGAAAAGTAATTACTCATTTATCAACCAGCCAATATGTATTGAGTGCTTTCTTTGAGTCAGGTCTGTTCTAGGGGTGGCTATACAGTGCTGACCTAGCCAAATAAGTTTAATTGTCTATCATTTATTATCAGACGGGGAGTGGAGCCCTTAGAGAAAAATAAAGCAGAGCAAGGAATAAAAGTGATGGAGGGTGGGAGTGGGTAGTATGTCTTAGGTCAGATGCTCAGGGGAGGCCTCTCTGTAACATTTGAGCTGAGACCTCAATGAAGTGATGCAGTAAGTTATGCACATTTCTGGGAAAAAGCATCCCAAACAGAGAACAGCAAGTGCCAAGGCCCTGAGGCGGAAATGTGTTTGTTATGTTCAAGAAACAGCAAGGAGGCTGGAGATCCAGCAGAGTGAACAGGGGTCTTAGAATAAGCGGGTTGTCTGGAGGAGGCGTCGGGCCAGATCTTACCTGTGGAGCCTTGGTGCAGCAGTGTGTTGGTGTCAACTCAGACTGGCTCTGTCTCGATTTTTTGCATCCCTTCCCAACTCTGAGCTCAGTGATGTCACCCTGGAAACTTGAAATCGGCCATGGAGGGAGAATGTGCATCACAATTAGCAAATGCTGCAAATCGGGGCTCTCTGCCTCTGAGAACTGGTTGTTAAGCACTTACCAGCACAGCACCACTCGCAGCTGTGGTGAGAAATTCAGACTTTGCTCGAATTGGAATCAGAAGCATTGGAGAGTTTTGAATGGCAGAATACTGCAACTTGGTTTCCTTCTCACAAGATTGCTGTAGAGAACAGAGCCTAGGGTACAAGAATGGAAGCAGGGAAATGGATTAGGAGGTTGTTGGAGTGGACTGGGTGAAAAAGGAATGGGGATGGTCTAGGGAGGCCACGGGGAGGAGGCAGTCTTAATCTGGTGTTCTATGTTCTGGTTCAGCCTCCCTTACATCATGTTTAGCCTCTGTTGATAGACTGATTCCACTGGCTGAGAGGAGCATATTTTCCTGAAAAGAGCATGGGATTTAGAATCAGTGGGCCTGGATCTACTTCTCAGTAGCATCCCTTGAGGAAATTATTTAATGTCTTTTGAGTTACAGTGCCCTGTGTGTAAAACTGAAGTAATACCTGAAAGGGTGGCTGTGAAAATTAAATGAGATAAGGAATGTGAAATTCCCATTTATCCTTTGCTGGGGCAGAGAGCCCTCATCCTCAGCCACCCAGGGTCCCTCCTGTAGAGGTCCATGTCTAGAAGCGAAAAGAGTGAAATGGGAAGGCAGGTGTCAAATTCTCTGAGGCTGGTTGCAGGTCTCTTCCTGCTCCCAGGTGGGCCACCGGCGCCACCTCGTGTCCAGTATGGGTTCTTGCAGGCCAGCCTTTCCCTGGATGATTTCTTTGATCCTGATTCACCTCCATTGCCAGATGGAGCCAACAAATGCATGGACTGTCCTAACATTCATTGCCTGACTTGCCAACAAAGCGTACTCTCTGCTCTCCCCCGATCCTCCCCTGCATGTCAGTCTCACCTCCACATCTAGAATGTAGAGGGCACAGGGCCTGTGTCATCAGCGTCCATTCCTTTTTCATGAGCAGTTACTTTGTGCCACTTGTTCTGACATAATCCTTAAGTCAATCATATCCTTATTCCTTCCCTGAAGAAATTGAGGCCAAGACATAGCAAGTGGCTTGCTTAAGGTCACTGGGCAAGCAATAGAGGTAAGATTTGATTCCAGGACTTCTGAATGCAAGCCCAAGGTTTTTTTCCACAAAAACATCCAGCACAAACATGGGTGGGTACCCAGAAGATGCTCAGTGGACCATTTTATTTATCAGGCTCTTTTAAAGCAGTGAGGCAAAAAGAACTGAACAGGAGCCTCTAGGGACTTGAATCCAGAACTGTCTGGTTTCAAGTCCAAGGCTCATTCTATTAAGCCAGTCTACAAGGAGTGAGTCCCTAAGGAGGCCATGGAAGGCCTTAAGCCCTCTTTTGTTCTCTGGAAGTGAGTGCCGTTCTCAGCCCTTCCCAAGGCCTTGATAACTGAGGGTGAGTGTGGGCCTGCTGGCTAGGCACACTGGCTACACATGGCTGGCTTTCTACTGGCACTGTGGTTTGGCATAGTTGAGAAGGCAGTCAGTAACGCATATGGCCTATACAAGTCATTCCCCACTTTGGGCCTCTGTTTCTGCTTCCAGTGATCTAAAAGTCCCTGAACGCAGGAAATATGTGAATAAAGATTTGTTGAATGAGTGAGTAAAATACACAAATGAATGGGAGTCTAACCAGAAGTGGGTTTTCCAGTCACTATTTTGCTGTGTTTTTCTCTTTTTTTCCCCTTAGTACCCAGAAGAACCACAAAGCATAAATTTCCTCTTAAGGGGAATTTTGTTGATGGCTTTAATCTATTCCCTCCCAAAAGACCAACTACAACCAAATGAAGTGAACATAACCTCAAGCTTTTATTGTCTTCCTAATAAAAGACGAAGCTTAGAACTAGATCACTTGGCCCTTTCTCTTCTTACCTTCTCCCAGTTGAAAAGGCTTGCATCTCCTAATAGCCAACCACATTCTCTTAGATCTACAGTTGGGTTCAAAACACCCAAGCCTCAGCACAATCTTCTTTGTAATTTCAACCTTTTCCCTGACAAGTAGGGCTAGTCTGCCCTTCGTAGCCACTCCGCTTCCTGTCATGATGCTGTCTCCCCTGGGCATAGAGAAGACCCTTGCCCTTCTTATATTGTGTCACTTTGTGGGGTTGATACTTGCCCAACTTCTTATAGAAAGTCTGCTGAGTTTTTAGGAACATACATCATATTTGTGGGAGTGCTATCGCTACCTTTGTTGTGTTTTTTTGTCTTTGTCTTCTTTCCGATGTGCTGGTTCCTTGCTTTTCCCTTCCTCCTCTTGGTTCCTATCTGAGCTGCTCTCCCAATCCTCCTTCCACTATTTCCGGGGGCTGGGGCTCTCCTGGCCCAGTGGCCCAGGAGTACTCGCTGACTTAGCTGCATCTCTGGCAGCTCTGAGTCCAGCAAGCACCTGCTTCAGCGCTGGCCACAGTATGCCGGCCATCACTCACCACCACACCCAGTAACCTCCCTGAGACGCTCCATCTCAGCCTGCCCAAATTGTTGAGCCAGGAGTCCCTTGGGGTCATTACCACAGAGGGGCTGGGGCTTGTCCTACTTAGAAATGGCACAGTCCAACCCCCTCAGGTCCAAAGATGGGACACGATTTACCCATAGTCAAAGAGCAATTTAGCATGAGTGGGATAAAGAGACCCAGGCTTTCTGATTGCTCAGTACACTTCCCTTATCTTCTGGGATAGGTCTGCTTTTATTTGGAGTCTGTACATTGTAGTATATTTAGTATGTTGATTCCACACGTTTGTTGACCAGCCTCCTGTGCCGGGTTCTGGAGACAGGAAGAATAGAATACCATCTGTGCTTTTAGGGAATTCTAATCAAGTTGGGGAGATAAATAAATAATTACATTGTAAGTGCTCCTATAGCTAACCAGACAAAATGCTGTAGGAGGACAGGGAAGGAGCAAGGAACTGCCAGGAATGGGGAGCAGGTCAAGATGTTTGAGTTCAGTATTGAAGGATGGGTAGGAGTTTACCCAGCAGACAGACAGTGGTCATGGGTAGGAAAAGCATTGCAGTCAGGGTTATCTACTTACATGTAGAAAGGTGTGGCACTATTGTAGAGCAATGTTAGGTGTCTCCACATCTAGCAGTGATGTGAGGAAAAAGGCCTATTATGGAATAAGAAGGAACTAGGTTCTGGTTTCAATTCTGTCACAGTCACTGAAAGCCTTTAAGCAAATCACTCAGTCTAATAGTGTCTCAATTACCTCATCTCTCCAGGAGGATGCCCACAAAGCTAAATAGCTCAGAGCTGCTCTATCCAATAGAATAGCCACTAGCCACAGGGGTTATATAAATTTTAATTAACTAAGAGTAAATACCTTTAAAATTCTGTTCCTCGATTGCACTGGCCATGTTTCCAGTGCTCAGAAGCTACTGGTGATTACTGGCTGCAATATTGGACAGCACAGATATTGAATACTTCCATCAACCCAGAAAGTTCTGTTGGGCTGTGCTGGCCTAGAGGCCTGTGATTCTGAGAGAAGAGATTTGTCCCATCACATAGCAAGGTCTTCAGACTCCCCACTTACCTGTTTAGGAGGAGATACCAAATAACAGGATAGAGAGCATGTGCCATTCCACTGCCCATCCTCAGTTCCTGAAGTACAATGACCCAAATGAGAAGGCAGGGGTCCTTTGTCCCTTTGTCAGTGCACACTATACTGATTTTGCTGTGTGAAAGGTTATCACAGTGCCTGGCCCATAATAGCAGCCTTCGTAAACAGCCAGTCCAATTCCCAGTTTTGTGAGTGAGAAAACTAAGGCTCAGAGTGGCCTGTTTTAGGACCTAAGTCTTAGAGATTTTCATGCTATCTTGAATGATAGAATTTGGAGAACATAATGGTCTTTGGGCCTCATTTTGTCTTAAGAATTTCAGGTTTTATTTATGTTGCAATCCAGATGATCCTATGTGGAATCAGACATATAACCTTATCTGTGTAAGGTACTGCCTTATCTGTGGCTAGATGCATGACCGTGTGCTGGAGCTTGCAGGAATTAACCAATGGCCAACCTTGTAATGCACAAGACTTATGTGATCTGAAACAAAAAGAATTAGGTAGCACGTAGATCTTTTTTTTTTTTTTTTGAGACAGAGTCTCACTCTGTCACCCAGACTGGAGTGCAGTGGCACAATCTCAGCTCAGTGCAGCCTCTGCCTCCTGGGTTCAAGTGATTCTCATGCCTCAGCCTCCCAAGTAGTTGGGACCACAGGGGCGTGCCACTGTGCCCAGCTAATTTTTGTATTTTTAGTAGAGATGGGGTTTCACTATGTTAGGCTGATCTTGAACTTCTGAGCTCAAGTTATCTGTCCTCCTCAGCCTCCCAAAATGCTGGGATTACAGGCATGAGCCACCACACCTGCAATCAATATTTTTGAAAAATAAACACAAATGTATTACCTACTGTGTACCAAGCACAGTTTTAAGAGGTTCTAATAGGTAACTCAGCAACCTTATGAGGTAGAGATGATGACTCTCATTATCCTCAGGCAAGGAAATGGAGGCTGAGATAAATAACTTGACAAAGGCCTCATAGATATTGTGAAGCAGGGACTTACCCAAGCAATGGCCTCAGAGCCCACAATCTTAACCCCTTTCTAGAGCCCTTTCCTCAACTTTGCAATTGCTGAACATCAGGACCCAAGGGAGCCTTTAGGACCATCTAGCCTAATCCCTTTCCTTTTTTCATGGGGTACTGAAGGCCACAGAGGGGCCCAGATCCAGCCAAGGCAATTCCATAAGTTGTTAAAGACAGAGCTTGAACCTGAGTCCTGATTTAGAAAGTCATCTCCTGGAATCAGCTTCCTCATCCATAAAGGGGAGATAACAATCCCTCACAGAGTTCTGTGAGGATTAAATTAGATAATATGTGTGACTGTGCTAAAAGTCATCAGTAAAGGTTTTGAAAATCAATAAGACAAGAAAGAAACAGCAGCTCCATCAGCATCAGCAGTCTCCTGGCTTGTTACTCACAGCAAGGTCCCGGCATTCTCCTACTGAACATAAACAAGTTTCCAGAACGCCAACACCAGACAAAGCCTCTATAATCATGAGGCAGGCAGCAAGACCAAAAAAAAAAAAAGGTCATACCATGTCTGAATACAGAGAAAATCCTGGGCAGGTGCTTGTTATTCCAGCACTTTGGGAGGCCAAGGCAGGTGAATCACTCGAAGTCAGGAGTTCAAGACCAGCCTGGCCAACACAGTGAAACCCCATCTCTACTGAAAATACAAAAATTAGTTGGATGTGGTGGCAGATACTTGTAATCCCAGCTGTTTGGCTTGGGAGGAGAATCATTTGAACCTAAGAGGCGGAGGTTGCAGTGAGCTGAGATCGTGCCACTGCACTCCAGCCTGGATGACAGAACAAGACTTCATCTCAAAACAAGACAAAACAAAACAACAACAACAACAAAAATCAGAGAAAATACAGAACACTATGTGAAATCGTTAAAACTACCAAACAGCCCCCTTCCGGTCATGAGTGTGGTGATTTGTTTGTTTTTTCTTTATTATACTTTAAGTTCTGGGGTACACGCACAGAACATGCAGGTTTGTTACACAGGTACACATGTGCCATGGTGTTTTGCTGCACCCATCGAGTGTGGTGATTTCTTTACCAATGACGGCCTTAGCCACATTCCATTCTTCCCTCTCTTAGATAAAAATAATGAAAATGCCTAATCACTGAATTGCCACTGCTCTCTGACAGCACCTAGCCCAGAGCAAAACTCTCCTGATACTTTCTGAGCTGCTCCATGGTTCCCAAGGTGTGTCATGTCCTGTGCTGCATGTATTAATCCCAACTTTGACTTCAGGTGTGTTGCTGGTGGTCTTTTGCTATGGAGCATTGACAAAGATTTAAATGGTGGAAGTTCAGACTCCACGATAGACCAGTGGAAGAATATATGTACACATATGTGTGTGTGTACACATATAATTTTTTGCCTGAAGGACCTTTCCCTCAAATTGCACAGTGATGGGTGACCCACTACTCTGCTCATGAATGAAATTGGCCCATTGGTCTAAGCAGAGATGCTTCAATTCCTTGCCATGTTGGCCTCCCAACATCAGCAGCCTGCCATATGGCAGCTTGCTTCTTCAAAACCAACGGGGAGGCATACAGAGACTCAGCAAGACAAGTGCCACACTTTCATGTAACATACCCATGTTATTGCTGACATGGCACCATCTATCCCACCCATCTCATCACCTTTGCTGCTTCTACCAGTAAGAAGCAAGTGACAGCACCACCACCCCCTCCACTCAATGGAATGAATAACAGAAAGCCATGACACCAGCAGGTGGGATAGTGGGCAATCTCCCCAAGAGTCTGTCTGCTACAGAACTGAGAGGAACCTCACGAAGGATTTCTTTATGAGGCTGGTAGACACAGACTTGCGGGATAATAAAGATCTGAGGAATCATGTCTCACCATTTCACTTTACCTAGAAGAAAACAGAAACCCAGATGGAAAAGTAAGACTAGAATCCAGACCTTCTGACTTCCAATTTCCAACATACCCTACTAATTCTGTATCTACTTATTGTCAAGACTTTGAAGCCACAAGCTGGAAAGTTAGATAGCACTTTGAAGTTGCAGCTCAGTGGATATTGGAATGTCTTAGAATACTTCCAGAATAAATCCAAATCCTTAGCATGGCATTCAAGGCCCTCAGACTACCTGGCCCCAACCAAGTTTTTTTTGTATCACCTCTTGCCATTCTCCCCTGGTATGATGATGGTGCCATGTCAGCGATGACATGGGTACATTATGTGAAAGTGTGGCACCTGTTTTGCTGAGTCTCTCTATCCAACAGAGAACTATTTGGTGCTTCCTGGTGGTGCCTCCCTCCCTTTGCATAGTCTCCACCAGGAATGCCCCTCACTTTCTATGCCCAGAAAATAAACAAAATAAGGAGTGGCCAAGATGGCCGACTAGAAGCAGCTAGCGTGAGTGGCTCTCACAGAGAGGTACAGAAGGGGCAAGTAAATACAACACCTTCAACTGAAACACGTAGGTGCTCACATTGGGATTAATCAAGGAAACAACTTGATCCGCAGAGAATGAAGGAAAGCAAGACAGGACAATGTCCCACCTAGGAGCAACACAGAGCCCAGGGATCCTCGCTCACCCAGGGAAGCTGTGAGTAAATGGGCAATCCCCAGAAACCATGCTTCTCCCACAGATCTTTGCAACCCTCGAGTCAGGAGATCTCGTTATGAATCCAGTCTACCTGGACCTTCAGTCTTCTGTCTGACTGAAGACAGAGCTATGTGGAGTCTCAGCAGAGCAGCTGTGCAGGCATGTATAACGACCCTGGAGCCTTAACTACTTGAGCTTTCCAGCAAAAGTAGCTGCAGCTCCAGCAATGTGGGAGGTTAGACTCCTATACTTACCCCTAGGAAGAAGGCTAAATCCAGGGGGCTGAGCAACAACAGCCCACAGTACCCCACTTCTGTGGTACCCCACAAGATAAGACCCACTGGCTTGGAATTCCAGCCAGCTACCAATAGTGGCATTGCATCTCCCTAAGAAGGAGCTCCCTGTGGGAGGGGTGGACCACCATCTTTGCTATTCAGGCATCTTAGCCCTTCCAGCCTTCAGGCTTTGGAGAGTCTGAGCCGACCTGGGGTGGAAGAGATCCCCCAGTACAGCACAGCAGCTCTACCGAAGTGAGCCCAGATTGCTGCTTTAAGCAGGTACCCCATCCCATTCCTGCTCAGTGGGTGGAATCTTCCAACTGGGGCCTCTAGCCACCCCTACCTGAGCTCTCCAGCCAAAAGAGATCTGAATTCCCCTGGGACTGCTCTCTCAGAGGGAGGGGTGGGCCACCATATTTGCTGTTGGGCAACTTAGCTGTTCCAGCCTTTGGGTTTCAGAGTGTCTGAAGCAACCAGGAGCTGAATGGATGCCCAGGACAGCACAGCTGCTCTACCTAAACATGGCCAGACTGTTTTTTTTTAAGTAGGTCCTGATCCCATTCCTCCTTACTCGGAAGGACCTCCCAAATGGAGTCCCCAGGCACTTCCTACAGGTGCCTTTGGGCTGGCAACAGGCTTGTACCTCCCTGGGACAAAGCACCCAGAGGGAGAAACAGGCTGCCATCTTTGCTATTTTGCAGCCTTCACTGGTGACATCTCCTGGTTCCGGAAAATCCAAGGTGACTGGGGACTGGAACGCCCCAAGCATACTGCAGCAGCCCTATGGAAAAGTAGCCAGACTATTACATGGGTGTCCATTCCCATAACTCCTCACCAGGCAGGTTCTCCAGGCCTGGGCCTCTAGCCACCCCCTACCCGCCAGAGATATCAAGCCAGTACCAACTCGGCAACTCCCTGGACAGAGAGGGAGACAAGCAAATGACCCTTGGCCGCAACTACTACTAAAATCTCTTCCTCTGCTGCCTCTAAGCTAGGGAAGGAACATAAACACTGAGATCTCCCCAGAGCTGCAGTGGGTAGCTCAGGAGTGTCAAGTCGTGAACTACAGCCAGCACTCAAGAAGGAGAGGAACCCGCACTTCCAGAGCACTGAGAGAGAACACAGCTGCAACTGTTAGGAAATATAGGGGAGCCACACAACTAAGCAAAAGTCTACCAACTGACCAAGAATCCCAAATGCCACCTGCTGGATCATAAACCAAAGCTTCAACACCAAAAATACCTCACTAACATACCCCATTCTGAAACCAGAGATAAGAAGTCAGCTTCAAATAAAGACTGTATGCAAAACCTTGGCACAGTAGAAAAATCCAGAAAAGAAGTCTTTTGTCTGTACTCAATCTAAGCTGCAGTTAAAGGAACACCCACATGCAGAGATGAGAAAAAAACCAATGCGAAAACTCCAGTAACTCAAATGGCCAGAGTGTCATATGTCCTCCAAATGACCGCACCAGTTCTCCAACAAGAGTTCTTAATGAGGCCAAACTGGCTGGAATGACAGAAATTGAATTCAGAATATGGATAGGAACAAAAATAGGAATAAGGATGGCAAAAGCCAATTCAAGGAGAATTACAATAAAGTGATAACAAGAGCTGAAGAACAAAATGGTATATAAAAAAAAAGAACCTACTGAGTCTGACAGAACTGAATAACACAATACAATAATTTCACAATGCAAGCACAGGTATTAACAGCAGAATATACCAAGCTGAGAAAAGAACCTCAGAACTTGAAGACTGGTTCTCTAAAATAAGACAGACAGAAAAAATAAAAAATAAAAAAAAGGATTTAACAAAACCTCTGAGAAGTATGGGATTACGTAAGGAGCCAAATCTATGAATCACTGGCACTCCTGAAAGGGAGTGAAAGAAAGCAAACAACTTGGAAAATAAATTTCAGGATACCATCCATGAAAACTTCCCCAACTTTGTTCCTGAAAGATTCTACACAAGAAGATCATCCCAAAGACACATTATCATTTGATTTTCCAAAGTCAAAATGAAAAAAATGAACGTTCAAGGCAGCTATAGAGAAAGGGCAAGTCACCTACGAAGGGATCCCCATCAGGCTAACAGCAGCCTCTCAGCTGAAACCATGCAAGTCAAATTGGGGGCCTGTATTCAACATTCTTAAAAAAAAAAAAAAAAAAAAGAAAAGAAAAACTTCAAACCATCATTTCATATCCAGCCAAATTAAGCTTCCTAAATGGAAGGAGAAAGGTTCAGATAAGCAAATGTTGAGGGACTTCATTACCATCAGACCTGCCTTACAAGAGATCTTGGAAGGAGAACTAAATAAAGAAAGACCACTACCAGCTAATGCAAAAGCACATTTAAAGAAACAGACCAGTGTCACTGTAAAGCAACCAAATAAGCCAACATAATAACCAGCTAATGGCATAATGACAGGACCAAATCCACACATATAAATACTAACCCTGAATGTAAACAGGCTAAATGCCCCACTTAAAAGGCACAGAATGGCAAGCTGGATAAAAAAGGTGTGACCCAATGGTATGCTGTCTTCAAGAGACCCATCTCACATGTAATGACACTCACAGGCTCAAAATATTAATAAAGGAATGAAGAAAAATCTACCAAGTAAATGGGAAATATAAAAAAGCAGGGATTACAATGCTGATTTCAGACAAAACAGACTTCAAACCAACAAAGATCAAAAAAGACAAGGAAGCACATTATGTAATGGTAAAGGGTTCAATTCAACAAGAAGACCTAATTATCCTAAATATATATGCCCCCAATGCAGGAGTACCCAAATTCATAAAGCAAGTTCTTAGAGACTTACAAAGAGACATAGACTCCCACACAATAATAGTGGAGGACTTCAACATTCCACTGACAGTATTAGATCATTGAGGCAGAAAATTAACAAAGATATTCAGGACATAAACTCAGCATTGTACCAAATGGATCAGATAGAACTTTACAGAAGTCTCCATCCAAAAACAACAGAAAATACATTCTTCTCATTGCCACATGGCACATACTCCAAAAATGACCCCATAATTGGACATTAAACAATCCTCAACAAATGTAAAAGAACTAAAATCATACCAAACACACTCTCAGACCACGCTGTAATAAAAACAGAAGTCAACACAATGAAAACCACTCAATGCCATACAATTACACGGAAATTAAGCAACATGAACTGAATGACTTTTGGGTAAATAATGAAATTAAGGCAGGAATCCAGGAATCAAGACGTTCTTTGAAAATAATAAGAATAAACAAACAACATACCAGAATCTCGGGGACACAGCTAAGACAGTGCTAAGAGGTAAATTTATAGCACTGAGTGCCCATATCAAAATGTTAGGAAGATCTCAAGTTAACAACCTAACTTCACAACTGAAAAAATTAAAGAGGCAAAAACAAATCAACCCCAAAGCTGGCAGAAGATGAGAAATAATGAAAATCAGAGCTGAACTGAAAAAAAATTGAGATACAAAAAACTATTCAAAAGATCAATAAATCCAAAAATAGGTTTTTTGAAAAAATTAATAAAATAGATAGGCCACTAGCTAGACTAATTAAAAAGAAAAGAGAGAAGATTCAAATAAACATAATTAGAAATGACAAAAGGATTATTACTACTGACCCCACAGAAATAAAAGCAACCGTCAGAAACTACTATGAACACCTCTACACACACAAACTAGAAAACCTAGGAGAGATGGATAAATTCCTGGACACATACACCCTGCCAAGACTAAGCCAGGAAGAAACTGATTCCCTGAACAGATCAATAACAAGTTCCAAAATTGAATCAGTAATAAACAGCCTACCAACCAAAAAACAAACAAACAAAAAAAGCCCATGACCTGATGGATTCACAACTGAATTCTATCACATGTACAAAGAAGAGCTGGTACCATTCCTACAGAAACTATTCCAAAAAATTAAGGAGGAGGGAATTCTCCCCAACTCATTCTATGAGGCCAGCATCATCTTGATACCAAAACCTGGCAGAGAAACAACAAAAAAAGAAAACTTCAGGCCAACATCCTTGATAAACATCAATGCAAAAATACTCAACAAAATACTTGCAAGCTTTATCCCTGGGATGCAAAGTTGGTTCAACGCACAAAAATCAATAAATGTAATTCATCACATAAACAGAACTAAAGACAAAAACCACATGATTATCTCAACAGATGCAGAAAAGGCTTTTGATAAACTTCAACATCCCTTCATGTTAAAAACTCTCAATAAACTAGGTATTAAAGGAACATACCTCAAAATAATAAGAGCCATCTATGACAAACCCACAGTCAACATTATACTAAAGGGGCAAAAGCTGGAAGCATTCCTCTTGAAAACCAGTACAAGACAAGGATGCCATTTCTCATCACTTCTATTCAACATAGTATTGGAAGTCCCGGTCAAAGCAAGCAGGCAAGAGAAAGAAATAAAGCGCATCCCAATAGAAAGAGAGGATGTCAAACTATCTCTGTTTGCAGACAACATAATTCTATATCTAAAAAACCCCATAGTTTTGGCCTGTGAAATCTCCTTCAGCTGATAAACAACTTCAGCAAAATTTGCAGGATACAAAAATCAATGTATAAAAATCACTAGCATTCCTATACACCACCAACAACCAAACTGACAGCCAAACTGGGAAGGCAATCCCATTCACAACTGCCACAAAAAATAAAATAAAATACCTGGGAATACAGCTAACCAGGAAAGTGAAAAATCTCTGCAATGAGAATTACAAAACACTGCTCAAAGAAATCAGAGAAGACACAAATGGAAAAACATTCCATGCTCATGAATAGGAAGAATTAGTATCATTAAAATGGCTACACTGCCCAAAGCAATTTGCAGATTCAATGCTATTCCTATTAAACTACCAACAACATTCTTCACAGAACTAGAAAAAAATATTTAAAAATTTTTATGGAACCAAAAAAGAACCCAAATAGCCGAGGCAATCCTAAGCAAAAAGAACAAAGCTGGAGGAATCACATTATGCAACTCCAAACTATACTACAAGGTTACAGTGATCAAAACAGTATGGTGCTGATACAAAAACAGGCACATAGACCAATGGAACAGAATAGAGATCCCAGAAATGAGGCTGCACGTTACGACCATCCGATCTTTGACAAAGCTGACAAAAACAAGCAATGGGGAAAAGGCTCCCTATTCAATAAATGGTGCTGGGACAAGTGGCTAGCCATATGCAGAAGATTGAAGCTGAACCCCTTCCTCACACCATATACAAAAATAAACTCAAGATGGACTAAAGACATAAATGTAAAACCTAAAACTATAAAAACCCTAGAAGACAACCTAGGCAATACCATCCTGGACATAGAAACAGGTAAATATTTCATGACAAAGACACCAAAAGCAATTGCGACAAAAGTAAAAATTGACACATGGAATCTAATTAAACATAAGAGCTTCTGCACAGCAAAAGAAATTACCAACAGAGAAAAAGACAACCTGCAGAATGAGAAAAAATATTTGCAAACTATGCGTCTGGCAAAGGACTAATATCCAGTATCTACAAAGAACTTAAACAAATTTACAAGAAGAAAACAACCCCATTAAAAAGTGTGTAAAGGACATGAACAGACACTTCTCAAAAGAGGACATAATGCAGCCAACAAGCATATGAAAACAAGCTGGGTATCATCGATCATTAGAGAAATGCAAGTCAAAACCACAATGAGATACCATCTCACACCAGTCAGAATGGCTATTATTAAAAAGTCAAAAAAACAACAGATGCTGGTGAGGTTGCAGAGAAAAGGGAACCTTTATACACTGTTGGTGGGAGTGTAAATCAGTTCAACCATTGTGGAAAGCAGTGTGGCAATTCCTCAAAGAGCTAAAAGCAGAGCTATCATTTGACCCAGCAATCTCATTACTGGGTATATACCCAGAGGAATATAAAGCATTCTACCATAAAGACATATGCATGCAAATGTTCATTCCAACACTGTTCACAATAGCAAAGACATGAAATCAACCTAAATGCCCATGAATGACAGACTGGATTTTTAAAAAATGTTGTACATATACACCAGAGAATATTATGTAGTCATAAAAAAGAATAAGATCATTGTTTTTGCAGGAACATGAATGGGGCTAGAGGCTAGTATCCTTAGCAAACTAACGCAGGAATAGAAAACCAAATACTGTATATTGTCACTTATAACTAGGAGCTGAAAGATAAGAACTTATGAACACAAAGAAGGAAACAACAGATACTGGGGTGTGCTTAAGAGGGAAGGGTAGGAGGAGGGAGAGGAGCAGAAACAATAACTATTGAGTACTGAGCTTAATACCTGGGTGATATAATAATATGTACAACTAACCCCCATGACGCATGTTTATCTATGTAACAAACCCTGACATGTATCCCTAAACCTAAAATAAAAATTAAAAATAAAGAAAAAAAAAATAACAAAACAAATGGAAAAATAAAACTGTTTATCCTTTGAGTCCCAGCTCAAATGCCACCTTCTTTGTGAAACCTTTCTTAATTCTTGTAGGCAGAATTAATCCCTCCCTCCATTCTGCTCTTAGAATCCTGTACAGTTTCTGTTATAGCCCTTTTCATATGTATGACAGTTGTTTTTGAGTTCTATCTCTCCTATGACATTAGGACCTTAAAGCAGGATTGTTAGAATGATGTGAAACTAATTTGGTTTAAACAAGTCTATCATGCCAGCTGGCCCTGTCAAGAGACTATCAACAGCTTCTCCTGCTGAGCTAAGATACCAGCAAAGTTAATGAGAGTATTTATTACAAAGCAGATGTCTCTAGAAGCTGATTGCAAGTCAAGGAAAGGCTAGCTCAATCCTCAGCACTGCTCCATATAGTAAATCTTTACAGATTGAATAGGATTGTCATTCAACAATAATTCAATCACTTGTGTACAGTTGACCCTTGAACAACATGGGTTTGAAATGCATGGGTCCATTTTTACACAGATTTTTTTCAATATACTGAAGAATTGTTTGGAGGTTTGAGACAATTTGAAAAAACTCAGACAAACCACGTAGCCTAGAAATATCAAAAAACTTAAGAAAAAGGTTTATATCATGAATGCATAAAATATATGCAGAAACAATTCTATTTTATCACTTATGACAATAAAATATACACAAATCTATTGTAAAAAGTTAAAATTTGTCAAGCACGGTGGCTCACACTTGTAATCCCAGAACTTCGGGAGGCCTAGGTGAAAGGATTGTTTGAACCCAGGGGTTTAAGATTAGCTTGGGCAACAAAGTGAGACCTTCTGTCTATTTAAAATTCAAAAAATTAGCCAGGCATGGTGGTGTGTGCCTGTAGTCCCATCTACTCAAGAGGCTGAGATGGGAGGGTCACTTGAGCCCAGGAGGTTGAAGCTGCAGTGAGACGTGACCATGCCACTGCAAGCCAGCCCAGGCAACAGAGCAAGACCTGCCTCAAAAAAATAAATATATAAAATTTATCAAAACTTATGCACACAAACATTTACAGACCTTATGTACATAGTGCCATTTGCAGTTGAGAAAAATGTAAACACACATAAAGATGCAGTATTAAATTATAACTACAAGAAGTTAACTGCAGTGCATAAGGTACTATACTGTAATGATTTTGAAGCCACCTCCTGTTGCCATTGTGGTGAGCTCAGCTGTTGCGAGTATCCCTTAAAACAACCTGTGACGCTAATCATCTCTATGTGAGCTGTTCATTTCTCCAGTAAACTGCATATCACATTAAAAAGTGATCTCTTGCAGTTTTCAAGTATTTTTTCATGTTTAGTACAATACCGTAAATCTTGAATAACGCCATGGGACCTATGCGAAGTGCCACTAGTGATGCTGGAAGTGCTCCCAAGAAGGAGAGAAAAGTCAGGACATTATAAGAAAAAGTTGAATTGCTTGATATGAATTGATTGATGTCTGCAGCTGCAGTTGCAAGCTATTTCAGACAGATGATTCACCTTGTAAACAGACAATGTAAACTTACGGTATCGATAAATACAGTATAGTACTATAAATGTATGTTCTCTTTTATATGATTTTCTTAACATTTTCTTTTCTATAGCTTACTTTATTGTAAGAGTACAGTATATAATACATATACAAAATATGCGTTAAGAGACTTTACGTTATCAATAGTAGGTTATTAGTAGTTAATTTTGTGGGGAGTCAAAAGTTACATGCAATTTTTGACTGTACAAGGCTTGGCGCCACTAACCTCCACATTGTTCAAGGGTTAACTGTATACCAAAGGCTGGGCTTATACTAAGAGTTCAGGTTACAGAAATAAGAAAAAGGCATGAACAATCAAAATCACAGAGGCTTAGGAAACAAAAACAGCCTGATTCAAAGCCAGACTCAGTTATATGCTAGCCAAATCATCTTGAGGAAGTTATTTAACTTCTCTGATCTTAGTCTCATCACTTAAAGAGGGGTAACAATACATACACCATAAGGGTTGCTGTGTGGATTACATAAGATGATATACACACCTGGCACATGGCAGGTGCTCGATAAATGTTAGCGCTGTGCCTCTTATCCATTTGTAGAGAATCAGTAATCACACAGGCAATAACTATAATACACTATGATCAATCCTATAATGCTAAGGAAGCATAGAAAATAGAGAAATTTGTTTTATTGAGCAAAGGAGAAGGACGGGGAAAACTTCCAACAGAGGATGAGCAGGAGCTGACCAGGAGGACCTTCAGAGGGAATAGTGTGGACCAAGGTAGGGCTGTCTTAGATCCAAGTCTTCCTTTTTGTCTACTCCCAGATGAGGTGGCATCTAGGGCCTGAAGTGAGCCATCTCTTCCTTCTGTGACAGATGACTGACGTTTTTATTTATTTGCCATACTACAGAAAGTGCTTACTCTCTCAACCAGAAATATGAACTAATCCAATTTGCAGCTGAGTTAATGGTGAGACTTGAAATGCACTGAATTCTAAAGTTCTGATTCCAAGAAGAATATCAAATGAGTCTCACTCTCAATGCATGCGACACATTTTAAAAACATATTTTATGTGGAGTTTGATGCTGTTAAATTGAGACATATATATAAACTGCGATTGACATAGTTGCTGTGGGAACCCTTGAAATCTCCCAACATTTTTACATCCACAATTTCATGATCTTAATAACTTAGACTCCCAGAATCCCAAAAGATTAGTAAGGGAAGGCCCCTTTGAGGCCCAACATCCACATTTTCCTGATGGAGAAACATGGGCCAAGACATGAAGAATGACCTGTCCAAGACTATACAGTAAAATCTTTAATTTCTGACACTGGAATGTAGGCCTCTAAGTTTGAAATCCGGCTATCTTTCTCCTGTAGTATATTTACTCCTGAGGGACTATTATAAGTTTAGGGTAGGGTCTTTTTAATTGCACACTTCAGTAACAGATGTTCATTTTGAGGAAGATTCATTTATTTTGGGTCCAATTGGTGCTTTTAGCAAAGTCAAACCTCAGGTTCTTGGCCATCTCCATAATTTATATATATCAATATATATATATTTGAGATATATATATATATATATCCATATATATCAAGCCTCAGGTTCTTGACCATCTCCATAGTACTAGGTCCTAAAGGTGACAGAATCATAGAGTAAGAATGAGATTTTAGAGGCTTATCTGGTTCAATTCATCTTCTACTAAAGAAATATCCTTCTTGAATGTATCCAGTGATGTATTCATTTCTCCAAGGGAATTATCCCATTGTTTGACCATGAATGCTAGCTTCGTTGAGTAGAACTCTTGTTTCTCTGTCTACTCTGTCCATTAAGAGAAAGGGAAGGAAGGGAATGGTGTTCACTTACTGAGTGCTGTTTGAGTACCAGACACATGTGAGGGTCTTGGATATGTTACCTCACTTGATTCTGAAAACATCCATATAAAGTAGATGTTCGATTTACAAATTGAAAAAGAAATAGTTCAGAAAGTTGAAATAAGGTACCCAAATTTATCCATGGTCAGTGGAAGAGTCAAGTCCATGGACTCTCTTTGGTATGCTGAGAGGCCTCGTCTTCCTTGCCTCCTATCTCTGTTCAGTATAGCTCCTCAGCAGGCTGTGCTAGAGATTTCCTTTTAAAATAAAAATCTGCTTAAAGGCCTTTGATGGCTCTTCAATACCCACTCAAAGTAAATAGTTCAATATCCATTCAAGGTAAACAGTCCAAGCTCTTTAGCTTAATAATCAAGGCCCTTGACAATCTGGCTCCAATCAGATATTGCAGGCTCACTTCCCACTTCTCTTCCGATGCATCCTAGGTTTTCCATGAGGATGCCTTTTTGTCTTTGTTCATGCTATACCTGCTGCCTATGTGCCCTTCCCCTCCTTCTCTGCCTAAAGAGATGCTAGTTTTCTTTTAAGGTCCACTCAAATGTTACCTTCTTGGTGCAGTCTTCCCTAGTATTTCTGGGTTCAATGAAACCTCCTCTGCCTTCTCCATATTACAGAGGACCCTCTTTTGCATTGTTATGGTCCTTCGCAGACTAAGATTCTTAAGGACAAGGATTGTACTTTACATTTATTTGCATTCCCAGCTATAGGAGTTCCACAGATACATGAAGAATAAAATTGAGGCCTAATCCTTTTCCACATTTTAGCCCTTCAATTATTTGAAGACCCTTCTAAGGCCTTGCCCTACCCTACTCTACTCCTATTAATAGTTATTTCTTCTGCAGGCTAAATGTTCCCAGCTCCTTCAGATTCCTGAAGTCTGATTTCCAGACTCCTTATCTGGTCATTTGCTTATGGGTGATAATTTGTCAACATGCTTCTTTTAAAATATGATGCCTAGGACAAACTCAATAGCCCAAAGTCTGGTCACAGCAGAACAAAATGAGGGGATTCCAATTTGTGATTCCAATCTATGATGTTTTCTTAGCCATTACTGTGTGCCAGGGGGCTCTGCCTACTTTATTTTCTTTCACTGTTCAATAATCTGGTAAGGTAGGTGTCATTTCTCCCATTTTATAGATGAGGATATAAGCCATCTGGTAAGGCACTTTGAGAGTAAGTTAAAGTCACAAGCCCAGAGCACAAAGGGAACTTGTGATCAGCTGATACCTTTAGATCATTCTTATATCAACTGCTGTAAAGTTATTATTTTTCCACATACCAGCTAGTGACAGGCTTATGTTACAGTGAAGGGCAATGGAGGACAAAAAGAATCAGTACCTTTAGAAGGGTGTGAAACCAAAGCACAGAGAAAAGGCAGGTTGGATTAATGGCCAACTTCCTAACAATAACAGCCTTTATCTAGGAGCTCAAACAGAGACTGGAATATCTCAACCACACAGCTTCCTGGAACTATTTTTACTTTGTATTTTACCAGAGGAGCAAGAGCAGAAGTGTCTTAGATAAACAACAAGGTTTGGGCTCAGCACATGTCTGAATCTGAACAGCCAGTGGGGCCCTGTGGTCACAAGGCAGATCATAAGGAGGCTGCCTCTTTGGTCTGTGACTTGGGTCTGAGAGGGTCCTACTGTGCACATTCATTCTATAAATACAGACTGATCACCAACTGTGTTCCAGGCATGGTGTGAAGTGCTGTGGATGTGATGAAGAACAGAGTTCCAATCTTGTGGAGCTTACAGTCAGGTGAGAGATAGGCATAAATACAAATGATAAGTACACATCCTAGTAAATGGAATGATAAACGAAGGTGCCAGGCTACAAGGAGAGCAAAAGGAGGAGCATTTAATTCATCCTGGGGTGAGGGTGGAAGAGAAGATATCAAAGGAAGTTCCTGGGGAAGGCAGTCTTAATTGATGTGTAGGACTTAATGTGGTGAAGGCTCTTATGTATTTTAATGCATCTCCCACCCCACCCTGCAACGCACTTTATGTATCGGAAAACATCTTTTCCATTTCCTTCACTAACTCTTCCACTCAACACTTAACTTCCATCAACAACATGGTAAAAAACAAAACAAAACAAACAAACAAAAAATCTACTGTTTCCTCACTGTCAGTGCCAGAATAATCACTCCTTTTTGCTGTAATATAATGTAGAAAAGAGCAGACCTGGGGTTTTCTAGCATACCTCCTTAAAAAAAAAATCACATCCTAATTAACTTGCCTATTTCTTCCCTCTCCGTTGCCTCTGTATTGCTTGGCTTCCCCACACCTGTGATCCAAAGGTCACAGAGTCTGTCATAGCCCAATTCCGCTCTCCAGCTGCCTCTTGGTTTTTAACCCCCCTTATTAAAATCCAAACATTAAATAACTAATAACACCCGTGTGTAATTAGTTTAATTAAACAGCACAGAACTGTTAATATGTTGTGCTGTGCCCTAGGATACTAAGTGGAATAAAAGCAAAGTACTATATTCAAGGAAACTACAGTCTAACTTAAAATACTGCAATGGGATACATTTCATACAGAGATATTTACCAAGTGACAGTGGAGAGGAGGGAGCAATGAGTTCTTCCTGAGAAGTGTCAGAGAAGTTTTGAGCTGGATCTAAAAAAGAAGCAGGAATCCAAAGGAAAATATGCATACTATTTATTTGTTTATAGCAGATGGGGGAATATCTCCCTCAAGCCAAGCCTTATTTAAGGCCACAGGTGTGAGTAGGGTTCCTGATCTCAAGAAGCTTTCAGCCTAGAAAGGGGGTTTAAAAATATATGCCAATAATGGCAACATAAATTATGCTATGGACAAAGTTACAGAACAAACTGCTAGGGGAGTTCATGAGAATATGTTTAAGAGAACACTTCTCACTGGACGTAGCAGGCAGAATTCTAAGGTAGCTTCCTGGATTAACCTTCATGTACACCTTTTGCACAGTTCCTGGGATAGCGGCTATAGTGAATTTTACCCCTGTGATTAGTGTATGTGATGTGGCATAGTTGACCTTAAAGTAGGAAGATGATCTAGGTGAGCCTGACCTAATAAAAGTCTTTCAAAAGTTCACAGTGTTCTCTGGTTGAAGATGGGAAATCAGAGATATTTAAAGAATGAGAGGGATTTCAACATGAGAGAGGTTCTCTGTTGATAAGGGGGACCATGTGGCAAGGACTTGAGAGTGGTCCCCAATAGATAGCTGGCAAAACAATCTAGCTGTAGGATCCTAGTCCTACAGGGACATGAATTCTGCCAACAGCCCCAAGAAGCTTGGGGCAGACCTTTCCCGCATGGAGCCTCTAGACATCTTGATTTTAGCCTTATGACACCATGAGCAGAAAACCCAGCCACACCATGCCAGTTTTCCAACCTACAGAACTGTGAGTAATCAATCAATGGGTGTTGCTTTCACCTTTTAAATTTGTGCTACTTTGTTATGCAGCAATAGAAAACTAATATAAGCACTTATAGGATTGTGCTCTCATTAGCTATTGACACACTAGTTTTCCCAACTACATGCTCCTTAGATTTAGGCTGTAACTAATTATCCCTGTAACCTCAGGGCTCTTCATGAGACAGGTACTCCCCAAAGCGCCATGGAATGAAAGTTTAAGTTAGACACAGGTATGCAGATCAGAACTTGGATACATGCTGACCATTTCCATTTCTTAAGAATAGGCAGACCGATACTGAGACCCATACCAGGATACAAGGAGGCAGCCCCGCTTCAGCCCAATGTTCCAAGGCCTGTTCCAGAGGCGAAGCAAGTAATCCAGGATCTGCTGCCCCAGCCTTGCTTAGGTGGACTTCCCTCCAAGGAGCATTGGTCATAGAAGGATCATTAACAGGACATTCCTGTGTGACCTGAGGATCCCTATGTTCTAAATGATGCCACAACCACTCCATATCCAGTTCAGCAGAGGTCTCAGGGATTTATATTGCATTGTATTTTCCAGCAGCCAATATAGAAGCCAAAAAGTCAGTTTCCTAAGCTGCTAAAATGATGTGGTGATTAAACAAATTGTGTGCCAGGGGCAGTGGCTCAGCCTGTAGTCCCGGAGCTTTGGGAGGCCAAGTCAGGAGGATTGCTTGAGGCTAGGAGTTGGGGACCAGCCTGGGCAAAGTGGCGATACCCTCGTCTGTACCGGGCCTGATGGCACACTCCTGCAGTCCCAGCTACTGAGGAGGCTGAGGCAGGAGGATCACTTGAGCCCAGGAATTTGAGGTTACAGTGAGCTGTGATGATGCCACTGCACTCAGACCTGAGCGACGAAGAGAGGCTTCATCTCTAACAAAACAAAAATAGAATTGTGCGGCCAACATTGGTAGTGGGCCTGTGCACTGCGCCTGGCCCACCTCGGGCTCAGAGGGTACTTGTTGAGGGGACGAACGCAGTGGGGACCCGAGTACGCCGACACTCACTAGGGCCTCCAAGCGCTAGCTCATCTCTCAGCGACTTTCCGGGTGCAGTGCGATTCTGTTGAAGAGGCCCCTGGGTGGAGATGCGAAGTAGCTCGCCCAAGGTCACTACAAGGCCAGCCACTAGCCGGGCGGGAGTCGCCGGAGGCGAGGCCTGTGTCAGCCGGTCTTGGGGGCCTGGCCCGTGGCTCTTATACCGGCCCCGCGCCGCCTCGGTGCCAGCTACTGGCGGCGGCGGGATTCGAACTCGAATCCTCGTCCTGGCGCCCGCTCAGGCCTCAGTTTACCCATCTACGAGACGCGAACCAGAGAGCTGTTTCGGGGGCCGGTGGGGCCCCGTGGCCGGGGTCGGTGAGCTGACGCGGTGGGGCACAGCCAGGTCCCCGCGCTCCCTCCCTCCTCAGCGCGCCGCCCCGCCCCCCGCGCGAGCCCAACGGCCGAAGCGCGCGCCACCCCGCGGCGGGCGGCGCGGGGGAGGCGTCAGGGGAGCCCCCGCCCCCGCCCCCCGCCTCAGTCGCCGCCGCCGCCGCCGCCAGCTCGGTGGAGCCCCCAGCCGCCCGCCCGCCGCTCTCCGGAGCCGCCCGCCCTCCCCCTTCACGCGTCCCCGCTCCCTCCCTGCGCAGCGGAAACATGGCGGCGGGAAAGGAGTGAGCCGCCCCGCGCCCCCGCCGCGCCCGCAGGTAAGAGCCCCGCGGCCGCCTCCGCCCGCCAAAGAGCTCGCGCCCTGAGGGGCCGGCCACGGCGAGAGGGCGGTGGCGGGATCTGCCCGGCCGCTGCGTCCGCCCGCCGGGCCGGAGTCCGCCTGTCCGTCTGTCGGGCAGGCCTGCCAGTCTGTGGTCCGCGCGGGGCCGGGCCCTCTCCCGGCAGTGTCAGCCCGGCCCCGAGCCCGGAGGCCGGTTCTGCATCTGCGGTCGGGCCGGCGGGGCCCACGGTCCGGTCGGCGGCCCTGAAGCGACCCGGACGGGCCAGGGGCCCTGGCACGGGAAACCCAAGGCCAGGGGCCCTTTGGAGGGTCGGCGTGGGGCGGTCCGTGGGGGTCGCCGCGTCCTGGTCGGCGGGGCCGGGTGAGTCGGGGGAGGCTGGCTGGGGGCAGAGGGCCGTGTGGCGGCGCGATCCCATCTGCGCGGGTCAGTCGGTCCCCTCTGGCGCCAGAGGTGGGAATGCCTGTGGTCCTGGCCGGCCGGGTCCCGGTTCGGGGCAGGCCGAGACCGAGGTCGGCGGGGCAGCACCCGAGAGCGAGGGCGCCTAAGGGCCCGGAGCTGTCAGCAGCGTCCTCGGGGCTGGGCCCCGGCGACGAGAGCCGCGCCAGCCGACTCACGTGTGCCACCTGCCCCGGTGCCCCGCCGGAAGCGGGCAGGAAGAGCAGCCCCACACCGAAGTGAGCCAGCGGCCCCGGGGGCTGGACACGTGGGCACAGCTGTGGGCCAGCCCCGAGAGCATCGAAAGGAGTTTCCAGCCGATGGGTGAACCCCGGAATATCTCCTGACTGGAAGGGAATTTAAAAGTCATCTAGGGGCCCTTTCTCCCATCCCATGCCAAAGTGTCTTTGAAAATCCCCAGATCCCCTCTGATAATTTGACGAGGCCGTGTGGAACCTCTTCTAGTGATGCGAAGTGAATCTCTTTCCAGTGAAACTCATTTTTTTCCTGGGCAGATTTGCTTATACGTTGAAAGGAACAGCTGGCTCCCATCCTTCCTAGTTCTTTTCCCTGATGGGCAGCAGTTAAGATATCTGAAGATAGTAATCATGTCCCCTGAGTCTTCACTTCCACTTCCTTCAGTTGTTTCTCATCTGCTGTGGTTCTCTAAACTGCCCTCTGGATGAGCTTTAATTTGCCCACATCCACGTAAGGCGAGTTTCTTAAATGTGAGCATGAAGACAAAACCTAGTGAGTTTCCTTAAGAAGCTCCTTAGCCCCAAGGATTGACCTGCTTTAAATCAAAACCACACCAGATTCCCTTCCTCATTTCTGTACTATGTTTTGAACTTAAAGAAAAATAGAAAACATTTAGTAGTATTTGTTCAAACAAACTAAAAGACATCTTATTTTGTGAAAATTTTTGGGTTTTCCTCCTTTTAAAAAGTGTCTATCCAGTGTGCTAACTAATGTACATCAAAATGTTTTATTAAAGTGTAATGTGCCATGCAAATAGAAGAACTTTTTTTTTTTAAACTCTGGAAAGGATTGAGATCTAGTTTGGTGCTGAACTGCAATTTTAATATTTGGTTGCAGAGGGAAATGCTTTATTACGTTGAACTCTTTGCTCTATTTCTAACTGCCAGCAGAAGGCCCAAAATTACCATGAAAAAGAACACTCTTTGTTGCTTACTTACCAACCTCCTAAACTCTTGCCTAAGCAACTTTGCAGGTTAGTCATTTTTTAAGCCCAGTAGAGATGAGATGGCCTTGTAGATAAAATGCTAAGCTCTTACATCTGGGATCCTGTTCAGGTACTAAGCAGCATTTCACTGTTTTTATAACTGAGACAAGTACATACCAGCAGTCAAAACTGGTTTTTTATTTTTGTTCTTGTGGCTTCATTTTTAAAATTGGTCAGTAGTTTTGAACTTTGTAGCAGATATGTCAAGTTTTGATTTTTGGTATGTTTGTGTAAATGCTGTTCCCTTTTATGTAAGTTGGGTAAACATTTGCATAGCACCATTCTCAGTGGAACTGAACAGATCCAGAGGAAAGGCCCTGATTCCTTCCTTGCAAAGGACTTGGAGTGAAAGGTAGAGGATACTTAACTGTGCAAAAGAATTGATGTGAATATCCCACTGAAAATTTAAACTTGGGGCTGGATGCAGTGGCTCATGACTATAATTCTAGCACTTTATGAAACTGAGGCAGGTAGATCATTTGAGGCCAGGAGTTCTAGACCAACCTGGGCAACATAGCAAGTCCCTGTCGCTACAAAAAATAAAAAAATATCTGGGCAAGGTGGTGCATGCCTCTAGTCCCAGCTACTCAGGAGGCTGAGGTAGGAGGATTGCTTGAGTCCAGGAGTTTGAGGCCTCAGTGAGCCATGATGACAGCATGAGACCGCATCTTTTAAAAAAGAAAAGAGAATTTAAACTTAGTATGTTCTAATCTTCACTGTACACTTATGTACCTACTGTGGGTCAAGCACTATGCTATGTACTGTGCTCAGCTGGGTTTACAAAGATTTCCAATCTTGTGGATCTGGTAAATTAGATGCTTAAATAGATTATCTTAGAATAAAAGGTGAGAACTATGAGTAGCTGAGTTATACAAGGTTAGAGCAATGGTTGCCCAAAGGTGAGACCACTTAGACTAGCCTAGGAGTTAAAGGAAGACTTTTGGACATGAGGCCAACAAACATATGAAAAAATGCTCATCATCACTGGTTATCAGAGAAATGCAAATCAAAACAACACTGAGATACCATCTCACGCCAGTTAGAATGGCGATCATTAAAAAATCTGGAGACAACAGATGCTGGAGAGGATGTGGAGAAATAGGAACACTTTTGCACTGTTGGTGGGAGTGTAAATTAGTTCAACCATTGTGGAAGACAGTGTGGCGATTCCTCAAGGACCTAGAAATAGAAATTCCATTTGACCCAGCAATCCCATTACTGGGTATATATCCAAAGGATTACAAATCGTTCTACTGTAAGGACACGTGCACATGAATGTTCATTGCAGCACTGTTTACAATAGCAAAGACCTGGAACCAACCCAAATGCCATCAACGATAGACTGGATAGGGAAAATGTGGCATATATACACCATGGAATATTATGCAGCCATCAAAAATGATGAGTTTGGGTCCTTTGTAGGGACATGGATGAACCTGGAAACCATCATTCTCAGCAAACTGACAGAAGAGCAGAAGATCAAACACCGCATGTTCTCACTCATAGGCGGGTGTTGAACAATGAGAACACATGGACACAGGGAGGGGAGCACTACACACTGGGGTCAGTTGGGGGGAAATAGGGGAGGGACGGTGGGGGGTGGGGAGCTGGGGAGAGGTAGCAAGGGGAGAGATGCCAGATGTAGGTGATGGGGAGGACAGCAGCAAAACACACTGCCACGTGTGTACCTATGCAACAATTTTGCATGTTCTTCACATGTACCCCAAAACCTAAAATGCAATAAAATAAATAAATGGGGAAAGAAAAAAAAAAAAAGAAAGACTTTCAGAAGAGATGATATCTGACCAAATCTTAAATGGTAAGTAGGAGTAAGCTAGGCAAAGACGAGCAGAAAGTGCGCTTCAAACAGAGAAAACAGCTTGAGCAAAGGCATCAATGTGAGAAAAGGAATGGCTTGCATGGAGAACCACAAGCAGTTTAGGACTGCTAGGAATATAATAGTGGAGATATAAGTGGTAATTTGTAAGGCTGGAAATACAGGCAGCAGCCATGTCGTGGTGGACCTTGTGTGCATAACTATCCTGAAAACAATTCAGTAGGTGGTATTTTAAAAAAATTTTTATTTAATCACTGAAAGGTGTCTATCAGATGTTTTGAAGTAACATTTTCAAAATGTGATCATAGGGATGAAGAGGAAAAAACGAACCTGAGAAAATGTATGAGGCTTTAATGATTGGTTGTATGTACAGGTGAGAGGGTGAGGAGTCCAGTGTGATGCTCATGTTTTTGCCTTGGATGACTAAGGATATGTTGGTAATTTTAACTGAGACAGGAAAAAATTGATGATGAATTCAATTCTGGACATGAAGATTTTGCAATTTCTTGAGTTAGACTGATGAGCAAATATAGTGGAAGTAAGCTGAGGAAAAAAGAGGTGTGGTCAGAAAGTGGAATATTGGATTTAGTTTGTCAGATATGGGACTGTTCTAGGTGATAGTTAGGTCTCTGTGTATGGGCAGTTAAAATACAGCAGAGGGAATTTAACCATACTCAGTAAAGCTGAGATGACAAGGAATTTCGAAGCTAGTGTATTGAATGAGTCATCTGTGTGGAGAGTGAGGTGATTTAGGATGATGGGATGTGGGGCAGAAAGAAAGATATGACCCAGGTGCAGTAAGGAGAGGAGATTATTCAGGAGGCTGGTAGATGACAGATGAGGAGGTGGGGTAGAGAGTGATATAGCCAGGTGGTGCAAACCTCAAAGGAGTGGGGAGGAGGGGTTAAATACAAAAGTGAGAAAGTAATAGTTTTTTTACTTTTCCTTCCTGGAAGCAGAGTTCTGATCTATTCATCTTTATTCAGGACTCATATTAATCATTCTGTTTGCTCTGAAGAATCTGTTCTTAGTCTTGGAAAGTGGGAGGGCACATACCACATATTGAATCCTTTCTGCTAATACTTAATGACGAAGGGCAGTGGAGGTTTTTTCCTCTGATAATTATTAGTGGGTGGGTAGGGAACAATCAGATAAAGCAGTAAGGCTATACTCATGGTTTTCTAGGCAGAATATAGTGGAAAGGGCCTAGGCTTTCTTTGGAGTTAGAAACACCAAAATTCAGATCTAGACTCTGTCACTTACTAACTTTATGACTATAAATAAATGTTTAGCCTCTGTGAGCTTCAGCGTCCTTATATGTAAAAAATTTGTACTTCATAGGATGTCACAAATGTTACATGAAAAGAATATACATACACACATACACATAAAATTACAAAAAAAGCAATTGGTGATTCATAGATACAAAGTATATGTTAGTTCCTTTCTTCCTTCCTTTAAGGGGCTTATGCTTTGCTAGCTGAAATGAACCTTTTTCATGCTTACCTAAATTATAAGGTAAAACATAGTAAGTACTCTAAAGGAGGCAGTAGCAAAGTGAGCCAGCAGTTCAGAGGTGGGAGCTGTCATTTCTAAACGAGGTTGGGTTTCATTTTCAAAATGAATTTTGCTTGGGCCTTGAACAAATTTCAGACGAGTAAATAATTAAGGTAGAGATATAAAATAGGGAAAGTATGTGGTATGGTATGTTTGTTAAAAATTGATAGCTACCACAGGTTTGAGTATTGTATTTGTATAATAGTGGTAAATGTGGCTAGAGAGATGGGCTGGGACCTTGGTATTAAAGATCTGAAACTGTGATGCAATTTGGGGTTGATTCTAGATAAATTAGGGAGCCATACATTGAATGTCCTTTTCCCTACCTCAGTTTACTATCTGTAAAAGGTATAGGCATCAATTCAGAAACTTCCAATTTTTGTTTTAAATAAATAAGAAATTTCACACTTGAAAATAAGTTCCTGTGTAGGCCAATTTTAGGTTTAAAAAATGTACTAAGATTTGTTTTGTAGTTGTAGGTTAATCTTTGCAATAACCTTGTTCGATCGATAGGCTTAGTGAGGTTAAGAAATGTAAAAGATCTCACTGGTAGAAGTCACCAAAGAAGCTCTAATTTCAAATTCTGTCTTTTTCATTACACCATACCAATTTAGATTTGAAAGGAAACCTGAGTTCCTCAATGTCACTAAAAATTAACCGCACAACCCCGGCATATCACTTTTGCTTTGTCATTTATAAAATGAAGGAAAATGTAGCTGTAAGGTTTAACTAAGATAAAGTGCAAAGTACTTTACATAATGCTGGTCACATATCAGGCACTCAAATGTTGGGTCTTTCTCTCCTGATGTGTGAATGAGGGAATTTAACCATACCATTCTGAGGCCTTAGTGTTAACTCCCTAGCCACCAGGGAACTGCTAGAACTAATTACATTTGGCCCTCTGTATCCTTAGGTTCTGCATCTGTGTATTCAACCAACTATGGATTGAAAATATGGAAAAAAAGGGATGGTTGCATCTGTGCTGAACAAGTACAGACTTTTTTTTTTGTCATTATTTCCTAAATAATAGTATAACAACTATTTACATAGCACTTGTGTTAAGTTTTATAAATAACCTAGAGATGTTAAAACATATAGGAAGATGTGTGTAGATCATATGCACATAGGCAAATATTGTATGTAGGGACCTGAGCATCCCTGGAATTTGGTATCCAAAGGGCAGAGTGGGTTGCTGGAACCTTTTGATAACCTTATGGGCAGATAAACCGAGCAAGATGTATCACCTGTTATCTTTGTCCCAGAATCAAACTGTCTGTCTTCCATACTGTTTTTCTTGTGCTAATCTGGCTTCCTTTTACTCTCTCCCAGCCCTGTTTTGCTCCTTCTCACACTTTTCCACTTGTTCTGTTTCGTACATTGTTAACCATTTTATTGGATGTCTTTTTGTGTGTCCTGCCTTTAAGTGGAAGCCAGACTCTCTCCAGAGTCATGGAGAATTTATTACTTCCTCTGTAGCCCTTTTAAATGGATGCAGCTCATTCTCCTGCACCCCTCCCATCCCAAAGAAGAGAGGTGAGGATAACTATATTTTTTACTCACCACTATATCTGGACCATTACTTCTCCATCTTCTGAAAACGTCTGTGCTCTTTGGCTATACACACCCTTGATTTCTGATATAACATATTCTTATACAGTATCTGTTAAAATGAAAGTGCACGTAAACTACAATCCAGCATTTCTACTTCTAGGTATATACCCTTTGGAAACTCCAATGTATGCATAAAAGGATGTTCAAAAATATTCATAAAACATTGCTATAGCAAAAAATTTGAACTAAATGCCTGTCAATAAAAGAATGAAAATATTGTGGTATATTTACTTCATAGAATTCCATACAATAGTGAAATGAGTGAACTAGATCTATATAGTAACATGGACAAATCTCACAAATAACAGATTGAATGAATAAGCCAAATTGCAGAACACATTTATATAAAGCTTAACATGCATGTATTATTTAGGGAGGCATATTTATGTAATAAATAATTAAATAAATACATGGTAATTATAAATACCAAATTAAGGATAGTCTCCAAAGGGTAAGGTAGGGAGAAAAGACCAGGAATAATGTGATAAAGGACACCCAGAGAGCTTAAATTGAACTAGTAAATATTTTTCAACTGAGTTGTGGATATATGGGTATCTACTCATTATTCTTTATGCCTTTGTATATATCTGAACTTTATTTGTATATTTTAAAAGAATAAATAGCATTTCACTCTTGTTATGAGCATAATACAGGGAGGGAGGGGATAGCAGAAGTATAAAGAAATGCTAATATTAGGGTGAATCATAAAATTTTTTACCACTAGTATTAGAGTGAATCATAACATTTCTGTTTTTTAGGTCTAAAATGATTCAATATAGCAAATTTAAGTGGCCCATTCAATCTAATGTAACTAGTGTTCTGGTTGAAATATATTCAGAATGCACTGGGTGTGGTGACTCACACCTGTAATTCCAGCACTTTAGGAGGCCAAGGCAGTCAAATTTCTTGAGCCCAGGAGATTGAGACCAGCCTGGGCAACATGATGAAACCCTGTCTATGCAAAAATACAAAAATCAGCTTAGCATGGTGGAAACATATTCAAAGTACTATGGGAACACTAGGGAAGGAACAACTAATGGCTAAGGCAGAAGGAGGGAAGCGACATTTGGAAAGGCTCCAGAGAGAGAATGACATCTGAACTGAATTCCTTTTTTTTTTTTTCTTTTCTTAGAAACAGAGTTTTGCTCTGTTACCCATGCTGGAGTGCAGTAGTGTGATCATAACTCAAGTAATCCTCTTGCCTCAACCTTCCAAGTAGCTAGGATTACAGGTGTGTGTTCGTGCCCAGATAATTTTTAATTTTCTAAATTGGGAGTGGTTGTATGTAGGATTGTTTTAAAAAGCAGAAAGAAATATTTTTTTTTAGAGACAGGTTCTTGGTCTTGCTATGTTGTGAGGCTAGTCTCCAACTCCTGGCTTAAAGTAATCCTCCCTCCTCGGCCTTCCGAAGTGCTGGAATTATAGGCATGAGCCACCATGCCTGGCCCTAAACTAAATCTTAAAGGTTGAGAAGAAATTGACCAGATAGAGGGTGAGGAGACGAAAGAAGCCCCTCCAGGTAGGAAGAGGTAAAGACCGCTTTCAGTGGGTGGAATCTGCCAGGTGAAATATGTGGAGGTTAAAGAAACACAGTAGAGGAAGAGACTAAAGAACAATAATAACAGCATATATCTTTCTAGTACTTACTAAACAAGCACAAAGTTAAGTAACCTGTACAGGATCACAGGCATACCAAGTGGCAGAACCAAGATTTGAACTCTGTTAGTCTGAATCCAGAGTCTGTGCTCTTGTCCAGTCAGCTATATTCTGAATCACTATACCATAAGTATAATCAGGAGAAAGTGATGTTTTGGATGTCAAGAGAACAATGTAAGTTTCAGAAAGAAAGGACTAGTCAGCAGTGTGAAAGGCCCTAAGGACATGAAATGGGAATCCTAAAAAGAGAAGATCATTGGCTTTTTTTTTTTTTTTTAAATTATTTTGCCTAAGTTACAGTAAGGAATACCAGGGTAATAGAGATATGGATATCTCAGAATACTAGTGATTCAGTCTACCAGTTTTGTGGGCCAGTGATTATAATTTCATTTAATCACTGAAAAAGAAGATAGAATCAGGGACTATTAAAAATAGATTCTCTCCGTATTTAAGTACTTGATATATTAACATGATCAAAAGACTTTTGATCTTTTGCTAGCTATAGTCATAGTTACTCTTATGATTGATTGATAGTGACAATTTTATTTATTCTTCTGTACCTTCTGGTTTTGATAAAGATAAAACTTAGCCTGTTACTTTAGTGGATTTTTCAGAATGGGATGATATAAAGATCAGTAGTAGTTTAGCCCCAAATATTTCATAGACAAGAAGGTAAAAGAGACCTTATAATCTGCATAGTATGTGGAAAGAGTTATATAGCAGGACTCTTAAGAGTTCTGATTCAAGTCCCAGTTTGCTACTCACTGGCTCTGTGATTTAGGTAAGGGGTTGCAGTGGATGATTTCTAAGATCTCTTCTAACTCTCAAGCTCTGTGACTATTAGGTCAGTTATTCAGTAAAGAAACTGAGGCCTAAAGAAGGAAATTGTTTTTCCAGGGTCAAAAACTGCAATCTGGTTCTCTTGACTCTTGGTCCTAGAAATCTGGTGAAGAATCATTAAACATTTGAGGGGCTGCCATATATCAGACTTGTACTAGGTGCTTGAAAAAACAAAAGGCATGTGAAATTGTTTCAGAATTCTTTTATCCAATTTGTGAAAGTAACAATCAGCATCTTCTGTGTTTGTTTGTTTATACATATGTTGCCTTATTCCAAAATGTATTTAAAGCAGACCTGCTCTGTATAATACACTGTACTAAAAAAGGGAATATCCTTTTTTGAGTATCTGTCAGATTTGTTGAAACATACAAACACGTTATTTTTACCTACCTGCATGTAGGTATTATCACCTCTACTTTATGCTTAAAGAAACTGAGACTCAGAGATAGCTGGCCAAGATTTTGCAGTTTATAAGTAATAGGACTCGGTTTCAAGCCCAGACCAGCCTGACTTCAACCCCAGTTCTCTTTTCATTTCACCATGTACATGCCCCACACCAGTGTTATGTAATTCTGAGACTTTATCAGTACAGGAGGCAAGGTATACTTGCAGGAATTGACACATGTATTTTTAGTCTGAATATATCTTCTATCTCACCAAACAATGTAGGCAAACAAAAGATCCCTGGATAGTAGAATGAAATGGTTTAGTGAATCAGAGTCATAATTATTTTGTAATTTGAGCCAGATATATGACTAGATTCCTTGTTAGGACCAGTGCTCACATTTTAATAAATTATAACATTTTTTTACCCCGTCAACCTTTGGTCTGCATCCACTTCCTGCTTTTCAACCTTTACCAGCTACCAGCTAAGGATAAAAAAGTGAGAATAAGATATGGTTTCTTCCCTCAGTGGGTTTTGCTATTCAGGTGCCAGATATCATAACTTTACCTAAGTTCTCTTCCTCCCCAAAAGCCAAACCTGGGTCTAATTATAAGAAAACATCAGTTAATCCCAATTGAGGTACATTTTATAAAATAATATTCTACAAAACTGTTAAATTCATCAAACAAGGAAAGTCTGAGAAAGCATCAGCCAAGAAGAGGCTAAGAAGACATAATCACTAAATAGAATGGAGCATAGTATCCTAGATGGGGTCCTATCACAGAAAAGTGATCTTAGATAAAAATTAAGGAAGTCTGAATGAAGTGTGAACTTTAGTTAATAAGGTATCAATATTGGTTCATTAATTGTAACAAATATGCCATACTAATGTAAGATGTTAGTAATAGGGGAAATGGCGCAGGGTATATGGGAACTATCTTTGCAGTTTTTCTATGAATCCAAAACTGTTCTAATAGAAAAGAGTTTATTTTTAAATAGTTATAATAAAATAATTTTAGATGTTATTCCTTTGAGATTTAATTAAAACACATTTCTTCGTAAAGTGATATGCCTAATTTAGCTGACTCATTTGATAGGACTGACAAACTGCAGTCTGTTGATAGATGCATGTGCCAAAATGTATACTAGGTGGACGTCATATAAACTTTTCCCATCTCAGTCTCTTATGTATGTAGTATAAAAACATGCCAAGTCCTAGTAATAGTGAATCCCAGCACAAAACATACCACAGTTTGATCACCTGTCTCGCAGCACATTATAAAGATGGCCAGCCTCTCAACATGGTATATAGAATTTGGTACTGTTCTGTTCTCAACTTTGATCCAGTCAATTCTGTGTTTTAGGGACTATCATTTATGCCACTCCCACAAACCAATTTCTAATCATATAGGGTTCTTTACAGTAATTTGCAAGCAATAATAATCTACTCTGGTTAACTTTGTAGCAGCAAGTCCCAAACCTTGTTGATTATCAGAATCACTTGGAGAGATTTTTTAAAATTAAAAATACCATGTGCCAAAAAAGTTATATTAAATTACTATCTCTAAGGGGATGGAACATAGGAATTAATATTTTCTAAAAGCTCTCTAAGTAATTCTGATATTTACCTGTTATTGCCCGTTTCAGTGAATAGCCTCCTAATTCATCTATTTGCTAAGGCCTAAACACTGGGAATCATTTAAAATTTTTTTTTTTTTTTTTTTTAAGAGATAGGGTCTTGCTTTGTTGCTTAGGCTGGAGTACAGTGGTGTGATCATAGCTCACTGCTGCCTTGAACTCATGGGCTCAGGAGATCCTCCTGCCTTAGCCTTCTGAGTGGCTAAGACCACAGGCATGTGCTATGGAACCCAGCTAATTTTTTTACTTTTATTTTATAGGGATAGGGTCTTGCCATCTTGCCCAGGCTAGGCTTGAACTCCTGGACACCAGCACTCCTGAGTGCTGGAATGGTGCTTGGCTGGGAATAATTTCTTAAGTTAACTTTTCTTCATTTTTAGTTCATTGCTAATACGCTGTAGGACTATATCCTAAATCCAGTCCTCCCCATCACTACTTCCTTTATTCTAGTCTAGTCTACCATAGTTCTTCTTTTGGACCATTATATCAACCCCCTAAATGGTTTTCACGTGCCTCCTTTTGCACCCTATCTTCCACCAGTGTAGTCACCACAGATAATATTATTTCTGCCTAAAATCCTTCAGTGGCTTTCCATTGCATTGGACAATATACAAATGATATTTTCCCTTGTGGTCTACGTGATATGGAGCCTACCTTCTTAACCTCACATGGACTAAGCCTTAGCTTAGTCCCCTAGTTAAGTTCTAGTTACATAGGTTCCCGTTTTGGTTCTTGAAGATATAAAGCTCTTTCCTGTCTCTCAGACTTGGCACATACTGTTTCATCTGCCTGGGAGAGTCTTCCCCTGACTCTTGATTCATTCTTAAACATTACCTCCTCATAGAGGCCACACTCACTGCCCTTCCAGTCACTCTGTTTATTCTGCTACAGCATTTAATCACAATATGTAATTATTTATTTGGTTACTTGTTAACAAGTTCCATGAGGACATGAGGGCAGGGATCTTGCCATTCTTATTCTTATATCTGACACCTGTCACAGTGCATGGTATATAATGGCATTCATTAAAAAGTTGAACGAACGAATCTTTCTTTTTTTTTTTTTTCTTTTTTTTGAGATGGTGTTTTGCTCTTGTTGCCTAGACTTGAGAGCAAAGGCATGATCTCAGCTCACTGCAACCTCCACCTCCTTGGTTTAAGCAATTCTCCTGCCTCAGCCTCCCAAGTAGCTGGGGTTACAGGCATGCGCCATTATGCCTGGCTAATTTTTGTATTTTTAGTAGAGACAGGTTTCACCGTGTTGGTCAGGTTGGTTCAAGCTGCTGACCTCATCCACTTCAGTCTCCGAATGAGTGAATCTTAGCTGCCACCAACCTGGTCCAAGCTTCTATCATCTCTCTTCTGAATTACTACAGTTGCATCCAAACACTCTGCCTGCAACTGTTCTGGCTTCTCTTTAATCATTTTCCATGTTGCTTTCAGGGTTAAATATTTAAAATTTTAAGTCGAATAATTATACTATTCTCCCTACATTCCTTTATTTATTTATTTATTTATTTTCTGAGTCAGGATCTCTGTCATTCAGGCTTGAGTGCTGTGATATGATCAGGGCTCACGGCAGCCTCTTGAGTAGCTGGAACCACAGGTGAGTACCACCACACCCAGCAAAAAAAATTTTTTTTAATTTTTGTAGAAATGGGGTCTTACAATGTTGCCCAGTCTGGTCTTGAACTCCTAGCCTTAAGTGATCCTCTCTCCTCAGCCTCCCAAAGTTCTGGGATTACAGGCATGAGCCACCATGCTTGGCTCCTTACATTCTTTATATGCTTCCTGGTGGTCTTAATGTAGCATATAGAATGCTTTTTATAAGTATTTTTTAAATTGTGGTAAAATATATGTAACACAAAATTTACCATTTCAATCATTTTTAATGGTACTAAGTTAAAATGGTAAATTTTATGTTACATATATTTTATGTTACATATATTTTCATATTGCTGTGCAACCATCATCACCATCCGTCTCCAGAACTTGTTTCATTTTGTTAAACTGAAACTCTATCCATTAAACAATAATTATACATTGTGGAGTCCCGAAAAGTAAGCAGTAAGGAGGAAGGGGCTACAGGGAGGGGAGAACAATGAACAGTTGTTCTGAGAGACGGCTAATCACAACCACTGGCACAGCTACCTTGTCCTTATTGCTCCCTCCAACATGACCCTGTAAAACTTCCCTCCAGTTTCTGCCTCTTTGTAGGCAGCCCCTTCTCTGCTGTGCTGCCTTGCACCCTTGCAACATATTTTCATACTTTCTCTAATAAATCTGCCTTCTTTTTTTTTTTTTTTTTTTTTTTAAAGCTAGAGCCTCGCACTGTCGCCCGGGCAGGAGTGCAATGGTGCGATCTCAGCTCGCTGCAACCTCCGCCTCCCAGGTTCACACAATTCTCCTGTCTCAGTCTCCCAAGTAGCTGGGATTACAGGCACACACCACCATGCCCAGCTAATTTTTTGTATTTTTAGTAGAGACGGCGTTTCACTATGTTGGCCAGGCTGGTCTCAAACTCCTGACCTCGTGATCAGCCCATCTCTGCCTCCAAAAGTGCTGGGATTATAGGCATGAGCCACCGTACCTGGCCAAATCTGCCTTTCTTCACCCATAGCTTGGTAAATTCCTTTACCACTTGCAACATAGGCCCCAGCTAGTTGCACCCATGGCACACATTTCTCCCTCCCTCCAGCTCTGGCAACCACCATTTTACTTTCTGTCTCTATGAATTTGACTATAATACTCCATGCAATTCATATGAGTGGATTCTTACAATGTTTTCCGTGTTGTCACTGGCTTGTATCGCTCAGCATGTCTTCAAGGTTCATCTGTGTTGTGGCCTGTGTCAGAATTTCCTTTTTAAATTAAAGGCTCAATAATACATATAACATTTACATGAAATTTAAACAGAGTGACTGACTGTGAAAGGGCAGTTAGGGAGTCCTCTATGAAGAAGTGATTTTTTTAGCTGAGAAAGAACAAACCAAGAGTCAGAGGAAGACAGTCCTAGACACAGCAAACAGCGTGTGCCAAGTCTCAGAGAAAGGAAAGAGCCTTACATATTCAAGAATCAAAAAGGGAGCCAATGTGACTATAACTTAGCTAGGGGATTATGGTACCTTATGAGGCTAAGAAGGTAGGCTCCATGTCATGTAAACCATGAGGGAAAATGTCATTTGTGTATCAGTGCAATGGAAAGCCACTGAAGGATTTTAAATCAGCAGAGCTAACATGATCTGCGGTGAGGGTGTTGGTAGGGATGGGGATACAGAACTGTCTAGCCTGTATACCTTTTTGATCTCTTACCACTTTCTTCCTGCTTTTTTATGCATCAGCTAGTCATGCCCCCTCCCACCTCAGGGTTTTTCCTTATGATGGTTCCCTCTGCCTAGAATGCTTTTTCTGCTTCCTTACCTGGTTAAGTCTATTCATTCTTTAGATATCAATGGAGATATATCTTATTTAGGGACTCCTTCCTTGATCTCCCAGAATCTATTTAAAATAATCTCCATGTTACATGATTTCATAGTACTTTGTGACTTTGCTTTGCAGTACTTATAATAATTTTTAAATGAACCCATATTTGTAATTTTTGGTTGATTAATATATGTCACAATAGCAGGGTTCAAGTCTTCAGTATTGTATCCCCAGCACCTATATAAATAGGTATTTCAGTAAATAGCGTAACATATATAATGAATAATATTTGTTGACTAAATGAATTTGGGTCTGGACATTGATGGCTTAATGTCTTTCTAAAAATCCATTTGCATATCTAAGCCTTTTTTGACTACTATGGCCTTTTTCTGTGAACTTAAAAAGTCTTTATTCATTGTTTGCCAGTTGCTAAACATTTACGAAAGTATCCTTATGTCATCTGAAATTTTCTATTTTTTTTCATATTACTTATGCTTTATATTTGCTAGTAGGTATTCTTCCTCTAAAGAGTCACTAGAGTTATTTTTCTAACTTTCCAAATTACAAATCTCATCAGTTGGGGAAATTCAAGGGCATTTATCATCCCTTACATGATTGGTGGTGAAGGAGCAGTTTTATTTTCTGTTTGTCTCAGACTAATAATTTTGTAAATGTAATAAAAATGAATTATTGGAAAGATCAAATTTTTGAAAAGATGAAGTATAAACCTCAAAATCTTACTAGATTTAATGGCATAAAATTATTCTGTTAAATCGCTGTAGGAAATTTCCAAGTATTTACTCTCAATTCTGTACTTTTTGGAAACAGGTAACATTTTGCTGATGAAGACCACACATTGAATAGTAGCACCACTTAAGGTTTCTGTGCAGGGACACCAAGGGGTTCAAGGTGAGGCAGAGTGGACTCTGTCTCCTTGCTACCCTTTCACCAGATAAGCTCTGTCTTTATTACTGTGTTTTACCTAACAGCTTGTTTGAAGATGGTTCTTTGACCAGAAAAGGCTAAAATCACTAGTGTGCCAGGCATTTTAGAATGGCATTTAAAATTCTTCATCATCCGATTGCAGCCCAGTTTTCTAGTTCAGCCACTGCTTCTTGTCGTAAATCCTGTTCTTGAACCGCCTGCCATTTTTCCTAGGCCATCATACAAGCCCTTTCACTATTTATTACTTTTCCACTTTCCTTTGCTTAGAATTAACTAAACTTCCCTCCCTGTCTGGGATAAGATGCATTCTCCAAGTTCTAATTGAAAAGTCACCTCCTTTGTGAAGCCTTTTCAATTCCTTTGGACGTAATTGGTCGCTACTTTTAACATATCTATGGTAACTACATACTGTATTCTGTTAATAATGTATTTGCTTGTCTATCTCATGTAACATGGTTCTTAGTCCTGTCTATATTCACTAGCCCTGGGACTGGCACATACTCAGTAAATGTTGATTGGATAAATTGGGAAAGTCATCAATATTTTAACATATTTCAGATATAGAAATAGAAGCTTTTTGTTTGGTTTCAGATAAGCTGTATGACTGCTTCCTTGCTCACTTCTCCCTACTTCTGGGACCTATCCCTGGATATTGAGTATGTCATATATACTAAGGGTTGAAATATGTGTCTTAGAAAACGCAAGTAATGAACCTCCTGCTCAGGTGTTTTGTGTGGGCTTGCATTGAAGCTCTGTGTGTGTTGGGAAGTGCACAGAGAAAGTTAAAAGTGGATTATTAATGAAATTGTTTTGATAGAAAAATTTGGAATCCGATCCTTTAAATAGCACCCTTATTTTGTTTTATTTTCATTAAATTTGTCTGTTCTTTCATTTTTATGAGTGACCTTCAAGTAGTTTCTTACTGCCAAGAGAAACTGTTTGCCCTCTGGAAAAAGTATAAGATTTAGGGTCACATGACCAAGATATTCTAATCCTAAATCCAGTGGTTACTAGCTGTATGACCTTTATAAGTCATATAAACTCTCTAAATCTTGTTTTCTTTATTTTTAATGAAGGGATAACTAACATTTGTCCTATGTACCCTACAGAATTGTGAGGGCCAAGTGAAGTAGAGGGTATGAAAGTACAGGTAAACGGCACAGCAGAACTTGTGCTATTTGCTACCAGCACTGTGACTTCACACCAGTTAAATTATTTGTACCTCAGTTTATTCACCTATAAAATGAGAATATTAATACATGTATCATTGAGTTTATTGTGAGAATTAAGTTATTTATTAAAAAGTGTCTAGTAGATTGACCTGAGTGTTTCGTTATCAGTCAGTTTACTTTTGCCTTAGCATCACACCCGTTTCTAGCCTCTACCCTGAATTAGGGTTTAATAGTATAATTATAAGAAATGATAGTAAGTGGAGATGATTTACTAAATGCTAGTGTATGCTTAACTCTATGCTAGTTACTATAGGGAAAATGGAGATACAGTAATCAGTAATCCCTTACATTTCATTTCAGCTATTCAGTATTTATTTAGCACTCACCATGTGTTAGCTATAGGGGATAAAGAAATAATCATGAAGCAGCATTACCCCTCAAGGCTCATAATCTAGTGGAGGAATCAGACACAAATAAATTATAATACAGCATAGTGCAATAATATAAATGCATATACTTCATAGAAGAGAATGATTTTGTCTGAGAGCATGAGGAAGGCTTCTGTTCTGTGTGAATTAGGTTTTAAAGGATGAGTAGATGTTTTTTAGGTAGACTGAGGCAATGAAAGGGGGCAATCCAGATGGAAGGAGTCAGCATATGCAGTGTTTACAACTGTATAAATTGTTCAGTACTGCTGTGGTATTAAGGTTAAGAAGAGCTGATTAGAGGTGAGGCTAGAGGGTAGGCAAGGGCTGGATTATCTGAGGATCCTTTGTACCATCCTGAAGAGTTTAAATGTCATTCTGTACACAGGAGGAGTCAGTGAAGGGTTTTGGGCAGAAAACAAAGACTGCTCTTGGGTGTAGGAAAACCACTTTGTTGGCATTACAAATGACAGACCAAGGAGCTTTATAGATTATCCAAATGTTTGCAGGTTATTATCTGATTCTTACAAGAGGTCTTTGAAAGTTGGTAAGGCAAGAATTAATCCACATCTAATATATGATACATGAACCATTGAGAATTAAAGATGGTACTGGAAATTAGCTGGCATCATATGGAATCAGTACTTATTGAGCAAGGATTAAACCTAGGCCTTTTCCAAATCTAGTTTTGTTTTTTTTTAAACCATACGTTGAAAGATACAGTCCCTGCCATAAATATAATTTAAAGCTTGTTAGGGATGGTTGAGGGATAATTTTCCTTAAGAAAAAAAAAAGATAAAATTACGAATCTTACACAAATATAGAATAAACAAAATTTTAACTTATTAATTCATGTGAGAAACAGAAAGCTAGTACAAAGATGGCTCAGAGCGGACCCAAGTACCACGTATTTATTGTCAGAGAATGCTGAACTGAATTCACTAATGGTTACAAAACTCATCAACACCCATTGATGACCCAAGTCATCAATTGCATTACCTGGGCACAGTTTGCATTTCAATGGACAGGAATTATTTGCATTACTGTGAGTTTTCAACAAGTTGAGGTCTTTCTTGGCAAAGCTGGGAAAAAGTCTAATTAAAGACAGACCAAGTAACACATCATTTCTCTACAATCAGGTAATCCTGGAAGGCTCCAGATTCCATTGATAGAATATGCAGTAATCTCCTTTGCCCATTTCAAAATCTTCCATGATTTTTATCCAACAGGGATTTAGGACTAATTCTCAGAAAATTTAGATTAAGGGATAAAGAAATGAACATGAAGCAACTTCACCCCACAAGGCTCAATCTAGTTATCAGACATACAAATAAATTATAATACAATATAGTGCAATAACACAAATGTATACACTTCATGAAAGAGATGAGTTTGTGTGGTCTAGCATCTTTTCCAGTTTTCCCTACTATCCTATCATCAGAAATCAGAGATTCTTTATCTCAACAAAAGTGTCCTTTGGAAAATGACTGTATCATATAGTCCCATTACACATTGTTGGTTTCCATTCTCAGTTTCTGTTTAGACTATCTGCCTAGGACTCTTCCTGAGTGTTTGAATCTGCCTCCAAACCCACCAACCTAGTTGTTTGGACCACAATACCCAAGTGAAAAAGGGCTTTAGGGTGCCAGGTGTCTGGTTTTTCTAAGCAGTACTTCCGTAGAGTTCCTTGGCATAATGCCGTCTTCCCCTTAGCACTGTGGTACCTGTATGTCTTGGTACAGTCTCTTTTGCTATATTATAGAAAGTGCATTCCTAGGAAGCCTTATGTTATAAAGAGTTAGTATAGTAATAATTATTTCAAGGGTTTTTTTTTTCTATATGAAAGTAAAGGTGCTTATATAGCTCTAAGTATATAACTATAAAATCTAAAATTTTTGAGGAAATCCAGTGTTTCATTTTGTCTAACTTTTGCAAAAGATTATTTCTTTGTGTATCTTCACCAACATCACTTTATCACTTTTATTGCCCATTTTTATGGCAAAGCACCAAGTCACTTAAAGCAGTTGTTTTATATTTACAGTATTTCTTTTTCCCCTTTTCTTTATTTCATTCATGCTTTCTCTTTTTTCTTCCTCCCTTCCCTTTGTTTCCTTTTCTTTTTTCTCTTTCTTCCCCTCCCTCACTCCCTCCATGTCTTTCTCCCTCTGTATTCCACATAAAGTGTGTTAGGATGATGCAAATGTTTTCTGAAACCAGGTATAGGTATTATCTCTTTGACTTAATGCTGCCAGTTTAAGATTATTTATCCCTTCATATCATTTATAGATGGTTCTGTTCTCTCAAGATTTATCATTGCCTAATTGCTTAATGATGTTAATCTCCAGTCCTTTTTTCCCTAGCCTTATTTATTTATTTATTTATTTATGAGACGGAGTCTTGCTCTGTCACTCAGGCTGGAGTGCAGTGGCGCAACCTCAGCTCACTGTAACCTTTGCCTCCCGGGTTCAAGCAATTCTCCTGTCTCAGCCTCCCGAATAGCTGGGACTACAGCCCACCACCACACTGGCTAATTTTTTTGTATTATTAGTAGAGACGAGGTTTTGCCATGTTGGCCATGTTGGTCTTGAACTCCTGGCCTCAAGTGATCGGCCAGCTCGGCTCCCCAAAGTGCTGGGATTATAGGCATGAGCCATTGCACCCTGCCCTAGCCTTTTTTTTTTTTTTTTTTTTTTTTTGCTGTGAGCATTTAGCCATGCCCTATTGAATTTTCTATGTGTGTTATAAAATATATATATGTAACAAAATTTACTATTTCATCCTCTCTGTCTCTGTCTTTTTTTCTTCATAGAAACAGTGTCTTGCTATGTTGCCCAGGCTAGTCTTGAACTCCTGGACCAAAGTGATCTTCTCACCTCAACCACCCAAATTGCTGGGCCTATTTTAACCATTTTTAAGGGTACAGTTCTGTGGCATTAAGTACATTCACATTGTTATACAACCATCACGACCATCCACCTCCAGGATGTTTTCATCTTCCCCAATTAAAACTGTACCCACTAAACAATAACTCTCCATTCTCCACTCCCCGCAACCCCTGCAACCACTACTCTTACTTTCTATCTCTGAATTTGACTACACTAGAAACCTCATGTAAGAGGAATTATATAGTCCCAATCCCCAAATACCCCATCCCCATTTGTCATTTTGTGACTGCATGCACTCTTGAAATTTGAAATACAATATTGATGTTGATGATGGTAATAATAATAATGGTTACCATTTATTTAGTAGTATTCTTTTGGCCAGGCATGCTATTTGTTTAATCTTTTAGATCTATACCAATAAATGACTTTATTCATCCTCATTTGACAATTAAAGAATATGAGACTAAAGAGATTAAGTAATTCATCTAAGATATAGGATTTAATCCGTGTTGTCGCTAAGATTTCTGCCTTCCATTACACCAAAAGTTGATGGTATTAGTTTTGGTTCCAACCCATGTCAAGATGGCATTAGAAAAGGATTGTGTATGTTTCATGGTTTTCTTATCCTCTTATATAGCAGTTTACCTTGTTCAGATTTCAGAAACATAGCAAAAGATATGTTCTAGTAAAAAGATATGAACTTTATATTCAGACTCCTTTAGATTATGTGCTGTTGTCAAAAACAAGGACCATGTCTTTCATTTCTATAATTCTAGCATTGACCTAGCATGTAGAAGTCACCAAAACATGTTAACTAAGCTAAACAAATTGTGTGCTCTGAATCTTACTTTCCTTTTCTATCCAGGTGAATTGGTTTTTGAAATAGAGATAGCTATAAGTGTAGTTCCTGCTTTCAAGGAGCTTAGAGACTAGTTAGAGATGAGACATTAAAAAATTGCCGTCATGAAAATCACTTTCTGTTTGAATCAGTTTTGCACTAAATATGTTGGCTTTAAAATGTATTTCGGGTATTTACAGGGTTTAGTTCACATAACATTTGGGAAAATTAACTATTATTCCATGAGTCAAGGAATTGGATGTAGTTCCTCCAACCACAAAACTCTAGTAAAATTCCCTCAACTGCTGCCTGCCCACAGTGCAGTTGGTGTTTGCTATAATATGGGATCAGTGAGGAGTGATTAAAGCAGGCCATAGGTCCTCTAACTGGGGAATGTGTCTTTGCCTTGCATGAGCAAGTAAGTCCCAATCCCCAAATACCTGGAAAGTACTTTACTTCTGTATAGACATATCACCATTCATCAGCCCAAAATTATTATTTTTAAGGGAAATAATGAAAAGCCCAATTCTACAGATGAGAAAAAGATTATGTTGATTAATATATAATGTATGTAAGAGTGGTTATATGAAAGTCAAAGATCTTAAAGACCAAGTAACTTGTATCTTGTATAGTACTTTTTTTTTCTTTTTTTTTTGTGAGTCGGAGTCTCGCTCTGTTGCCCAGGCTGTAGTACAGTGGTACAGTCTTTGCTCACTGCAACCTCCATCTCCCAGTGTCAAGTGATTCTCCTGCCTCAGTCTCCTGAGTAGCTGAGATTACAGGTACTTGCCACCATGGCCAGCTGATTTTTTTTTATTTTTAGTAGAGACAGGGTTTTGCCATGTTGGCCAGGCTGGTCTCGAACTTCTGACCTCAAGTGATCTGCCCACCTTGGCCTACCAAAGTGCTGGGATTACAGGCATGAGCCACCGTGCCCCACCACGTTTTTCTGTTTGGTAGCAAACACTGGTTACTACTGAGTATACTGAGCTACCATAGGATTTAATTGTGGTATTCTGTTTTAACCCCAGCTCTTCTGATGGCATCCAACGTATTTCAATTCAGTTCTGACACTAGCCACCCAGAATTAGAGTCAGACTCCACAGTTTATGGGCACATGGCCCCCAACGAGACTTGCCCCATTTCAGATGCCAGTCTCAAGTGGGATGCCCAGGCTACCCACACTTTTGACCAGCTGGCTACAAATCTGAGTGGTTCCCATGATCCCCTTTAGGTTTGGCAATTCACTGGAACAACTCACAAAACTCAGGAAAGTGCTGTTCTAATGATTACAGGCTTATTATAAAAGATACAAATCAGGGACAGCCAAGTGAAAAGACACTTAGGGTGAGGCCTGGGAGAATCTCAATTGCAGAACTTCTGTGCCCTCTTTCCATGGAATTGGGGCACATCACCCTTCTAGCACATCAGTGTGTTCTCAAATTAGGAAGCAGCATTGAGCTTCAGTGTCAAGACTTTATTAGGGTTTCATTGTGTAGGCATAATTGTAACTCAATGTCCAGACCCCCTCCCTTCCCCAGAGGTTGAGCTGGTTCAAAGCCCCAGCCCTCTAATCATATAGTTGGTTCTTCTGGTAACTAACCCACATATTGAACCATCTGACTAATAGAAACTAAGGTGTGATCCCAGGGGCTTATGAATAACAAATATATTTATATCACTTGGAAAATTCCAAGGGTTTTAGAAGATCTGTGCCAGGAACCTGGGACAAAGACCAGACAAATTACATAACACATGGTATATAAGAGAAAGTTTAGTGTAGTGGTTAAGAGTGATTTAATAGAAAGTTATTTCTTTGCCTCATGGGGTTGTGGTGAGATTTAAATGTGGTCACCAGTGTAAAGCACTTAATATCATGCCTGGTATGTACGAAGTCTTAAATTTATATTAGCTAGTATTAAGAAGTGTTTTAGTTTCCTAGGTCTGCTGTAACAGAGTACCACATTTGGGTGGCTTAGAACAACAGAAATTTATTCTCTCAGCCTGGAGGCTAGACATCTGTAATTAAGGTATTATATAGGCCATGCTCCCTCAGAGACTCTGTGTAGAATATTTTCTTGCCTTTCCCTAGCTCATTCCTTGATGTTCACAGGCTTGCAGTTGTATCACTCCAGTCTCTGGCTCTATTGTCACATTGTGTTTTCTCTGTGTATCTCTGTTTTCATACGGTATTTAACTCTTAAGGACACCAGTCACATTGGATCATGGCCTAACCCTAACTTGGTTATGTCTGTTAAGATCCTATTTCCAAGTAAGGGCATAGATACCAGGGGCACACAATTTTGGAGACACAATTTAACACAGTTCACAATTCTGTCCCCCTAAAATTTATGTTCTTCTGATGTGCAAAATATATCCCTCCCTTCCCAACATCACCAAAAGTCTCAACTCCTTCCAGCATCAACTCTAAATCCCAACTAAATATAATCAACTCAAGAAGTTCCAAATTTCATCTTTTATATCATCTTTTATTTCATCTTTTATATCATCTAAATTTTGTTTCAGGAGGGACCATACCCAGAGTGAGTCCATTTCAGTCATGGCTGGTAGTACTTTTGCTGGTATGAAATTCTCAAAAATCCTGTCCATCTCCTGTGCAATGCAGGTCCAATCCATCTGACAAGAGCGTCCTCCACATATCTTTGCTACGTAACTGTATCTCTATTCCTGTTCTTTGCAGAGATGATTGACTGGGTTCATGAATCGCATGCAAATGATTGTCCAGCTATACCGTGCCCTGGCCCTGTTTCCAGAGCACACTATCTGGATAGGCAAATAATTTTCTAAATTACAAAGTACTGTTCCTTTTTTTGCTTAATATTAATAGTTAATTTCTCAATTTATTTCTTTCACATTTTACTATAAGCACCAAGGAGAATCCAGGCCATACTTCCACACTTTGCTTAAAAATCTCCTCAGCTAAATATCCAAGTTTATCATTTGTAAGTTCTGCTTTTCACCTAGCGGCTCAACATAATTCAGACAAGTTTTCTGCTGCTACAAATAAGGATTGCCTTCCCTCAGGTGTCCAATAATATGTTAATCATTTCCTTCAAAGGCTCTATCAGAATCATCTTCAGTGCTCATATTTCTACCAGCTATCTCTTCAAGGGAATCTGGACTTTTTCTATCAAGCATCTCAAAATTCTTCCAGCCCCTACCCATTACCCCATTCCAAAGCCCCTTATTTATTTTTAAGTATTTGTTAGAGTAGCACCCCACTCTTGGTGCCAAAGTCTGTATTAGTTTCCTGGCAGCTACTGTAAGATAGAAGAGGTGGGGAAGGATCTTCAGAGAGAACATGACTACCAACACCTTGATTTGGACTTCTGGCCTCCACAACTATGAGAGAATAAATTTCTGTTGTTTTAAGACACTCAGAGTACTTTGTTATAGCAGCTCTGGAAAACTAAACTAGAGATGTTTCCTGGAGGTACTCTCATCATCAGTGCAAAGCAGTGAGTAGAGTATCTTTCTCTGTCTCAGGTTTTCCTGTCATTTTTCTTTCTCTCCTTTAGAACGTATTTGTGTCTATAAAGTTTACTTTTGCTGTGTTAACAGCTTATGATTTGGCTTTATTTCAAGAGATCAGCCTTAAGTAGGGATGCTCTGGTGCCAAGAAGCGTTCAGTCTTCAAACCTTTGCAGGGGTGGGGGCTTTTACTTCTACAGATCTTCTGCCAAAATGCCTAATTCTGACTCTTGGTTTCCTCCTCATGCAAATTCTTGTAATGCCTGCCTCCATCATGGTGAAACTAGAAGAGTCCTGGTGGTACTTGAGTTAGACCTAGGAGAGGTAGCTGACCCATAATTGATGAATCATATAATGAGTCTTTACTGTAACTTTTAACAGATATCTATGTTTTTCAATTGAGTTATTTTTCAAAAACACAAATTTTGCCTATCTTTTTTTTTTTTTTTGGAGATAGAGTCTTGCTCTGTTATCCAGGCTGGAGTGCAATGGTGTGCTCTCAGCTCACTGCAATCTCTGTCTCCTGGGTTCAAGCAATTCTCCTGTCTCAGCCTCCCAAGTAGCTGGGATTACAGGTGTGTGCCACCATGCCCCACTAATTTTTGTATTTTTAAGTAGAGATGGGATTTTACCATGTTGGTCAGGCTGGTCTCGAACCCCTGACCTTGTGATCCGCCTGCCTCAGCCTCCCAAAGTGCTGGGATTACAGGCATGAGCCACTGCGCCCTGCTAACTTTTGCCTATCTTAATGAGGAGCTATACTTTTTTGGATTTCCTTTAGTGCCAATCACAGTGTTTGTGGGTCTCTTAGAAGATGCTCCATAAAAATTGTTTTGCATTGAGGAAGGCTTATCCTTAGCACTGCTGGTGAGAGACTAGCTCTAGTGATAAATAAGAGATGTTAGTTGCCAGGGCTGTCATTTCAATTTGTCTTACTTTTACTGAGCTCATTAATAAATTGCCACAGTGGTAATATAAAAGTAATGAACCTTCTGGAGGCCCAGCTGGGGCACAGAATGCTAAAAGGGACCTTCAGGGCAACTGCCATTGTTGTACATAATTCAGTTAAAGGGTTTTAGACTTTTTTCCACTTTGAAACATTTATATTTTGTAATATCCAAATTCTATGTTAACATTTGTGTAGTTTTTGAGTATATTTAAATTCAGCTCAGCAAACATGTATTTGATGCCTGCTATTGTCAGGCAGTGTATTGGATCCCAGGGTTGTAAACATGAATGAGACATCCCTTAGGGCTTTGCTCTCAAATAGAAAGAAAAGGTGTATAAACAAATAATTTTAATATGGTATTTAAATACCATAACTATGGGTCAGATATAAATGGTAGCATACAAGAGGAAATGATGATCTAGAGAAAGGAGCTAGGAAGGCTGAGAAAGAGGGTATTCATTGATTTCTGGGTTAAAATTTGAAGGATGGGTTATAAGTTGATGAGTTGGGTGCATAGTAGGAAAAGGGGCCTCATTACAGATAAGTTGAGGGACTGCAAATCATTTGGAATAACTTAGGGAGAGAAGGTAAAGAGAAGATCGTCAGCCCTAGATCCTGAAAAATAAAGTAAAATAAGGTAAAGAGAAGAAGTAGATGAGGGTGGAGATATAATAAGGGGCCAAATCTTAAAGGATTTAGGTTTTGAAGTGTTATGAATACTATGCCAAGGGTTCTGGTGGATTTTATCCTGTAGGGTACATGGATCCATCAAAAGGTTTTAAGCAGAGAAGCCACATGATGAAATCTTTATTTCAGAAGGATTACTCTGGTTTTCTTTTATAGGATGGAATGGAAGTAGAGAGAGACCAGTTAGAAGGCTACTTACTAGTTCTCTGTAAGGAACAGCATAATAGACTGCAAAAAGTGTGACTTAAGTTGTTTCAAATTCCAATTCAGCTACCTACTGACACATGTCTCTGAAGCTTCTCCATTAGTGAAATGGGTATAATAGTAATCTTTCACTGGGATATTATGAAAAATCACAAGAAATAACATACACATGGAGTTGTTCTAAAGAGCTGAGTACAAATGCTAGCTGTTATATTTCAAATTTTATTTTTCTTGAGTTTTAGGTTAACTTACAACCAAGTTTAGCATTTTGAAGAAGCACTTTCATTTTCCTTCTGCCATTATGTTGCAATAAAACAAATCGAGAAGTTTTCAAACAGTTTATATTTACATTAAGATCCATATTTCAGGATTTTGCAAACATTCAAAAAATAATATGATTAAAGCTTTTTCCTTTGGACACCCTGCCAGACCCTCAGTTGGAAAATCAGGCTTAGTCTCTTTTTCTTGAATCAGGGTGTAATGGGAAAAGATTGGAGCCCTGTTTCAACAAATGAGCTATTTAGCTGAGAAATAGCATCAGAGTATGCTCTGCCTCCATCTTTTCAACTGTTTAATATGGATAATATGAATAGTTGCCCTAGCCATCTTGCATATTTATTGTGAGGATCACATTCTTTCCTTAAGTAAATGTTTATTGAGTGACTACTATTCAAGGCCCTTTTCAAAGAACATAGAAATCAGATCTAGATCCTAATTTCAAGTGAATTACTTGAAATGTAAAAGGTGTATACAAATAACTAATTCAAGTAAGACAATATAAGAGTCAGATAATTTTGAAAATTATGAAGGACTTTGACACAAGTTATTTATATTTTGTATAATTATTGTGTATTGTTACATTTTATAAAGTATGTTTCACATTGCTCTGATTATTTAAAGCACCACTCCACGTAAAGCAGAGATAGAGTCACTTTCTTGGATATCTGTGGAAAATAAATGATAAAAGCTTTTAGATTTCAGGTAGATTTAAAAACCTATGTACAGATTTTTATCCCAGGCTTACTCAGGCTTAATATTCACTGATATTCAAATAACTTGGTTATGTTAGTCTCAGGTGTGTGCATATATGTGTGTATGCATATGCACATGTGTGTATAATTGAGATAGGACCCGATAACTCTTAGATGTATTGTGTTGAAATGGTCATTATATGTAAAGGAGTGCTAACAATAAATGTTGGGTTTTTCTGTAGTCTCTTTGCTGTCACCGACCTACCTTTTCACTATTGCCTAGTGACATATATGGCTTCATAAAGAAATGAAAACCTGAAGAAACAGTTAAACTTGTGTATTTTTATGCTAGATGTAATAATGAAGTAGATAATTGGGGAGCAATAGAATCGGACAAAGCGGGTATGATCTAATGGTAATAAACTGGGGGTCACTTAGACCTGTTTGTTCAGATTCTTCTTGATCTCTCTGTGTCTTTGGCTCCTTTCCTCTAGGAACCTGTCACATGAGGGTCTTATGACTTGCTTCAGGGAGAGGTCAGAAAATGCATAAAACCTGAGAAAGGTTTTATGTGTCTCTGCAAAGGAGAAGATGGAGGAAGGTGAGGGTTGCATTCCTGCTCCTGCTGTTTTCTCACATTCCTTCAGCTTAAAATATTTGAGGGTTACCATGTTCTGAAGCCCATCACAAACATACCACAAAAGTGAAAGGGTTTTATAATGAAAAACATTATTATGGCTACAACCTAAATTTTACCAGTACTTGTGAATATCACATATCTATTTGTCTTCCCTTTACCCACCAGCTGTATTCAAATTTCTCTATTGATTCTTTGGAACTTTTCTTTCCTTCCTTGTTCGTTCGTTCGTTCGTTCTTTCGTTCTTTCTTTCTTTCTTTCTTTCTTTCTTCTCTCTCTCTCTCTCTTTTTCTTTCTTTCAATTATACTTTAAGTTCTGGGGTATATGTGCAGAACATGCAGGTTTGTTACATAGGTATACACGTGCCATGGTGGTTTGCTGCACCCATCACCCCATCATCTACATTACATATTTCTCCTAATGGGACTTTTCTGTAAAAGGTTTGTAACTAATTTGGAGCCTGGGAATGCAAATACATTTCAAATATTTGTAATTAAATTGTACTTTAACAATTTACATTGCTTTGTACCTCTGATGAATTTCCTTTACCAGGTTATTTATTATTTGAATCTATCTATACTATTTGTGTTCCTAAAGTATCATTTGTAATGTGAATTCATTTACTGGCATACAGATCATCCATTGAATTTTCCGGAGAATACCTTTAGTTAATCTTTCTTAATGGCATATTTATAGTAGGTTCCTTGTCTTTTTCTCCTTTTAAGGTATGTATCTTTTTTTTCCCAGACAGGGTCTCACTTTGTTGCCCAGGCTGGAATAAAGTATGTATTCTTAAAAATTAATAAAAAATAATGCTGCATGTTTTATGCCTAGTGGCAAACACTGCAGATAAAAAGCTTTGTGTGCATAGAGTGGGATGCCACCATGAGTCTTAAAATTCCAGGTATCTCAGTATTTTCTCTCATGACCATTTCTTGTTTCTGAGCTTGGGTTGGTTGGTTGGTTGGCTGATTTTTCAGGAAAACTGGACTACTTATATGGCCAAGGAGTAAATACAGTCTTTTGCCTATGTTTGGGTAGAGGCTCTCAGCTTTGATTGATATTCTCTGTTATTTTTTTGTTTCTGGTCTTTGATGGCACTCTTTCCTATTTTCTGGTACTGAAAAGTAATTGTGTACTCATATTTGTAAAATCTTCTTTTGTCATCACAATGCATATCTTTTAAATGAATTTTAATCAGATGGCATATATCTTTGTATTACATGGATTTCCTTAAGCTGTAAGGACTGTGTTCAGAAAAGTCTTTGAAAAGCTAAATTTTTTATTCTTATTTTTCTGAGTCTGCTTGCTAGGGAATGAAAAGCTAAGTTATATTCATGATTATGTCTCACAACTCCTTCTGTCTACTCATTACCTTTATGTAATGATCCTGTTGAATTTGAGAGTGACTTACAAATACTACAGTGCCTGACTTGTTTTTGTTTCATTTTAAGAGATTTTCCTTAACTTTTTTTTCTCTCAGAAATCAACTTGTGAGTTCTAATTATAAGTCATCCAAGTATAATATTTTTTCAATTCAATAAGTAGCCACTATTCTGGTCATATAATTCTTGAGTTTTGTGTCTTTTTTCCTTACTAATTAGCATATACTCATTTCATTCATAAATACCTGTTGAGTACCTCCCCTTATAACAGGCACTATTCAAGGTACTGGGATATAGTGCTGAATAAATAACATAAACACCCCAGTGAGAGAGACTAATAAATAGGTGTGGAAAATATTAAAGGGTGCTAACCACTATGTGGAGAATTACGAGTGGCATGATAGAAAGGGCCTAGGTGAGTACTTTAGTTTGAGTGATCAGGGAACACTTCTCTGAGGAGATGACATTTAAGCCAAGACCTGAAGGATGAGAAGCCCACTATGTGAATATTGAGGTCGAATATTCCGGGTAGTGTAAAGGCCCCAAGATCATAAGGAACTTGGCCTCCAGCAGAAGTTGAGAAGACCAGTGTAGCTGGAGCCGAGCAAATGGTGAGAGCTGTAGGAGATGAAGTAGAAGAGGTAAGTAGGAGTCAGATCATGCAGGACTATGTGGGTCAGGATGAGGTACTTGGATTTAATTTAAAGCGCTATGGGGAGTCTTTGGGAGATTTTAAGCTGGAAAGTAATCTAAAGTAATATGATCTAATTTACATTAACATATAGTCAAAACAGGATCATATAGGGAAGAAAATAGGTCAATACTGAGAACCTGTAACTCAAACACAGGAAAAAGATTGCATTTGCTGCTAAGGCATACTAAATAGCCCAGTTTTCCTTGAAAAATCCTAAGCCTAAGAGACAAGAAATTTGGCCAAATTCCATTGTTTTGAATCCCAGCTCCACAATGTACTAAGTGTGTAACCTTGGGTAAACTTTAAGACATCTCTCTGCACTGGTTTCTAATCATTAAAATGAAGATAATAATAGTACCTGCAGATAATAATAGTGCCTGCCTTACAGACTAGTGAGAATTGAACAACATAATACATGGAATGTGCTTAGAGCAATGCTTGGCACATAATAAGTACTTAATGTTTAATTTTATATTTCCTTTAGAACTGTGTTTTTGCCTGATAGCCATGTGGTTAATATGACTGGATATAATGAATTTTTAATTTTATTTAATTTTAAGTAAATTTAAAATTTAAAACTGATCTCAGTTCAGGTATTAGAAAAAGTTTGTTTGGAACAATTTGGATATGTGAATTTTCTTTTTCAAGTGTAAATTTATGAAATTGAAATATGGATCAAGTATTTCTGTTGAAAATTTAGCATCTGAATTGAGGTAAGCTGTAAGTGTAAATATATACCAGATTTTAAAGACATTATAAAAAGAATGTACTTTCATTAATTATTTTTATGATTACTTGCTGAAATGATAATATTTTGATATATTGGGTTAAATGAAATGCATTATTAAAATCATTTTTCACTTTTTTAACTTTTAAAAGTATGACTACTAGAAAAATGTAAAGGCTACCTATGTAATTTTACATTTTTCTAGTAATCACATTTTTAAAAGTTAAAAGAAACAAGTGAAAATAATTTTAATAATGCATTTTATTTAATAAATACTGAACATTCTTCTATTTCTGCTCTAGAACCTGGGCCAGGGGAAGGGTAGTAGGAGAAGCATGTAGACTAGGAGAGGTGCTTTTTCTAATTATACAGATACCTCTAGAGATTCTGAAACACCTTCATGCAGTGGAGCCTCCCTCTCCAACAAATTACTCCTACCCCCGTTCCCTCACTGAAAATCAGTGCTTTTAGTGAGCCTGCCTTCACTAATAAGAGTTTGTATTATTCAGGAGTTTCAGGGTGCAAAAAGTTACAAATTGCACTAAATTTAACAAGGTTAGACACCTGTCAATGATTTTGATGAAATAAATTTTTGGAGTTCTCTAAACAATTAAATAGTACAATACTACCATACAAAAGTACAGTAAAGTCTACCATGAATCCTGGTCCAGTTGACTCCAGAGGCTTAAAATGAGAAAGAATTAAAGTAAATTTTATGAAAGTAAAGGATAAATTACCAGGTCAAAAGCTGAGGAAATTGAGGAAGGCCTCTTGTGTTCTAAAAGCTAAATTTCTAGGAAAACTAACAAAAAAAAAAAAAACAGCCTGCAGTGGTGGTTCATGCCTGTAATCGCAGCGCTTTGGGAGGCCAAGGTGGGTGGATCACGAAGTCAGGAGTTTGAGACCAGCCTGGCCAACATGGTGAAATCCCATCTCTACTAAAAATACAAAAATTAGCGGGCATGGTGGCACACCCCTGTAATCCCAGCTACTCAGGAGGCTGGGGCAGGAGAATACTTGAACTCAGGAAGTGGAGGTTGCAGTGAGCTGAGATTGCACCACTGCACTATACACAACAAAAGCGAGATTCCATCTTAAAACACACACACACACATACACACGCACACAGGCACACACTTTCTCTCTCCCTCTCTCTCTCTCTTTCTCACTCTCACTCTCTACCCTCTTCCCCCCTATTTCCTCTCCCCACCCCCCACACAAAGCTAAGTAACCATAAACTTTGGTCTCTGAAATGAAGCTGGATATGTGTTTTTCTTCTCATGCCTCTTGGTTCCTGCTAGTTTTGTGCTTGCATACAAAGGTTTTCTGACTTGTTTAAAGGGGCATCATAATATTCTCAGGAGTTGCTGTGAAGAAGGTTCCTAATAAATACTGAACACTACTTTTCTCCTGGGCTGTTTAATTTGCTTATTCTACGTTCTTTTTACAGTACCCCAAATTATTATTTTTTTAATTCAATGATGTGCTTTAGCCAAGTATCTATCACATTTCAAAGATTATTTCTTGCCCTCTTAAGTCACTTCTGTAGAGAAGAGAGCCCCTTCCTGAGTTCTTTACTGTTTTGGAATCACAGAAGACACATTTTGCTGGAAGCCCCTTTTTGGTGAGAAAAGAACTAGTCTCAGAGTTTTTCAACCAGAAGTGAATGTCATAGCAATTGCTTGAGTTGCTCATATGAAGACAACTAATGTCACTTGATAAATTTCCTTATTTCAATTTTCTGTGAAGCCATAAAATTAGATACTTATAGAGGTGAATGATGAGCAAACAGGCATGCAGCTAGTTTGGAATAAATGTGGGACCCACCTGAAAGGCACTATAGAAAACAACACTGAGTTCCAACCTTCTGATAATTCTGTTGAAGAAATGGTGGCCCTGAGGAAATGACTTCTCAGTGATAGAATGAACCAGGCCAAATCTAGATCTTTCATCTCAGGTTCCTGGTACAGAGAAATCATGTTTACCCTGAAGTTTGTAATTCTGTAGGATTCATACAAGACTCCAGATTAATGCCATGGATTTATAACTCCCTCCGTTTTTAAAAGATAAGAATCTGAGACTTTAGAGGGGATTTACAGAATGGTTTATGAATGCAGTTTTGTCAATGAGCCCAAATTACTTCATTTACCCATCTCCATGGCCCAAGCAGTTGAGAATCCTTAGTATTAAACTAAGGAGATAGTTTTCTATACAGGATTCTAACCTATTAGACTCTAAGAGGATAAAGTTGATCTTGAGATCTCCAGTCCCTTGTAACATAGACATCTTTCAAAGATGTGCTTAGGCAGTATATAAACTGATTTAAAAAACAAAAAAGTACAGGCTAATAATTCTTATCGCTCCCCAAAGCCATATGAGTGCGACCTCAGATTTTCATTTGTTGCCATGAAAACCTTTTATTAGTTGACTCCTGTTTATAGATGATGACATGCATTCAAATCTTTGCTCCATATGCAGCCATAAAAAAGGATGAGTTCATGTCCTTTGCAAGGACATGGATGAAGCTGGAAACCATCATTCTCAGCAAACTGACACAAGAACAGAAAACCAAACACTGCATGTTCTCACTTGTAAGTGGGTGTTGAACAATGTGAACACATGGACACAGGAAGGGAAACATCATACACAGGGACCTGTCAGGGCTGGGGAGCTAGAGGAGGTATAGCAGCGGGTAGGGGGCTAAGGGAGGGATAACATTAGGGGAAATACCTAATGTAAATGATGGGGTGATGGATGCAACAAACCATCGTGGCAGGTGTATACCTATGCTACAAACCTGCACATTCTGCACATATACCCTAGATCTTAAAGTATAATAAAAACAAAAACAACACATCTTCACTCCAGAAAACCTTGGGGAAATAAGCCATTCTAAGAAGAGTAATGTTCTGGAAAACTATAGAAATGTTCCATTATAGATTAAAATTTTATTTTAAAAAATTATTTCAATTGGAAATTATTTTTAAATGGATTGTACGCCTTCTTCCTTTTAATTTAGTTCAGTGAGACTAATTTAGTATATGTATGTGTGTGTGTAAAGGATACAAAGTTCCATGGATTTTTAGTATCTATTCCTAACTCTGTTTTCCTTACAAGCATTATTTTTATAAAATTGTGAGGTTTTAAGGAATGTATACCATTGTAAAAAACACCTAGATTTAAGTCTGTGGATCACAGTCAAAAAAGATCAGAGAGCCGGTGCCCTAGGTAGCTCCTTCTTTGCTCTAATAATACTTTCTTATATTTGTATAAGATTTGACTATTCGCCAAGCCTCTGTACATACACACTGTATATGATCTATGATAAGTAAACTAGAGATGTTCTTCTTGTTGTTTTAAACTATACTAGGCAGGCATAAGGAAACCAAAAGGAGGATGGACTTTGAAATCAATCTCTCTTTGATTTCAGTTTTTATTTTAGATTCGGGGGTACATGTGCAGGTTTGTTACAAGGGCATATTGCATGATGCTGAGGTTTGGGCTTCCGTTGATCCCATCACCGAACATAGCACCCAACAGGAAGTTTTCAGCACCCTCCCAACCCCACCCCCCACCATTGTGAAGTCCCTAATGTGTATTATTCTTATTTTTATATCCATGTGTACTTGATATTTAGCTTCCCCCACTTATAAACAAGTACATGTGATATTTGGCTTTCTGAAATCAGACAACCTTTAATATTAGCTTTTGCATTTAGAAGTTGAGTGACCATGGGTGCCTTAATCTTTAACTTTGGAAGTTGAGCTTAAAAAAAAAAAGTCTAAATGGAAACAGTAATGCCAGAATTGTTGGGTGCTTTAAGTCAAGTAATAAAAATACCTAGCAGGAGCACAGTGGATGACTCTTATAAAACAAAATGTTGAGTAGAAAGAAGAGGACATAAAAGAGTACATATGATGTAATTTCATTTATATAAAACTCAAAACAGGCAAAACTAACCTACGTGATAGAAGTCAAGACAATGGCTACTCTTGGGTGGAGTCATAACTGGGAGGGGTGGGCGCAAAGGGTATTTATTGGGGTGCTAACAATGTGCTCTTTCTTGTTTGGAGATACATTATGAAAATTCACTGAGCTTTTATACTTATGATTTATGCATTTTTGGGTAAGAATGTTATACTTTAATAAAAAGTTATTTTAAAAGAGAAATGCAAATCAAAACAACATTGAGATACCATCTCACGCCAGTTAGAATGGCGATCATTAAAAAATCTGGAGACAACAGATGCTGGAGAGGATGTGGAGAAATAGGAACACTTTTACACTGTTGGTGGGAGTGTAAATTAGTTCAACCATTGTGGAAGACAGTGTGGCGATTCCTCAAGGACCTAGAAATACAAATATTCCTCAAGGACCTAGAAATAGAAATTACATTTGACCCTACAATCCCATTATTGGGTATATATCCAAAGGATTATAAATCGTTCTGCTATAAGGACACGTGCACACGAATGTTCATTGCAGCACTGTTTACAATAGCAAAGACCTGGAACCAACCCAAATGCCCATCGAGATAGACTGGATTGGGAAAATGTGGCATATATACACCATGGAATATTATGCAGCCATCAAAAACGATGAGTTTGGGTCCTTTGTAGGGACATGGATGAACCTGGAAACCATCATTCTCAGCAAACTGACAGAAGAGCAGAAGATCAAACACCACATGTTCTCACTCATAGGCGGGTGTTGAACAATGAGAACACATGGACACAGGGAGGGGAGCACTACACACTGGGGTCAGTTGGGGGGAAATAGGGGAGGGACGGTGGGGGGTGGGGAGCTGGGGAGAGGTAGCAAGGGGAGAGATGCCAGATGTAGGTGATGGGGAGGAAGGCAGCAAATCACACTGCCACATGTGTACCTATGCAACAATCTTGCATGTTCTTCACATGTACCCCCAAACCTAAAATGCAATAAAATAAATAAATGGGAAAAAAAAAGTGCCTAATACATAGTTTATTCTCTTCTCCTATGATGGTTCTTTACGTTAACAACATGAAAGTTTATTTTAACAGAATGATCATAGCCTCTTTTCATTGTAATCTTTCCATTTATTTGTTCTGTGTTAGTCTCTTTTTCCTAATTCCAATTTTATGCCTAAGCATGTTTAATAAATATATACTGTTGATAATCCCAACTGGTTTATTTGGAGGAGTTTAGGTCAGTCAGACAAGGTGAAATTGAATGTCACTGTCATCTAGGCATATATCAGAAATATGAATTTTAACTTGATAAAATTCTCTTATCTTGGGATGATTTGGTGATATTTTGCTTTTCACATGAAAATTTCCCTGATTTGTGTAATATGATCTTGTCGAATATCAGACAGACTTTTATCATTTACTTTTTCATGGTGGAATTTTGGACATATTCTGTTATTTCTTGCACTTCTAATGCAAGCCAATTATAGTGTGGTGAGTTTTGAAATAGTCACTGTCACACCCTGTAGCACCTTACAGTTTTTTCTTGGGTTTTTGTTGCTGAAAGAGAACCATGCTTATTGTTTTTATCTTACTATTTTTGTGCTACAAGCATAGAAGTAGACTTCTATGCTAGGAAATTTATGCAAGATCCTGTTATAAAAAACAGAATTCTTGAAAATTCAATTTTTAAAAACTGAGAAAGTTCTTTATTTTGCTAAGCACTGCTAGACAATGTGCAGGATGTAAAATAAGCCTTTGACAATCTCTGCCCTCATGGAGGGTGGGCTCCTGCTGTAAAGACAGATTTCTACTTTGTCAGGGAGGTAGAAAATGAATTTGTCCACATTTGCTTTTTGTCTTTTGGACATTGGCATTGAGAGAAAGTCTCTGATAGAGATGCTAGCAAGCCCGTCTAAATCTCAGAGAACTGTGGTGATGATCATGTAGATTCAGGTGGAGCCAAGAGACAAAGTGACTTCATCAGTGATCAGCAATATGACAAAGTGTTAGGGGGCTGAGGGAGCACCCTCTATATATCAGACACTTACTTATATTAATTCATGAAAATAGATCATGACATTCAGTGCTTCCTAACCTTGGAGTAGGCACTATTACTTCCATTTTAAAGATGTACGAATTGAGACCCAGAGACATTTAGTAACCTATCCAAGTTTACATAGCTAGTGATAAAGTTGGTATTCAAACCCACAGCCCATCTGTACTGCATGCTATGTATACATAGTAACATTATCCAGAGAAGGAATGCATTTATTAGAAGATAAACAGCTTGGAAACATGCTAAACAGGAAGTCATAAAGAAAACTGATAGAGGATTACATCTAGGACTACCCAGGAAAAGGGATACTATGACTCAAGATTGGATTTCTTGAAAGTCCCCATGAAGCTTTTTGTGCTCCTTTTGCAAGATGGTTGAATGATGTGTATCAAACGCTGATACATATCCACCTGTTTTCTGTTTTTTTTTTAATTGTGGTAAAATATACATAACTTAAAGTTTACCATCTTAAGACATTAAGTACATTTATACTGTGTGTAGCCTTCACCGTTATCCATCCCTAGAATTTTTTTTTATCATCCCAAACAGAAACTCTGTGCCCATTAAATATAACTCTTCTTTCTCCACCAGTTCCCTGGTAACCCTTATTCAACTTTCCATCTATATGGATTTACCTATACTAGATTCCTCATGTAAGTAGAATCATGCAATAATTGTCCTTTTGTGTCTGGCCACTTTCACTTAGCACAGTGCCTTTCAAGATTCATCCATGTTGTAGCATGTATCAGAATTGCACTCCTTTTTATGGGTGAATATTCCATTGTATGTGTATACCATGTTTTGTTTATCCAGTCATCTGTTGATGAACATTTAGATTGTTCTCCACTTTTGGCTATTGTGAATTATGCTGCTATGAATATTGGTGTACAGGTGTCTGTTTGAATCTTTGCTTTCAATTCTTTCGGGTATATAACTAGTGGTGGAATTGCTGGATCATATGATAATTCTACATTTAACTTTTGGAAGAACTGCCAAACCGTTTTCCACAGCAGTACCATTTTACATTCCCACCAGCAATGCAGGAGGGTTCCAATTTCCCCATATCCTCACCAACACTTGCTATTTTTCTTTCTTTTTTTTTTTTTTTATAACAGCCATCCTAGTAAGGTTGAAGTAGTATATCATAGTAGTTTTTTAAAATTTATTTAATGATTAATGATGCTGTAAAAGATTAGCATCATTTCATGTGGTTATTGGCCATCTGTATATCTTCTTTTGCCCATTTTTGAATTGGGTTGTTAGGGTTTTTCGTTCTTGTTGCTGTAGAACTGTAGGAGTTCTGTCTATATTTTGGATGTTGACAGAATACAATCATGATTTGCAAGTATTTTCTCCAATTCTGTGGGCTGTCTTTTCATTGTCATGGTAGTATCTTTTGATGCACAAAAGTTTCTTATTTTGATGAAGTCCAATTTATCTGTTTTCTGTTTTGTTGCTGGTGTTTTATGTATCATATTCTATAGTCATTGCCAAATCCAAAATGTTGAAGATTTTCCCCTGTGCTTTCTTCTAAGAGTTTTATAGTTTTCATTCTTATATTTATTTAATTATTTGATACATTTTGAGTTATTTTTTTTGTATATGATATAAAGTAAGTATTCAACTTCATTCTCTTGCATGTGGATATTCTGTGTACCCAGACCCATTTGTTGAAGAGTATCCTTTTCCCATTAAATGGTCTTGGGATTTTTATTGAAAATTAATTGACCATGTATGTGAGGATTTATTTTTGAGCTCTCTATTCTATTACATTGATCTTTCTGTCTGTCCTTAAGCCAGTACTATACTATTTTGATTACTGTAGCTTTGTAGGAGGTTTTGGAATCAGGAAGTGTAAGTTTTCTAACTTTGTACTTTTTTTCAAGATTGTCTGAGCTATTTGGAATCCTTTAAGATTCTATGTGAATTTTAGGACAACTTTTTCTATTTGTGCAAAAATGTCATTTGGATTTTGATAGGGATTGTGTTGAATCTGTAGATTGCTTTTGGTAGTATTGTCATCTTAATATTAGTCTTTCAGTTATTGAACACAGAATATATTTTCATTTACTTATATCTTCTTTAATTTCTTTCTGCAGTATTTTGTAGTTTTCAGTGTACAAGTCTTTAGACTTGTTGGTTAATTTTATTCCTAAATATTTATTCTTTTTGATACTATTTAAATTGAATTATTTTCTTAATTTTCTTTTCATACTGTTCATTGCTAGTGTATAGAAATACAACAAAGCTTGGTGTGTTGACTTTGTATCCTGCAACTTTGCTGAATTCATTTATTAGCTCTAACAGCTTTTTTGTGGAATCTTTAGGGTTTTGTACATATAAGATTATATAATCTGCAAGCAGAGATCATTTTACTTCTTCCTTTCAAATCTGAATGCCTTTAATTTCTTTTTCTCGCTTAAGTACTTTAGCTAGAACTTCCAGAAGTATGTTTAATAGTAGCGGTGAAAGTGGAAATCTTTGTCCTATTCCTAATCCTAGGGGAAAAGCTTTCAGTCTTTCACCATTGAGTATAATATTATCTGTGAGGTTTTAATATATGGCCTTTATTATGTTGACGAAGTTCCCTTCTATTCTTAGTTTATTATTTTCATTATATAGCATGTTAAATTTTGTCAAATGCTTTCTCTACATTGAGATTACCGTGTGCCTTTTTTTTTTTTTTACTTCATTCTATTTATGTGATATATTGATTGATTTTCATATGTTGAACCATCCTTATATTCTGGGAATAAACCTCACTTGCTAATTGTGTATGCTCTCACTATGTTGCCAAATTTAGTTTGCTAGTATTTTGTTGAGGATTTTTACATCCTTAAGGGCTGTTTTTGAAATTAAAGTTTTATTGGAACACAGCCATGCCCAATCATTTCTGTATTATCTTTGGCTACTTTCATGTTTTAACAGAAGCACACTGTCTGCTAAGCTACAAATATTTATTATTTGGTCTTTTATAGAAAAGGTTTGCCAACTTCTGAGTTAGACAAATAACTCCTTACTCTGGTTCCGTACTGCCCAAGAAATCTGGTTCTTATTTGGATTCCTGTGTAGATGCACCTTTAAAGTCGAATGGCCCTGGTCACATACCAGTAAATATTTTAGGTGGTTATATTTCTCACAGTAAAGTAATAAATTAACATGCTAGTTTATCCATTATGATATAATGACCTATAGCTCTATCTGCAAGAGTCTGTTCCATTTTAATAGAATCAGGGTTCTGAACTCACAAAGCTGAGAAAAAGATCCTGGAAATTGGAAACCTAACCAAATTGCTGCCCTTGAGAAGCCCTGTCTGGGTCTCTAGCCTTCCAACTTCCTCTGATAAAATCTAATTTCACTGCATGTCTCCTTTGATCTACAGTAGTTCATATTTCTATTTTTTTCTATCTTTTGCTTTTAGATTTCTACATAGTACTAAGGAAGAATGATTTCTTATTTGATATAGCTGAACCATGCAAAAATTAGATCCTTGAAAAGGTCAGAACCTGTATTTATACATAGTACAAATAGAGAGTTATCTTCTATTAGGTTTTGTATGAATATTTATGTCACAAAAAAGAGTGAATTAAAAAACTTTCTTGACATTTTATTCTGCAATTTTTACAAATTCTGTGTCTTTATAATCTGCAAACTACACATAATTATCTCATAAGTATGTGTATTGTTATTAATCTTGTTTTATAGAAACAATAATGGGTTAAGAGATTTATTCAGAATCCTGTAACTAATAGCTGTAAAACCAGGTCCCAGATCTTTTGCTTCTAAGTCTTAACCTTTCCACTACATCATAAGTTTGTACTCAATATCAGAATTTAATAGGCGTGTAAGTATGCAACTGTATGAACATTGGAAATAATGTATGTAAAAGTCTGTGAAAAAGTGCTAAAACCCCTTCATGGATCTTAAGTATCATAAATAATTCAGATCTTGACCTTCAGTATCTAACATACAATCTTTGGGATGATACCAGAGTCCTCAATATATAATATTACCACTGACTTAGTAAGACAAGCAAAATTCCTCACAAGGTGCCTTCTTTCTACTTTTCTAGCCTCAGCTCATTCAATTTCTGTCATTTGTCCCTAAAGCTTACTCTGCTCCTTTTCATCTATAGTAAATGGCTAGCACTGTCCATACACATTGTCCATTTCCATTTCTATGTTCAATTCCATGTAATTGAGAAGAATGCCTAAAATACCTATTTGTCTTTCTTCTGATAATCCTAGCTCAACTTCATCTCCTTCATGAAGCTTTCCTCAACCTTCCCCCACCCTTGGCAAAGTTAAATCATTCCCTCCTGTTTTCCCAGAGCACTCTTTATAGCAGATCTCTGTATAACAAAAATCACATGATGATTGTATATTTGATTTGCTATCTCTCCTACTAATCTGTGAGTTCTTTGTGAGCATGAACAGGGACTTACACTTACTTGTCTTTTTGTCTTTAACATGTTACTACTAGGCTTAGATTTGGTTATGCAGCTCAGATACATTTTGTTTAATGAATAAAATAAGAGCTGCAGTTCTTTTTTTAAAGGATCTGTATGTACAGTATTCTAAGCGGGTGACTGACCACACAAAAATACCTAGAAACACATAAATATACATAAAAATCTGCTGGCCAGCTTCTTTCCTGCATTGCTGAAAGTCCGGATTTATTCATCACACTAGGTGGGTCTCCACTCCTTTACCTCTGAGGCCAATGCAATGAGGCAGCGGGACACACCTCCTCACAGGAGAGGACTAGAGACCTTTCTCGAGGAGAATGGGAATCCTAGACGAGCCCCCAGATTGTTGGAGCTAAAAATGCTCAGTTCTGCAAAGTGCAACTAACACTCAAGTAAAAGTTTTCTCAACAAGGCAGTTTACTTCTACAGAATGGCATCTCCTGCATGCAAGGCAGAGGCCAGGGAGAGCTCGCAGAACAAAGGAGAGCAGCAGTTTTTATCCCCTAATGCAGTCTTTGTTCTTGTGTCCTCCCACTGTGGGCTGTGGTCAGACTACACAATCTAGGCCAATTCTGATTGGTTACTGTTGACATCATCAAGGGGGCAAGGGTAGGCTGTTGATGGGAAGGAGGGTTAATAGGTGATGGGAAATGATTGGATGTGTTTGGGCACAACAGAGGTAGGGAGGGCTGATAGATGAATGGGTACAGTTACTTTTTAGAATAGAACAAAGAACTAGAAACTGAAACCTTTTGAAGAAGAGGAACTATTTGTTCTTAACAACAGTAGTAGTGACTTTCAAGGAGGTAAGGGATATTCAACCTCCCCACAAAAAATGTACACATCTTAGTACCTTAAGTATGTTATAATTAGTGGAGATGTCAAGTCATAACACACATCATTCTCTCCCATTCTGTCTTCCTAAGGGGACTGGTTCCTGTCCAACCCTGTGTGACTGCTATGGCAATATATCTTATATGTATGTTAAAGTAATACATATGCACTATGAAAATTTTGCCAATAGAAGTATACCAAATGAAAACATCGGCTAGAGATGGTAGGCTTGGAGATGGAGGGAGGAGGAGACATTAAACTAAATGACTTTCAACATTTCTTCCAAATCTGCAGTTCTATGTTTACACCAGCAGAGTGGTTACCAAGAACAAAGGAAAAGACTGCAATGTGACTTTGACATGGTTGACTTGAATCGAGGACAAAATGATATAGGGGAAAATGCAATATATGAAATCTAAATTTGTAGAGCAGAGTACTTTGCAGTGAACATTGAACTTATTTTTATGAAGATTGCTTTTAACTAGCCATTTTGGTATGTTCAAATATACTTTATTTTAGTAAAAATCCATTTACACTTAAGTTTTCAGTACTGTATTTACTGTATAAAATAAAGCAGACACACATTATTCATTATTTCAAAGAAGGAAGAGATTTCAGCCAAGTTATGTTGTAGTAGCTACAG